>NC_057711.1:18701370-18772536 GCF_004010195.1 Chiloscyllium plagiosum | reverse complement strand
ATCTTTGAAAGTTGCCACTTAGGTGGATAGAGCTTGTAAGAAGGCCTATGGTGTATTAGCGTTCATTAGCAGAGGGATTGAATTCAAGAGTCGTGAAGTTATGTTGCAGCTGTACAGGACCTTGGTTAGGCCACATTTGGAGTACTGTGTGCAGTTCTGGTCGCCTCACTTTAGGAAAGATGTGGAAGCTTTAGAGAGGGTGCAGAGAAGATTTACCAGGATGTTGCCTGAAATAGAGAATAGGTCGTACGAGGATAGGTTGAGAGTGCTAGGCCTTTTCTCATTGGAACGGCGAAGGATGAGGGATGACTTGATAGAGGTTTATAAAATGATCAGCGGAATAAATAGAGTAGTCAGTCAGAGACTTTTCCCCCGGGTACAACAGAGTGTTACAAGGGGACATAAATTTAAGGTGAAGGGTGGAAGGTATCGGGGGGATGTCAGGGTTAGGTTCTTTACCCAGAGAGTAGTGGGGGCATGGAATGCGCTGCCTGTGGGAGTGGCAGAGTCAGAATCATTGGTGACCTTTAAGCGGCAATTGGATAGGTACATGGATGGGTGCTTAAGCAAGGACAAATGTTCGGCACAACATCGTGGGCTGAAGGGCCTGTTCTATGCTGTATTGTTCTATGTTCTATGTTCTATGTTCAGATATCACAACTCAATCTAGTCCCACTTGCCAGCGCCCAACCCATATCCCTCCAAATCCTTCCTATTCATATACTCCAATCCCTAATTATTCAGAAGGCAGTTAAGAGCTAACCATATTGCTGTGCGTCTGGAATCACATGTAGCCCAGGCTGGATAAGGATGGAAGATTTCCTTTCCTGAAGGATGTTATGAACCAGATGGGTTCTAATGACAATCAACAGTGAGTACTTGGTCTCCATTCGACCAGTTTTTTAAATTCCAGATTTTAGTGATTTCAAATTTCACCATCTGAAGTGGTGGGATTCAAATCCTTGATGTCAGAACATTAGTCTTGTGTTCTGGATTACTTGTCCAATGTTATTGGCGCAAGCCCACTTGCACCATAGTTACAAGAATGAGAAACTTTAGTTGTGATGATAGATTGAAGAAGCTGGGACTGATCTCCTTGGACAGAAGAAAGCTGCAAAGAGAGATAACAGGTTTTCAAAAGTTATGAGAAACCTGGATATAGTGGATAAGGAAAAACTGCTCCTACCTGTATATAAAAGAGAGAGAGAAAAGATTTAAAGAGACTTCCGATAGAAGCAAGGAAGATTTGAGTAAAACCTTTTCACTGAATAAATAGTTAGGGTACAGAAGACACTGCATATTATTATTCCAGCAGGGAAAAAGATTAGTAAAACAAAGGTTAATTCTTAGAAATTAACGTACTGGAGCACTGATCCAAAACATACAAATCAAGCTGGACCAGTATGCATCATTTGCAAATTTTCCTGGTTTTCTATTCCAGACTAGTGAAGGCAGGTTCATTTGAGACATTTAAGAGGGCATTGAATAGGGATCTGGATTTAAAAAAAACATTCAAGAGTATGGGTATAAAGTCAGAATAGGGCATAATGCTCATTTGAAGAGCTGGTGCACGCATAATGGGCTGAATGTTCTCTTTCTGCACCAAACAGTTGTGATCCGTCATCTACACCATAAGGTGTGAAATCCTGTTTCTAAACATCTCTCTTCTTTAAATTGCCAAGCTGGCCACCTGCACATGTGCAGAAGATACCAATGGCATCCCACCACAGTGGCAGAGAATGTGCTTGCGCATGGGCCTAGTCACCTAAAGAACCTTTGCCACCCTCACTCTGCTGACAGATCCTCGCTATCTGGATCTCCCACTCTCTGAGCCACTCAAAGGCATTATAGGCACTACATGGGGAATGAGTTAGATAGTAAGTCCCCGGGTCCTGATGGAATCGATCCCAGATTATTGAGGGAGGCAACAGGACAAATTGCAGAGTTCTTTGTATCATATATGGCCACAGGTGAGGTGCTAAAGGACTGGAGGACAACCAATGTTGTCCCATTGTTTAAGCAGGGTAACAGAGATAATCCAAGAAATTATAGGCCTGTGAACCTCACATCGGTGCTCGGGAAATATTTAGAAAAGATTCTCAGGGCAAATTCTATATGCATTTCGAAGAAAATGGACTTACTAATGACACACGGCAGGGTTTTGTGCATGGGGAGGTCATGTCTCACTAACTTGGTTGGGTTATTTGAGGAGGTGACGAAGCTGATTGATGAGTGAAAAGCAGCTGATATTGTTTACATGGATTTTAGTAAAGCATTTCACAAGTTCCCTTATAGGCAGAAGTGGGTACTGCAGATTCTGGAAATCAGAGTCTAGATTAAAGTGGTGCTGGAAAAGCACAGCAGGTCAGGAATGATGAAGGACTTTTGCCCGAAATATTGATCTTCCTGCTCCTCGGATGCTGTCTAACCTGCTGTGCTTTTCCAGCACCACTCTAATCTAGACTCAAGTTCCATCATAGCAGACTGATACAAAAGGTGATATCATATGATATCAAGTTGGAACTGGCTTAGTCATAGGAGACAGAGGGTGGCAGTGGAAATATGCTTTTTGGAATGGAGGGTTATGACTAGTGGTGTTCCACAAGGATCAGTGCTGGGACCTCTGCTGTCCGTGGTCTACATAAATGATTTGGATTAAAATGTGGCCGGTCTAATTAGTAAGTTTGTAGGTGATACAAACATTGGTAGAGTTGCAGATAGTGAGGAGGATTGTCAGAAGATAGAGCGGAGTATAGATCAGTTGGAGGCATGGGCAGAAATAGATCAGTTGGAGGCATGGGCAGAAAAATGGCAGATGGAATTTAATCTTAACAAATGTGAGGTGATGCATTTTGGAAGGTCAAATACAGGTGGAAATTATACTGTGAATGGCAGAACCCTTCGGAGTATTGATCTGGGTGTGCAGGCCCACAGATCACTCAAGGTGGTAAGCGCAGGTCGATAGTAAATGCTTTTCTTCATTGGAAGAGGCATTGAATATAAGATTAGACAAGTTATGCTGTAGCTTTACAGCACTTTAGTTAGGCCAAACTTGGAATATTGCAAATAGTTCTGGTCACCACACTACCAGAAGGATGTGGGTGCTTTGGAGAGGTTACAGAAAAGGTTAACCAGGATATTGCCTGGTTTGGGAGTTTTAGCTATGAAAAAAGGTTGGATAGACTGGGCTGGTTTTCATTGGAACATAGAAGGTTAAGGGGCAACCTGATAGAAGTTTATAAGATTGTGAATGGCATTGATAGAGTGGAAAGTATAAGGCTTTATCCCAGGGTGGAGGGGTTAATTACTAGGGGACACAGGTTCAAGGTGTGAGGAGGGAAAGTGTAAAAGAGATGTACAAGGCAAGTTTTTCATACAAAGTGGGTGAGTGCCAGAATGTGCTGCCAGAGGAGATGGTGGAAGCAGACACAACAGCAGCATTTAAGAAGCATCTAGGCAAATACATGAATAGGAAGGGAATAGAGGGAAATGGATCTTGTAAGTGAAGACAGATTTAGTATGGAAGGGCAAAATGTGTTGGCACAGGCTTGGAGGGCCAAAGGGCCTGTTCTTGTGTAGTGTCATTCTTTGTTCTTTGTTCCTGTTCTCAAGTGTTTCCCAACAGTTGTTGTGGGCAATAAACAATGCTCTCCTTGAAGGTCCCAATTTGATCCAGTTTTTACCCATGCCTAATACCTGCTGAGGTTAAAATGCTGTTAGATAATGTCCCTGTGAAGTACCCACTGTATTAAAGGCCAAATCACTTTATTGTTGTGACTTCGCTGACTTTGCCAGCATTTATTGCTCATTCTGGTTGCCCTTCAGGTGATGGCAGAACAGCTGCCTCTTGAACTGCTGCAGTCCATGTGCTCTAAGTACCTATGTTTTTCCAGGAGCAGATGCAGTTGTGTTCCAATGGGACTAGACTAAGATTCATTTCATTGCTCTTTGCAGTATGTTGCTGCAGCAGAACTGGTGTAACATTTTTTGATGTATCAGCAATTTTAATATTCATTGTGTGAGATTCTTGCAGCTGTTTAAGCATGATAACATTCTATAAGGGCATCTCAACAGCATCTTTGCAAGGAACCTTGAAAGATCATTTGCGCTTATCTCAACACTGAAACAGTTGTGTCTCTATGGCATTAAAGTACAATTCTGTGAGACAGTAAGATGTGTACTTTGGCAACATCAGTTAAAGATTTATGCACTTATTTTGAGATATTGTTCCAATGCTGTTTAATACAGAATCACATTTTTCACATATTTTCTTGCTAGGAATCTGGATGCAAGGCCAATGTTAATTGTCCACTCCTTGAGAAGATGGCATTGACCCACCTCCTTGAATTATGATTTGGAGATGCCAGTGTTGGAATGGGGTGTACAAACTTTAAAATCACGCAACACCTGGTAATAGTCAACAGGTTTATTTGGAAGCACTAGCTTTTGGAACGTTGCTCCTTCATCAGGTATTTGTGGAGTACAAGATCGTAGGGTACAGAATTTATTGCAAACGTTTACAGTTTGATGTAACTGAAATTATACATTGAAAAGACCTGGATTGTTAATAGACAATATGTTTCTCATCTTTTAGAATGGGCATGTTGGTTTCAGTTCTTTCATATGTAAATCCCAGTACTTTCTTAAGAAGTGTCATGTTGGCACAGATAATGCATTGAAGGTGTGAGATGCCCTGTGTGAAGCTGTCTGTGCCACAATATTCAGACTGAATCTAATCTAAAATAGGAATTTACAGAACCTTACATGGATTCATGCAGTTTTTGAGCAAAATAAAATCTAATTCTGCAAGTACAAATTCACCCCACAAATTCATGTGTGTGTGGGGGGGGGGGGATGAATGTCTGTGAGTGTGTGCATGTGAGTGTATGCACTGTGAGTGTAAAGTGGTATGAGTCTGTGAGATGGTGTGTGTGTGAGAGTGGGAGTGTCTGTGTGAACGCATGAGAGAAAGCTTGTGTATGAGAGAGGGAATTGGCAAGAGAGTTCTGGATTTTCATTCCCAGCAGCAAGGAAGAAATAGTGATAAATTTGCACGTCAGGAATGTGTGTGTCTTGGAAGGGAACACGCAGGTCATGGCATTCTTGTATTTCTAGGTTGGTATCCTTTGTGCATCATGGAGGACATGATGCACAAAGGATAGAAATGAAAGATGGAAGTTTGTAGAAATGGTTACAGGAGAGGAGTAGAGGAGGAAGGAAAATTGGGGAAAAAGTGACAAATGGAAATATCCTGTGGTGCAGCAAAGTAGTGGAAGAAAATCAAATTGATCCCAAAGGTACAAACTGCCCTGCCATTCATGTACTAACAGAGGATTTCCAGCCCAAACAACTATCTGAGAGTTGCCAAATGTAAGTTTATCTGTTCTGGATGTTTCATTACATGATTTGCCTCCACATTCCAATCACTCATTGGTCAACACATTGTGGGATCATATATATCGATTGAAATCAGTGAGTGGCAAAAATTGCATTACTATGGTGCTATATCTTTTATGTCTAGCACATAAAGGTTTGAAGGGCATCTATCCTGGAAGACAGGAGATGGGTTATAACGTGCTAAATGCTAACTGCTACTTCTGATGGGATTAAGAGTGTCTGTCCAGTCTGCTTGCATAATTAAGAGGTGTTAGTGCTTTTGTCTTTTAAATTAGAAATTGTACCTATATGTAATAAAAAATAAAGGATATTAAACTGATTACAGCAGCTGGGTTGTGAGATTTATTTACTATTTGCCAATATGTGTTTCATTCATTCATGCAATTTCATGGAAGCGCTGTTTTGTCAGTTCGTTACTTAAAGGGCTAATGGCCCCGTTAAAAGATATTTACCAAGTAATTACTAATTGGGGAATGTATTTAGGACCATGAAGACTTGATGGAGATAGTATCGTTCTGTATAAGAGTTATAAATGATTATTAATGAATGTAGCTAGCTGGTGAGTGAGTTAATAAAAATACCATATAATGCAATATCTCATAATATCTCACACCATTTATCTTTGCTTTCTATATCAATTAGAAAGTGGTGTATATGGTACTATAGGGTCTTAACGTCTTAGAGGGAATTAAAGTTTCATTACTATGGTGTATTTTTTATGTCTAGCACACAAAGGCTCAAACCAGCATTCCAAAGTCTCTTTGTTCAGCAACACTCCCACGGACCTTACCATTAAGTGTATAAGTCCTGCTAAGATTTGCTTTCCTAAAATGCAGCAACTCACATTTATCTAAATTAAACTGCATCTGCCACTTCTCAGCCCATTGGCCCATCTGATCAAGATCCCATTGTAAACTGAGGTAACCTTCTTTGCTGTCCACTACACTTCCAATTTTGGTGTCATCTTCGAACTTACTAACTGTACCTCTTATGATCACATCCAAATCATTTATATAAATGATGAAAAGTAGTGAACCCAGCACTGATTCTTGTGGCACTCCACTGGTCACAGGCCTCCAGTCTGAACAACAACCCTCCACCACCACGCTCTGTCTTCTACCCTTGAGCCTTTTCTGTATCCAAATGGCTAGTTCTCCCTGTATTCCATGAGATCTAATCTTGCTAACCAGTCTCCCATGAAGAACCTTGTCAAATGCCTTACTGAAGTCCATATAGATCACGTATGCAGCTCTGCCCTCATCAATCCACTTTGTTACTTCTTCAAAAATCACAATCAAGTTTGTGAGGCATGATTTCCCACATCATGCCATGTTGACTATCCCTAATCAGTCCTTGCCTTTTCAAATACATGTACATCCTGTCCCTCAGGATTCCCTCCAATAACTTGCCCACCACCGATGTAAAGCTCACTGGTCTATAGTTGCCTGGCTTGTCCTTACCACCCTTCTTGAACAGTGGCACCACGTTAGCCAACCTCCAGTCTTCCGGCACCTCATCTGTGACTATCAATGATACAAATATCTCAACAAGAGACCCAGCACAAATGAATTTTACAGGACTGCAAAACATAAATTGGATCTCATCAGATTGACAGCTCATTTTTAGGTGTGTCTGGCATTGCTGTTGGCAAGCTCTCCTGCACCCTTTATCGAACTAGAGTTGATCTCCTGTCTTGATGTTAATGGCAGAGTAGGGTATTTACCAGGCCATGGAGAGTAGACATTGTGTTTGAGAACAATTCTGCTGCTACTGATGGTCCACAGTACCTCATGGATGACTAGTTTTGAGTTCTTAGGTTTGTTCAAAATCTATTACATTCAGCACGTGGGAGGTGCCACAGGGCGGCATGGTGGCTCAGTTAGTACTGGCTGGCACTGCTGCCTCACAGTGCCAGGGACCCAGGATTGATTCGCACCTCGGGCAACTATCTGTGTGGAGTTGCCACATTCTCTCAGTGTCTGCATGGGTTTCCTCGAAGTGCTCCGGTTTCGTCCCACAATCCAAACATGTGCAGGTCAGGTGAATTGGCCATGCTAAATTGCCCACAGTGTTCAGGCATGTGTAGGTTAGGCACATTAGTCAGGGATACATGTAGAGCACTTAGGAATGGGTTTGGGTAGGATACTCTTCGGATGGTCGATGTGGACTTTTTGGACCAAAGGGCCTGTTTCCAAACTTTAGGGATCATAAAGCAGGGTATCCTCAATGTGAAGGCAAGTCTTTGTCTCCATACAGACTGTATGGTGGTCAATCCTACCAATGTTATCATAAACCTATGCATTTATCGCAGGTAGATTGATGAGGATGAAGACAAGAATGTTTTTCCCTCTTGCCTTTTTCCCTCAGCACCTGCTGCATGTTTAGTCATCAGTGATGATCATCAGAACTTGGCCACTTCAGTCAGGAGTGGTACTAAACAGCCACTCCTTGTGGGTGATAGTGAAGTCCCCCACCCAGAGTATATCTGTGCTCAAGTCACACTTGATGCTCTCTCCAAGTTGTGTTCAATGAGATGGAGGATTAATTTGTTAGATGAGGCAAGGTAGAGATTGGGGAGTAAGTGGAGAGGCACAGTGGCAATCAGCTGGGGGCTTCCTTGCCCATATTTGATCTGATGCCATGAATTATTACGGTTTCCAAAAGATTCTCAGGACAAGTCCCTCCAGATAGTAAACCACAATGTTACCATCTCTGATGACAGTCTTGATGATATCTCCAACATTGTCTATAAGATTTGATTCTTTCTGAATAATTATCTTGACTAGACTGTGAGACAATGTTGTGGTTGATAGCACCTTTTAGGAATGACCAGGAGACGCAGAGAATTCCTCAAGGTGATAAGCCTTTATTTGCAAACAAAAGCTGTGACTATCAGAGCAGCCAACCCTGAAAGCCCGCAAACAGCGAGAGTACTCTAATGTTTATGCTGTTCTAAAAGCCACAACCTATCCCTGTTATATTAGCATAACCAATCGTACTAAGCCTATATTATATCCCCTGCCCATAGTGTTAGGTGCACTAGTCAGAGGAAATGGGTCTAGGCAGGTTACTCTTCGAAGGGTCGGTGTGGACTTGTTGGGCCGAAGGGCCTGTTTCCACACAGTAGGGAATCTAATCTAATCTAAATCTAATCAGACTCTGCCACAATTGTCTTCTGGATTGCTGCAGACCACCACGTTGTACTGTGGTCACCTTTCTTCACCTTTAGTCACCTGATAGGCCACAGTAACGCAAGGCTGACTTGAGCACGCAACCCAAAAGTTGCACTTATGCAACATCCCAAAATATATTACTTTGTAGTTATATATTCATATTTACCATAACAGCTGTCTTAATTAGATTTTTTTTTCAATAATACGTAGATATTAGTCTGAGGAATTTGCAGGGTACACAGGATTGTGTGTGTGTGTATATGATATTTTCATTTCTGCTGCCTTGATCAAGGAGTTGGCTGTCGGTTTATTTCCTTTTATCAGGCTTGGCGGTATTAGTAGTATTTACTCATCAGCTTGCTTGTTCCTTTGAGATTCAGCTACATTGGATCTGGAGTCACATGTAAGTCAGATCAGATGAGGATGGCAGATTTTCCTTCCTTAATGGGTGGACATCTGTGAACCAGATGGGTTTTTACAACAATCAACAATAGTTTTATGATCATTGTTTGAAGAGCTTTTTAAAAAGAATCCTAAGTTTGTTTTTATTCTGTTCAATTACATCATTGCCCCAGAGCATTATCCTGGGTCTCTGGATTGTTTGTTCTGTGAAAATACAATTGCTCCATTGACTTCTCACCCCCAGGTTAGAACATAGAATATAGAACATAGAACATAGAACAGTACAGCACAGAACAGGCCCTTCAGCCCACGATGTTGTGCCGACCATTGATCCTCATGTATGCACCCTCAAATTTCTGTGACCAAACATCGAGGTTAATATCGAAAAATACCATAACAACTACACACTAGGATGATGGGTTTGTTCGCAGAACAGCTTAGGACCTGAATGGAGTGAGATTTATCATCTCCCCAAAATCGATGTAACAATGTCTATCATATCAGAGTAAAATGTAGTTGCTAAAATCCAATATGCTATCCCTTGTTGTCGACAAGAGACTTCCCTAGTTAGACCAGAAATTGTTTTTCTTTTACCACACTAGACCAAGTAAGCCTTGAAGTTTCCTACATTTACGGAGAATGGTGGTAGCAACTTTCATCAGGAGCAGCACCACAAACAACACAGTGAGCTTGTATACGTATCTAACAGAGAAAAAGACATATTTTCTAATTGGCTGATGACTGTCAACCAAATAGATTCTATTTTCTGAAGCAAAAACAGAAATTGTTGGAAAAGCTCAGCAGGTGTGCCAGCACCAGTGCAGAGAAATCAAAATTAACGTTTTGGGTCCAGTGGCCCTTCCTCACTGGACCTGAAAGTTAACTCTGTTTTCTCTCTCAAGATGCTGCCAGATGCAAAGGGTTTTTTCAGCAATTTCTGTTTTTGTTTCTGAGTTACAGCATCCAGAGTTCTTTCCGCTTTTAATTAGCTTTTATTTTCTCCTGCTTTTCATATCTTGCAAGAAAATTACAAAGTAAATTTAACATTGTTTTAACATCACCCTGATTTTTTTTGTCTAGCTTGTCCTGAAGTCACCAGGTTAAACCTTAACAGCCAATGTCTCCTGCCTTCTCGCTGACTCGGGTGAAGCCCTCCTCCATTAGCAGCACATATTGTCCAATAGACATATTTTCTTTCAGATTTCGAGCAACCACAATATTGTGCAGTATCATGTCACTCAATCTGCCTTATTCTGTCTAATTTGCATTTCAAATGCATTTACATTTAGAAACTGTACCTCTCAATTCCAGCAGCTTTCCATCTTGAAATCTGAGACTGCTGTCTTTCTCAAGTCTGTTTGTACCAGTCTGTATAGGTTTTAGGGCAAATTTCAAACGAATTTGATATGGCAGCAAGAAAACAATGAAAAATGAAGACCTGATCTCAAGCTCTATCTAAAAGCAGCAATCACTCAAAATGATATTTTTGCTGGGTAAGGTATAAAAATAATTGCTGTCTCTGAAAAGGAATTTCTTCACAAAACCCTACTTGATGACATTTGACTTTTTTTTCCATGCTGTTTGATATTAACAATAATGACTCTGACCCTCAATGTTCAGTTCTGCTCTCTGTCTTTTTGATTGACATGAACTCAAAACAAAGGGGAGAGGTCAGTGGTTTAAGCAAAGAGTCTACCGCATCAATCTCTGTTGCAAAAGCTCAAAGCCTTTGACATGCACTGTCCAAGAAAAGAACATTTCCTTTCATAAATGGTCTTTTCACTGGTTTTATTTTATTCGTGAGAAAACATGTAATTAAACGTAGTATGCATAACCATCTGTGAGAAACAATCATTATGAACTGCAGCAAGGAGAAAGGATAAGAGGGACTGGAGAAATGCGACTTAAAAATAAAAGGCCATGTATTATCCATGTTGATAACCTAAGACTTATATAGCTTTCAAAATGTAAAACCTAAACCCGTCTTCACTTTCATAGTTATATATGCATTACATAGAGTTTTACAGCACAGAAACTAATCATTCAGCACAACTGCTGATGCTTACGTTCCACATGAACCTCTAATCATCTTATTTTGTATGCTTGAGCGAATATGGTTAAATTTATATAGCAGTTAAGAATTTACATCATTCATTGCCAGATGCAGCAAGATCAGATAACCAGTATTGGGTTTGGTTCTCATTTGGGAAAACTGCTCACACTTTGGTGAGCATTTTGAGTGCAACATGGCACCTTTTTCTCTCCTGCAGTCTGTCCTTTTAAGCTCCTCTGTCCTGCCCCTTCTATCCTCATGTTCAAGACCAAGTGCAAAAGAGTTCATGGACTTAATCGTCACAAAGATTGAAACCTTCATTCAACTAGCTGTACAGTTTACTTCCTCTCCCCTTACCCACCAAATCAATATTCCCTAAAGCTCTCCCCTGAATTTGCAGATTTTTCCAAGGTCTCTCCTATCTCCTTTCATGCTAAGTCTGAACTCATTGAATATTAAGCAGTGATGCATCTACACTAGTCAAAAAGTCTTCTATAATTAGATTAGATTACCAACAGTGTGGAAACAGGCCCTTTGGCCCAACAGGTCCACACCAACCCGCCGAAGCACAACCCACCCAGATCCATTCTCCAACATTTACCCCTTCATGTTACACTACGGACAATTTAGCATGGCCAATTCACCTAACCTGCACATTTTTGAATTGTGGGAAGAAACAGGAGCAAATCCACGCAGACACGGGGAGAATGTGCAAACTCCACACAGTCAGTCACCTGAGGCAGGAATTGAACCCGGGTCTCTGGTGCTGTGAGGCAGCAGTGCTAACCACTGTGTCATCGTGCTACCCATCTAATAGGCTGGCTCTGCCAACCTGTACCATTACTCTTGGCTAAATTAGATTAGATTAGATTACTTTAGATTAGATTAGATTACTTACAGTGTGGAAACAGGCCCTTCGGCCCAACAAGCCCACACCGCCCCGCCGAAGCGCAACCCACTCATAACCCTACATTTACCCCTTACCTAACACTACGGGCAATTTAGCATGGCCAATTCACCTGACCTGCACATCTTTGGACTGTGGGAGGAAACCGGAGCACCCGGAGGAAACCCATGCAGACACGGGGAGAACATGCAAACTCCACACAGTCGCCTGAGGCGGGAATTGAACCCGGGTCTCTGGCGCTGTGAGGCAGCAATACTAACCACTGTGTCACCGTGCCGCCCAAATGTTGATCCTATGTGCTCCCCTACGTTTAAAGAAGAACCCACAGTTCCATTGTATATCTCAGACACATCATGACACATTGCTAGGACATGCAGGATTTGAGTCCAGCCCTGTTGGCTCAGACATTGACACAGTACAACTGCATCACATGATCCCATTATATGTCTCAGATCCTTAAGCTTTAGTGGCAGTTTATTGACCACATAGTGTCCCCAGTAGAACTCCTTGCTCAGCACTTAGCTGCTGAAGTGGCAGAAAGAGGTTATCTCTTCAAGGCCAACTCCCACAATTATTTGCCCTACTTGACACATTCCTTGCCATCTCCAGGGAGAGTCCAAAGTTTCCAAACTCTTAACAACCAATAAATTTGAAGTGCAATCAATAATGTTGCAAAAGCAACTGTCCAAAACATTGCAAATGATACAGATTTTTGTGTGGAACCTGGGGTAGTCCTGCTAAAACTGGTACTACAACCTGCTACTTGTGCAACTCTACATTACAAACTATTCTCAGTGGCCTGGGCAGTGTTTATGTCTTAGCCAATTAAAATAACTAGGTACTCACAATATTGCTCTTCATGGAATCTTTGCTATTGCCTTTCTTTGCATGACATCAGTCCCTGGAGTTCAGAAGTTCATTAACTTTTTTTAAAGTGCTCTGTGATGCCCTGAGGTTGTGAAAAGCACTACATAAATGCAATTTCTTCCTTTATTTCGCAGTTACAGCACATTTGTTTATGCCGGAGAAATTAAACTTAACTATCCATATCTCTTCCACATTAAGATCCTACCATCTCCAAAGGTGGAAACTGTTACAACAGACCAGTACAGAGAATATTTTTTACTTACAATTCAAAACACGTTTTTGCAATATTGCTAATACAGCCAAAAAAGCAGTTGTAACTTAAGAGTGGGAAAGGAATTGAATAAATAGAGACAGTGGTCAGTGAGAGAGAGAGGGTATGCTAGGAAAAACTTATACAAATAAGCATTCACCAGCAATTTCTGTTTTCCACACAATTCTGTTTCCTGGGGCTTTGGGTGTGGGGTAATGAACACAGAAAGACGTTTCATGCTTGTTTGTTAAATTTGCTCCCAGCACAGCCAACCCATTTTTAACTATCTATACTTCCAGTTAGCACCCATTCGACATTTATATCTCTCCTGGCTTATGATCCTTTTGTCTGCTTTTCCTTTGTTTGTCTCTGGGCACTATCTCCATATACAGAGGAACCTCGATTATCCGAACATCGAGGGTGTGGAGTATTTTGTTCAGATAATTAAATGTTCAGATCGTCAAATGCTCAGATAACGCAGTACAGCAATGAGTTCAGAAATGTGGGCAATGTAACGTTTGTGACTAATTCTTCGTTGACTGTTATAGATGGTGGTGGTGCCTTTTCTTAAAGAGAATGTTTCAAAGTGGTTGAACAGTCAGAGGTGTTTAACAGTTGATCATATATATTTTGCAGGTCTGACTAGTTCTCTCTTTGAGGGACATCAGTGAACCAATCTGGTTTCTGCAAAACCTGCTGTAGTGAGGCTTGCACTGAAAATCCTTCAGCAGTTACTCCAGCCCTGGAATCCCATTACAGTACCATATCCCTTCATTATTGTGACTGTCATTACAACTTAGCATTCATCAAATCTGTGCCACATGCTTAAAATGCTAACTCTTTTCTTCCACAGTATTTTTGTTACAATTATTTATTATGAGCCAATGCTGTTACTTAGTCTGTTTAACAAATGTTGCCATTCCTCACGAAACCTGCTACATTGCACATCCAAAGGTCAGAGCAGTCCCAGTGATGTATGATAACACACGTTCAGTATTCTGCATGATTTTATAAAAGCAATAACTGAATCAGCACAAGAATTTATTTATATTTATTATTCATGTGAATTAATGTTGAATAGTTCTGGCTCACTTAGATTGATGGGCTGTCCTTTCAATAGCTCTAGGTCTCAATATTTATTTAATTGCACTGGCTTTCTTATCTTGCAAGAACTAAGTGTACATTTGTGTCTTTATTTCTGATAACACATTTGACTCAGCCTCAGTTCTAACCATGGGTGAGCAGAAAGGTCAAGTGTCACCATTGTCACTTCCTGCCTCCAACGACTGCGGGCCTTAGCACAGACATGATGAGGGATCTTCTTGGCCTGGCATAGCGGCCTCCTGTAGTGGCCCCGTGGCTTAATGTAGCATCCTCCCGGCCTGGCATAGCAATCACTTCCACTCCCACCCCCCCAACCCGACATGGTGTCCTCTTGGCCAGTGTGCTGCTCTTCTGGTGGCATGAGGCAGTCTCTCGGCCTGGCATGGCTGTAGTCTGGTCTCCTAGTCTTGAGGTGATTCCAGAGCAATCTCCCAGCCTCATGAACCTTAAAGTGAAACCTGGTAGAGACTGGAGCTAGATGCTAGCCCAGTCTGGGCTGGAAGACAGTTATCCTGAAATTTTACTTCTGCAATGCTAGACTTTTTATTTCTCTATTTTCTAAGATTTTGTAACTGAAGAAGCTATACTAGGTACCTTTATACCTAAGATGGCACTGTAAACGGTGACATACCAACCTTTCACTGTACACATTTGAGTACATGTGACAATAAAGCTAATTCAATTCAATTATCCATTACATTGACTCGCAAAAAGAAAGCCCACACTCCAACAGTGCTGTCCTGGGATGGTGCTGCACTGTTGGAAATGCTGTCTACAGATGAAACATTAAATAAAAATACCATCTCATGTAGACAAAAATATCCCATGCCGTTTTTTCATAGAATAGCAAGGTTGTTGTACCTGGTGTCCAGGACAATATTTATCTCTTCAATTAACATCACAAAGATATTTTATCTGGTAATTATGATATTGCTCTGAGCCCTGGGGACTGAGATGATTAGGCTTCAATGGCCACCACCATCTGAAAGAACTGCAAGTGTTGGAAATCTGAAACAAATTGCTGGAGGAACTCAGCAGGTCTGGCAGCATCTGTGGGGAGAAAGTAGAGCCAACATATTGGACCTAAAATGTTGACTCTGCTTTCTTTCCACAGATGTTCCGTTGTACAAGGTTTTGACCAGTTAGTGAACAGTATTCTCTCAATTTCCATTGAGCTCAGTTTTACTACAGTTCCATGATGATCCAGTTGGTCAAATAATACTTTGTCATCAAGAGCAGTCCTGCTCACCTCATGTCTGGAATTTGACTCTTTTTCCACATTTGAAACAAGCCTGTAATGAAGTCAACAGCTGACTGATCCAGATGGAACCCAAACTGACCTTTGGCGAACAGTTTATTTCTGAATATCATTGCACAACTTGACTCAGGGAAATCAGATTAACAATCATTTATTTCATGTGTAGGCAGGGAAATCCAATCTTATCACCATGAAGTGTAAAAATAACTCTGGTCTCTTACAGTCAGCTCTAACCATTACAGCGCATACATTTAAAATTCCCACACTTCTCTTTCCAAGTGTCTTGCATTGTCTGCTGTTTTCCCACAGTTTTTCTCAGGCGTTGTCTGTATTTATCACATGGTCATCATTGTCCTGCTGATATTGTGGCTTCTATGCTTCCTGTATGTCTCATTCTTTATCTATTCTTTGTATGTCTGTTGTTTGCACCTGCATTACTATCACTGACAATACTACTAAAGCTTTAACCATTAACTGGCTTAACCTTTTCGGATCCCCCAGTTAGGCCCTTGGCCCAGCCCAAGTTAGGCAACCTAATGGTAGCATTTTTTTCTTTAAACTCCTCTGCCCTTAGGTACTCATCAGGTATCAAATTTAGGGTTGCAGAGGTACTTAGTTATTCCATCTGTACAGATTGGCTCCATAATATCGACCTGGTGTATGCAGTCTGACACCATATTCTCCAATCCATGCACTCTTTGCCAGCTCTTGTGTGTCAGTGAACCAAATCAGCTGGATTGACAATCAATACCTACTGGGCAACAACAAAAGCATGGGAGATGATCCTAATCCATGGCTATATTGACATATCCAATTTCTGATTCCTCAAGTTCCACCAAATGGTTTGTTTGCAGACATTTTTTGTTCTCACTGGGCATTATCTTGAATGCCTTCAAGTTTTTCAGGCAATAATGGGATTACATTGGAGAACTGGGTCAGATACTGTCCATAATATGTCTCATATATATTTCCACTGGTTCCACCTTTCACCCTTGCAGGTATCTGTCGGTTCAAACATAACACATGGCTGATTTTAGGACAGGATTGATTTTTCTTGAACTGGTGCATACCTAAGCATACAACATTGCAGTCCATATAGCTTCCATTGTACAGTTGACTGTTGCATAAATCTGCATCATGCTTCTTTGATCGTATGTAGATGTGGAGGTGCCAGTGTTGGGCTGGGGTGGACAAGGTCAAAAGTCACACAACACCATGGTATAGTTCAACAGATTTATTTGAAATCATAAGCTTTTGGAGCACAGTGCCTTTGTCAGGTGAAGTGAAGACAGTACCCAGGCCTTATAATACGGGAAATCAAAAGATCATATAAATGGTGTGAGTGGAGTGTCGAGAGGCCAAATGATAGGCCTCTGCAGGTGATCAAGAGTCACAGATGGTGTGAATAGAGTGTCAACAGCTGAATAACAATTGAAGGGATGATTTATAATCTGAATAATTGAGAAAGAGAGATAAAGTCTGGACCCGGGTGCTCTCTTCACTTGTCCTGACAAAGGGGCAGCACTCCAAAAACTTGTGATTTCAAATAAACCTGTAGGACTACAACCTGGTTTTGTGTGACTTTTGACCACACATAGACATGGACCAAGGGGATTACCAAGGGGACTTCTGCAGTGCATCGACCTAACATTCTGCTTATTATATTGCATCTGATCCCATGTTCCTGCCAAGCTGTACAATGCTGCTCCGAGGTTCCTTCAGGGTTCTGTGCACACCAGTCGAATTGCCAATGCACTGGGGATGTAAATGCCACACACAGACCTTAGGAGCTGTGCACTGGGAAAATGAAATTAACACCCATATTGGTTCTAACTGCATACCGTTTGTATATTATGATAACTCACAATTAATTGATTTGATTTATTATTGTCACATATGCCGAGATACACTGAAAAGTTTTGTAATAGCATTCCTACATTATAACTTCCCCCTCATTACCCCAATATTCTTGATTCTGTCTGGTGTTTTAGTGGATGCTGACCGGAATGAATGAGATTGCCAGAAAAAGCCAATGAACATGTTTTTATCCATTGCACATTCCGCATCAGTTGTATACGCATAGGTTAAGCGTCAGTGCTAACCAGCCAGTCATGTCTACGAGCTATCTAGAGGGTTAGAATATGCCTCAGATTTTGTGTTGCCTGCTCAAATATTCATGGTACTGCAGACATCCTTTCTGACCGCATCATTTGAGATGTTTTGCTGTAGTCTGAGTAATTTATTAATGGTCCAGGCATGACTCTCCAGTGCTGCGCCCAATCTCTGAATTACTTGTCTCAGGTCTTGATCTATCCTGAGAAGTGTAGCCCAGACCCTTTCTCCTTTTCCAAGAGTTCCTTCAATTGAGAAAATAAGTCTGAAACTTTCAGTTGACTTTTGCCAAATCAATTAAATTGACTTTTTAGTTGAGACATAAGACCAGAAGAAATGGGACTAGGAGTAGGATATTGAGCCTGTTGTGCCATTTAGTAGGATTATGGCTGATCTGAAATTCCTCAGATCCACTTTCCTGCCCTTTACCCTTAACCCTCCATTACCCTACTCCGCAAGAATCTATCCACCTCAACCTTAAATATACACAAGGAACTGGTTGGAGGTTTGCTTGCTGAGCTCAGTGAGCAAACCTATATCCAGAACCTCAACCTGAGCTACACATTTTCTCAAAACTTACATACACAAGGAAATTACCCCCCAAAGCTCTCTGTGGCCCGGACTTCCAAAGGCTCACGATTTTCTGAGAGAAGCAATTCCTCTTCATCTCAATCTTAATTTCACAATAAATAGGTGCCAACTAATGTCCTCTGGTTCAAAACTCTCCAATTTAATCCTCAGTGTTTACAGTGTCAAGCCCGTTCAGAATCCCATATGTTTCAATTCCTCATTTTTGTAAATTCCGATGAGTAGACTCCCAACCTGTTTAGCCTTTGCTCATAAGAGAATTCCAGGGATAATCCTAGTGAACTTTCTCTGAATTCCCTGAAATGAAATAGTATATTTTAAAATAATGGAACCAAAAGTGTTCACAGTGCTCCAGATGTGGTTTCACCTGTACCTTGTACAGTTGTCATAAGACTTCCTATACTCCAACTGCCTTGAGATAAAAGTCAATCTCCTATTAGCCTTTTTGACTATGTGCTAGCTTTCTGTGTTTCTTGCACAAATACCCCAAAGTCCCTTTGTGTTGCAGCTATCTGTAATTTCTTAACATTTAAATAATATTCTGTTCTTCTGTTCTCCATTCTGAGACCATGAAAAACATAAATGTCTTTGTGTGAAGGACGGGCTGATTGGAGGAGCAGGCAAGTGAATATGAGAGAGAAAGAGAGAAAGAGAGAGAGAGACAGAGGGAGAGAGATGGAGGGATAAAGGAGGGGCACATGGGAAGATAACAGTTCCTCCATCTCCTATCCAACACAAAACTGTCTTCATTTTGGTCAGAAAATCCAGCGATAACATTTTTGGAGTTAATTATTAAGCCACGATTTCTTTTGAAAAAGCAAGCAAGATGTGTCAATAGTTAAACTTCAAAAGTATGTTACAAAGTAAATCTATTAAAGTAAGGGGACAAAAGTGTTGACTGGTCAGAATTATAATTTACATAACATCTTATCATGTCAAAGTTAGCCATGCTGGAGTTCAAAGTTCATTGAATCGTTGGCAATTTAATAACAAGGGCAACAATAGCGAGGAGTTTTACCTTATCGTTAATTTAGAAAAGAAAATTCCAAGATATTTCACAAATGTATGAACAGATAAGAACAACATTACAAATCCAAATATGCTGATAGTCTGAGGTGATCTCAGGAAGCAACATTTTTGATGTTTAAACAAAAATTTCCAAAACTCTTCAAATTTCAGAACGATTGCCTTGACTCAAAGATCATTTATTTTTAACAATGAATAAGTAAGACAGGAAGGTGAAACAGACCTGTCACAGAGTCATAGAGACGTACAGCACAAAACAGACCTTTCGGCCAACTCGTCCATGCTGACCAGATATCCCAACCTCATCTAGTTCCATTTGCCAGCACTTGGCCCATATCCCTCCAAACCCTTCCTATTCATATACCCATCCAGATGCCTCTTAAATGTTGTAATTGTACCAGCCTCCACCACTTCCTCTGGTAGCCCATTCCATACACTCACCATTCTCTGCGTGAAAAAGTTGCTGCTTGGGTCCCTTTTATATCTTTCCCCTCTCACCCTAAACCTATGCCCTCTAGTTCTGGATGCACCACCCTTGGGAAAAGACTTTGTCTATTTATCCTCTCCATGTCCCTCACGGTTTATAAAACCTCTATAAGGTCACACCTCAGCCTCCAAACCTCCAGGGAAAACAACCCGAGCCTATTCAACCACTCCTTATAGCTCAAATCCTCCAACATTCTTGTAAATCTTTTCTAAACCCTTTCAAGTTTCACAATATCCTCCCAACAGGAAGGAGACCAGAAATGCACACAATATTCCAACAGTGGCCTAACCAATGTCTTGTAAAGCCGCAACATGACCTCCCAACTCTTGTACTCAAGACTCTGACCAATAAAGGAAACCATACCAAATGCCTTCCTCACTATCCGATCGACCTGCGACTACTTTCAAGGAACTATGAACGTGTACTCCAAGGTCACTTTGTTTAGCAATACTCCCTAGGACCTTATCACTAAGCGTATAAGTCCTGCTAAGGTTTGCTTTCCCAAAATGCAGCACTCAAAGTTATCTAAATTAAACTCCACCTGCCACTTCTCAGCCCATTGGCCCACTTGATCAAGATCTATACCTCCTATGGTCACATCCAAATCATTTATATAAATGACGAAAAGTACTGGACCCAGCACTGATCTTTGTGGCACTCCACTGGTCACAGGTCCCCAGTCTGAAAAACAACCCTCCCTCCACCACCACCCTCTGTCTTCTACCTTCATGCCAGTTCTGTATCCAAATGGCTAGTTTTCCCTGCATTCTGTGAGATCTAACCTTGCTAACCAGTCTCCCATGGGGAACCTTGTTAAACACCTTAGTGAAGTACATATAGATCACTTTCACCACTCCGCCCTCATCAATCCTCTTTGTTACTTCCTCAAAAACTCAATCAAGTTCACGAGACATGATTTCCCACACACAAAGCCATGTTGACTATCCCTAATCAGTCTTTGCCTTTCCAAAGATGTGTAAATCCTATCCCTCAGGATTCCCTCCAACAACTTGCCCACCACTGACATCAGGCTCACCAGTCTATAGTTCCCTGGCTTGTCCCTACCACTTTCTTAAACAGTGGCATTATGATAGCCAACCTCCAGTCTTCAGCACCTCACCTGTGACTATTGATGATACAAATATCTCAGCAAGGGGCCCAGCAATTATTGCGCTAGTTTCCCACAGAGTTCGAGGATACACCTGATCAGGTACTGGGGATTTATCCACATCTATGCATTTCAAGACATCCGGCACTTCTTTCTCTGTAATATAGATATTTTTCAAAATGTCACCATCTATTTCCTTACCTTTTATAACTTCCATGTCCTTCTGCACAGTAAACACTGATGCAAAATACTCGTTTCGTGTCTCCGCCAGCTCCTGTGGCTCCACACAAAGGCTGCCTTGCAGACCTTTGAGGGGCCCTCTTCTCTCCCTAGTTACCCTTTTGTCCTTAATGCATTTGTAAAAACCCTGTTGGACAACTAATTTAAACGTATCGATTATTCTGTCCAATAAGTAAGTGACTTCCTTGAAAGGTTCAAGTGCATTCGTCACACATGACCAACTCTTCACAAAGCCTGCCCTCTTTTAATTATTTGGTGTGTGCATTGTCATTGGCTAAATGGAGTTCTTTTAAATCAGCCTTCAAGTTAAATTAGGGGACAATCTTCAACAGTGTGATTCATTGGTCTCGACCGCAACAATAGCCCGGATAGTCTTGGCAACTGATGTTAAGTGGCTACACAAAAGTTTAAAAAGCCCACTACCACTGGGCAGATCAAAGCCTCACTAACCTTTTTTTGGATGGGTTGGAACATCCATAGATCCTCTGTCTCTCTGCTTCGGATAATCTAAATCGGGGCTTCCCTACTCTGGATGGTGACCTGAGTTTGAGAGATGAAGCTATCGGGGCCTCAAACTCTGAGATAGCAACAGCTGTCGTGAAGCTCCCACTGATTTTTGACAGCTCTGAGACCCCTTCAGACCTTTCTCGGTTGGTTGGGGTGACCTAATAGACTGCCCTCTAAGACATAATTCCTGCTGTCGGAGAGAAAACTATGAATATGTCTTAAGCCAGGAATTCAGAGACAAGTAATTGCCCTCTCTGTCCCAAATTACTATCCAACTACGAGGGACAAGTGAGGAGTGCAGTGGAATATTCTCCACTTGCAAAACTTACATGAATGCAAAACCAACAATACTCAAGAAGCTTGACGCTATCCAGGACAAAGTAACCCATTTGATTGGCACCCATTTTTTTTTTATTCATTCATGGTATGTGGGCATCGCTGGCTAATCCAGCATTTATTGCCCATCCCTAATTGTCTAGAGCACAGTTATGAGTCAACCACATTGAGTCACATGTAGGCCAGAACAGCTAAAAATAGAATAGAATGGAATCCCTACTTTGTGGAAACAGGCCATTTTGGCCCAACAAGTCCACTCCAACCCTTCGCAGAGTAACCCACCCAGACCCATTCCCCTACCCTGATTACTCTACATTTAACCCTGACTAATGTACCTAACCAACACATCCCTGAGCACAATGGGCAACTTAGCATGGCCAATTCATCTAACCTGCACATCTTTGGATTGTGGGAGGAAATTGGAGGACCCGGAGTAAACCTACATAGACACTGGGAGAATGTGCAAACTCCACGACAGCAGTTTCCCGCCCTAAAGGACATTGGTGAACCAGATGGGTTTTTCCAAAAATCAATTCACAATAGACTTTTAATTACAGGTTAGTATTGAATTCATGTTCCATCATCTGTCATAGCAGGACTTGAATCCAGGTCCCCAGAACGTTACTCGAGTCGCGAGGTTAACAGTCCAGCAATAATGCTACTAGGCCACACCTCCTCATGCACTACATTTGGCATTTATTCCCTTAGTCACAAATGCACAGTGGCAACAGTGTGTACTATCGACAAGACACTCCACAGTAACTCATCATGGCTCCTTCAAGGGAACCTTGCGAATCCACAATCTCTTGCACCTAGAAGGACAAGGACAGCAGATACAAGGAACACCACCATCAACATCTTCTTCTCCAAGCCATTCACCATTTTGACTCGGGAATATATATCATCGTTCCTTCGCTGTCACTGGATCAAAATCTTGAAGCTCCTTCCTAACACCACTGTGGACTGCAGTGGTTTAAGAAGGTGGCACAATAAGGAACAGGCAATGAATGTATAACTAGTGACAGTCACATCCTATGAATTAGTTAAACAAGTTGGGAAAGAACTACTTATGCTGAAAACCTGAAACAAAAACAGAAAATGCTGGAGAAATTCTGCAGGTCTGGCAGCATCAGTGGACAGAAAATACAGTCAACATTGCAGGTCCAGCAACCCTTCTTCAGAACCAGTAGTGACTACAAAAAGATGATATATATGCTAAAGGTGGGGGCAATGGTTGTCAGAGGGAGAGTGAAGGAAATAGGTGATAAGTGGAGCCAAAATGCCCAGCATTAGAGAAAGACAGTAAGGCAGATAAAAGGATTGATAATGGTAAGCCAGGGACAAAGAAGCACTGCTAATGCTGGCCAGAAGTAGGTGAAATAGGGTGGTTGTGTTGAAAGCAGCCCATGTGATGACAGGGCCTGGGGTGTGGGTGGGTAAAGGACATCAAACATGTTCAGGCGTTAAAATTATTAATTTCAATGTTAAGTTCTGAAGGTTGCAATAGAAAATGTTCATGGCATGGTGGCTCAGTGGTTAGCACTGCTCCCTCACAGTGCCAGGGATCCGGGTTCAACTCCAGCCTCGGACAACTGTGTTGAGTTTGCACATTCTCCCTGGGTATGCTCCGGCTTCCTCCCACAGTCCAAATATGTGCAGGTTAGGTGAATTGGCCATGCCAAATTGTCCCATAGCCTTCAGGAATGTTTAAGTTAGGTGCATTATTAGTCAGGGGAAATGTAGAATAATATAGTAGGGGAAAGGGCTTGGGTGGGATACTCTTCGGAGGGTTGGTGTGGACTTGTTGGGCCGAAGGACGTGTTTCCACACTGTAGAGACTATTTAAAAAAAAATGAGATGCTGTTCTTTCAGCTTGCAGTGAGCTTTGCTGGAGCACTGCAGCAAGCCTGTGACAGAAATGTTACTCGGGGAAATCAGTGTGTTGAGGTGGCAGGCAACTGGAAGCTCAGGGTCACTTATACCGACAGAACATAAGTGATCCACAAAGGACTCACCAAGTCTGTGTTACATCACCTTAACGTACAGAAGACCACATTGTGAGTAGTGAATACAGTAGACTAGATTGAGTGCAGTGCAGGTAAATCACTTCTTCATCTGGAAGGTGTGCCTGGGCCATTGGATAATGAGGAGGGAGGAGGTGCACCTTCTGTGATTGCATGGGAGGGTGCTGTTGGACTGTGGTGGGAGGGGGGTGGTTGGGAGTGAATGAGGAGTGGACCAGAGGGAGCGGTCCCAGGAAAGGCTGACAAGGGAGGGGAGGGGAGGGGAGGGGAGTATATGCCTGGTGGTGACATCTGCTGGAGGTGGCACAAATGGTGGCAGATGATTCTTTGGATGTGGAGGTTGGTGGGATGGTAGATGACAAAGGGGATCCTATTATTGTTGTGAGAGGGAAGAAAAAGCACAAAAATGGGCTGGATACAGCTGTGGGCCCTGGCAACCATGGTGGTGGGGAATCCTCAGTCCAGGAAAAAGGTGGAAATATTTGAGGTCTCCTGCAGCATCACTGGAACATGATGTGATGAAGATGGAGAAACAGGGAGAATGGGATGGACTCCTTCCAGGAAGCAGGGTGTGAGGATGTATAGTCCAGGTAACTGTAGGAGTCAGGGGGTTTGCAGTGAAATTTGGTGGCCAGCCTATCACCAGAAATGGAAACAGAGATATCAATGAAGGGAAGGGAGGAGTCAGAGAAAGAATTGTGGCTGGATGCCCAGGTAGGACTGGATAAAGGAATGTTTCACGTACCCCACGAAGAGACAGACACACTGGGGCCAATGCGGGTACCCTACCCACTCCTCTGACCTGAAGAAAGTGAGAGCAGTTGCTCAGTATGAGGACGAGCTCGGTCAGGCAGAGGAATGTGGTGAAGGATGGGGACGGTTCAGGCCTTTATTCCAGGAAGAAATGGAGAACCACAAGTCTATCCTGGTCGGGGATGGACATGCAAAGGACTTGTAAACTAATGACTTTTGTTGAATATAAAACATTTAGTGTCAGGGACTGGAACAGATAGTAAATATCTGGCAAGAGGCTGAAGTTATGAGAAGTGATGGAGACAGAGTTGGGGAGAAGGTTCCAGAGAGGCATGGGTACCTCTGAGTTGTTGCAGCTTGTGTTCCTTTATTAGATTAGATTAGATTAGATTACTTACAGTGTGGAAACAGGCCCTTCGGCCAACAAGTCCACACCGACCCGCCGAAGCACAACCCACTCAGACCCATTCCCCTACATCCACCCCTTCATCTAACACTACGGGCAATTTAGCATGGCCAATTCACCTAACCTGCACATTTTTGGATTGTGGGAGGCAACCGGAGCACCCGGAGGAAACCCACGCAGACACGGGGAGAATGTGCAAACTCCACACAGAGAGTCGCCTGAGGCGGGAATGAACCCGGATCTCTGGCGCTGTGAGGCAGCAGTGCTAACCACTGTGCCACCGTGCCATCCACTCCTGAAAGGAATTAGAAAATGGGGGGGGGGGCAGGGTGCGGGGCACCTCTAAGCCAGCATGAGATGGTGCCAATGGAGAGAGAAGTTGAGAGTGTGCCTGAGGCAATGCATGGCACTGAGTGTGGACCTCAGGACGCGGCAGGGGGAGGACTGAACCTGCGATCCTGGATTCAAACCATGGAGGATGAAATATTAGTTGGAATCCAGTTGGGATGAGTCTGAGCTGGAGGCAGTCACTGAGGGATAAGATGGGCCGTGGAAGTGAGTTTTGGCAAATACCTTGTCAAACACCAGGAGTGAGAATGACAGAAATGATAGTGAACGAATGGAAATCCTGTCAGAGAGAGCAGCAGAACTTCTTCAAAGTTGGCACACTTGGAAGAGGTGTCACCATGAGTTAAACATGAAAATAAAACATAGAAAAGCAGGTGATTGTGGGGTAGAAAGTGAGGAGCGGGAGACCCTGTTGGGATTGTGGGAGGGAAAAGTAGAGGTGAGGGGAAACATGAGGGGAAATGGGTTAGACACAGCAGATAACCCTGTCAAAAACTCTTCAGGACCCTGCAGCCTTCAGGATTCAATAGCCAGCAGAATAAATTTACAGCCTGAACACCTTCTTCCATGTCCTTTATTCACTCCCCTACCTCAGGCCCTGTCATCACATGGGCTGGTTCAGCACAGCCAACCCATTTTTACCTACTTATGGTCCCCATTACCAGCTTTTCTTTCTCCCAGGCTTACCATTATCCATCTGTTTATCTGTCTAACTGTATTTCCCTCTCTCTCTGAGCTCCGTATCCACAAATCACTCACTCCCTTATTCCCCAGCCCTACCTTCAGCATATGTACCACCTTTTCCTAGCCACTACTAAGTCTGAAGAAGAGTCATTGGACCTGAAATGTTAACTCTGCTTTCTCTCTACAGATGCTGCCAGACCTACTGAGTTTCTCCAGCAATTTTTGCTTTTGTGTTAAAAATGTCTATTTTCTTTTGTTAAGACCCTACTTTTTCACCTGCAACTTAGTACCCAGGAGATGACAGGGGAGTGATGAAGGAGGAAAGATGGGAGGAAGCAAGATGGACATAGGAATGTGAGGAGGGGGAGTTGGGTGATGCAGAAATGTTAAGCATCTACAAGACACAAGTTATGAGTGTGAAGGTATACTCCCGTTTTCCTGGATGAGTGCAGCTTGATACCATCCAGGACAATGCAGCCCATTTGATTGGCATCACATCCACAAGCATCCACTCCTTCCATCACTGATGCTCAGTAGCAGCAGTGTGCACTATCTACAAGATGCAATACAGAAATTTACCAAGGGTCCTTAGACAGTACGTTCCAACCCATGACTACTTCCATCTAGAAGGACAAGGGCAGCAGGTACAGGGGAACACCCTTACCTGCAAGTTCCCCTCCAAGCACTTATCTTCTTGACTTGGAAATATATCACTGTTCCTTCACTGTCACTGGTTCAAAATTTTGAAATTCGATCCATAAGAGTGTTGTGGATCTAACTGCAGCCTGTGGACTACAGCAGGTCAAGAAGGCAGCTCTAGAGCAACCTTCTCCAGAGCAACATGGGGGCAGGCAATAAGTCAAAGGCTGCCAGGGATGCCCATGAGCCATAAATGAATAAAAAGAGGATGTTTGTTCAGATGTCGGACTAGGTTGGGTTGGGATATCTAGTCAGCCTGGACGGGTTGGACCGAAGGGTCTGTTTCCATGCTGTACATCTCTATGACTCTATGTCCTTTGAAAGATGAAAGAGATACATTTTAAGAAGTCTCTTAAAGAAAGAAAGTGATGTAGAGAGGTGGTGAGGTTAGGAAGGGAATACAAGTGCTGGGATCTAAGGCAACTGAAAGTACAGCCACTAACAGTGAAGCATTAATATTTGGGAATTTACAAGAGGCCTAAATGAGAGGAGCACAGATACGGACAAATAACAAAACTACAAGGGCGTAGTGCAACAAAATGCATCCTCCCTGGAACATTTTGAAGCAATTTTTCTCTCCTCTCAATCTGGAAGCTACTCAGATATAATACATGCAAATTTTGCTCTGTTCAATACAACTTAAAATTGCCTGTATCTCCAGTTTAGGTGATGCACAGCCAATTATAAAATTAATGCCGTGTAGACATTTTCCGAAACAGAAGCTGAAAACTAGATGCTGTTTTATGATGGGTTCTTTTGCACAACAAAAATCTAATTACCTTTGCCTTAAAAATATTTAATGGCCCTCCCTGCACTGCCTTCTGAGGCAGAAAGTTACAAAGTTGCACAACCCTCGATAGGGAAAACATTCTCCTTCCTTATGTCCTAAAAAAGATGACCCCTAATTTTAAAACAGTGGGGTTCTGGACTCATCCAAAGAAGAAATATCATTTCACATCAATTTTGTCAAAGCCAAGCAGGATCTTATGTACTTCTATTGATGCATCCCTCACTCTTCTGAATTTCAGGGGAAATATGCACAATTTTCCCTCAAAAGATAACCTGCTCATTCGAGGATAATGGTCGTAAACCTCCTCTGAACCTACCACAGTTACATCCTTCCCGTGGTATGGAGGTGCCGGTGTTGGACTGGGTGAGCAAAGCTGAAAATCACTCGATGCCAGGTTATAGTCCAACAAGTTTATTTGAAAATACAAACTTTCAGAGTGTTGCTCCTTCGTCAAGTAGCTAGTGGGGCAGGATACATCGGATACAGGATTCCCATAAATGAGGAGACCAAAACTGCATATAATATTTCAGCTCAAATGTCCTGTATAACTCAAAAATAATATCCTTGCTTTTATGTCCAATTCCTAGCATAGAACTATGGAAAGGGTATGGCACAGAAAGACCTATTTGATCCATTGTGTCTGCAGTGACTGGAAAACATGGCTGCCCATTCTAATCTGGGACAGGCACCATGTCTGTAGCCTAGCAAGTTACAGCAATTCAGGTGCAGGTCAAGCTTTCTTTTGAATGAATTAACAGCTTCTGCCTCTATCACCAAGCCAGGTGACTAATTCCAGTCACCTATCACTATCTAGATCTAAAGGTTTTTCTTCATATCCTCTCTAATCCTCCTGTATCACTTTACAATAGTCCTCTCTGCTAGGGGAAACAAGGCTACCCTGTCCATTCTATCCAAGACTTTTCTTCCCTCATTGAGGCATTAATGTGAATTTCAAAAAGCATGGTCTGCCTTCCCCTAACAGTTCCACGTTATAAAGAATTGTCAGAATGGAAGAACGGGCTGCATATTTCTGAAGGAGACTTGATTAGATCCCTTCTCAGAAATACAACGCTACTTCTTTTTATAAAAACAAGGGCATGAAATTGCTACTCCTAGGAAATTCAGCCCATTATAGAGTATCAATACATTAATAAACAAGCTCCTGATGTACCGTGTAAATGCAGGATATCTGAAATGAAAACCGCAAATGTTCAAAACATTCAGCAGGTCACAAAACAGCAGTACAGGCAGAGATAGAACTAACATTTCAAACCAATACTGCAGGTA
Source organism: Chiloscyllium plagiosum (assembly GCF_004010195.1). Taxonomy (NCBI): domain Eukaryota; kingdom Metazoa; phylum Chordata; class Chondrichthyes; order Orectolobiformes; family Hemiscylliidae; genus Chiloscyllium; species Chiloscyllium plagiosum. The sequence continues at coordinate 18,743,730 of NC_057711.1, read as the reverse complement.
GCATTTAGCAACTGGCAATTTTCAGCTTTTGGATCCAAAAATAAGAAGACTTAATATTAACTTTATTTCGAACAAGCTATTTCAAAGTACAGAGAAACGTTTAATACTGGTGTCACGACCAATTTCTGGACTTTAGCCTTTTTGAAAGATAAATTAATAATGGCTGCTAACAGCAGTACAACTTCTAAGTACCTCTTTGGTCTTACTAAATAAAGATACAAGATATGAAAAATTGCATGCGCTGGGATGTAAGTAAAGCAGCAAGAATTCTGAGTGAATCTACATAAATAAAAACTCTTGTCAGGAAAAAAGTACTGATTTCATCTCCAGTGGAGGTTGCTGGTAACTGCAGTGTGTAGAAATTAAAACTCGGCTGCACTAAGCTCACATCTTCCTGTAACCTAAAATAATTGAGGCCTCTCTCTGGTTTAAAAAAAATTCTTTATCTCTTCTGGATGAAGGTAGTCGAATATTTATAATTAACTTGTCTGGCTCTGGGAGATAACTTGACAAACTAAACTTAATGAATATCTTCGGCACCTAAGCTTAACAAAAATGTCAATTGCTTTTGCTGGCATTAACCAGTAAGAAGCTGACATGCAATTTGGTTGACAAGGACAAATGATACAGTAGATTTTTAAAAAAATGACTGTAATGAAATGTTGTAAAATATTTAGAAATTCAATGATGGTAATGGCTTTTATATTAAAAATTATTGTGTTTTGTTGTATTATACCGCATTAGTGGAAAATGCAATGTGAAGATCCAATGGCTGCCTTAACATTTACTTAAAATTCAAAATTTTTTGACATTCTTTGAGAATCATAACCCTATCTGGATGCTTGCCTCATTTTGTTTGGATAGTGCAAAGTGCGGAACCTATACTCTTTTATGTTTTGCAAAGCACACCCGGAGGAAATGCCAAGTCTGTAGGAGAGATGAGTTCTGCCATAATATGGAAATACTATCTGCTGAACGGTGACCTGCAATTCTGGCAAAATGCCTGCAATAATCCCAGTTCCGTCAGCATTGCTGCACTAAAATCCCAGGAATTCCTACCTCATCCATTACATTTTGTGGTCAGCTAAAAAGAGCAGGAAGTGCATTCTTGCTTGACATGCCACATTGTAAGAAACAACTGCAATAAATTTGGCAAGAAATATTTGTTGTATATGCATTTTCTTTTCTCACACCATTTTCTGGTCACTGTTTGTTAAGAGTCTACACAGAATTTGTAGTGAAAGCATAAAGTGCTGGAGATCACAGCAGGTCAGGCAGCATTCATGGACGGAAAGCAAGCTAACTTTCGAGTCTGGATGACTCTTCTAGACTCAAAACATTAGCTTGCATTCTCTCCATAGATGCTGCCTGACCTGGTGTGATCTTCAGCACTTTTTGTTTTCAGTGCAGATTCCAACAAGCTGTAGTAACTTTCTTTGACAAAGAGTTTGTTGAGTTCATGAGTAAGTTTTATCGGGGAAATACTTTCTCTCTCCTGAGAGCCCATACAAAACCTAAGGCTTGAGTGGATGTGAAATAGACACTAAGATTGGTGGATTAGCAGATGGTGAAGGGGACTATCAGAGAATACAGCAGAAATAGATAGACTGGAGAGTTGGACAGAGAAATGGCAGTTGGAGTTTAATCCAGGCAAATGCGAGGTGGTGCATTTTGGAAGATACAATTCAAGAGTGAACTATACAGTAAATGGAAAAGTCCTGGGGAAAGTTGATGTACAGAGAGATCGGTGTGTTCAGGTCCATTGTTCCCTGAAGGTGGCAAGGTAGGTCAATAGAGTGGTCAAGAAGGCATACGGCATGCTTTCCTTCATCAGTTGGGGTATTGGGTACAAGACTACTCAGACCTCTTGGCATCATGGTAGCCCACAAACCGACCAACACATTAAAACAGCAGCTAATTAACTTAAATGACTCTATACAGACAAAACTAATGTCATTTACAAAATACCTTGCACAAACTATAACAAACACTACATGGGACAAACCAGCACAAAACTTGCCACCAGGATATATGAACATCAGTTAGCCACAAAAATATATTACCCACTCTCACTAGTTTCCTTACATACAAATGAGGAAGGACCCCACTTTGACTGGGACAACAGATCCATCCTAGGACAAGCCAAACAGAGACACGCACGAGAATGCTTAGAAGCATGGCATTCCAACCAGAAATCTATCAACAAACACATTGATTTGGACCCCATCTACCACACACTGAGAAAAAGAATCTGAAATGACATCACCAACCCAAGGAAACCTAAACACATAAATAGAAAGAAGGACATAACACCAGCGCTTTTATTAGATTACTTACAGTGTGGAAACAGGCCCTTCGGCCCAACAAGTCTACACCGCCCCGCCGAAGCGCAACCCATCCAAACCCCTACATGTACCCCTTACCTAACACCACAGGCAATTTAGCATGGCCAATTCACCTGACCTGCATATCTTTGGACTGTGGAAGGAAACCGGAGCACCCGGAGGAAACCCATGCAGACACGGGGAGAACGTGCAAACTCCACACAGTCAATCGCCTGAGGCGGGAATTGAACCCGGGTCTCTGGCGCTGTGAGGCAGCAGTGCTAACCACTGTGCCACCGTGTGCTTCACCAGAGGCTTCCAAATGATGTTACCTAGTGTGGTGAGAAAATGTCTGAAAATGAACCTTCTCACTCAGCGAGCAAACTTACATCCAGATACTCAACATGAGCTACAAATCTCCTCAAAACTCATGTATTTTAAGTTTTACATGAGTTCTGTCAACTTACCATTTAGCCTTTTCAATTATATTTGATTCCTTATTTAATATTTAATGCACAATTATTAAAATACCAACAGTTCATTACTTTGATGGAGTGATATACATTTCAAGGCATTCAATAATTACAGTTCACATAATTGATTGCAGGTTATTTCAATAATTTTTTTAAGTTAAGCTTCCAATTGAATTACATTTCTTTACAGCTGCTGGTGTTTACAGTGGCAATGTTACCACAGCAGTTACTTGTCCGAGTGACAAGAGGGCATGAATAGGTCATGAAATCTGGAAATCTTTATATCATTTAGCAGACTATATGACATTTAACACTTTACAAACCTTCTCAAGATCAACCAGTTGATGAACAATAAATACTGCCCCAGCCACTGAAGGTCACGTGCCACAAGGGAATTTTAAAAATAACTGAGGATGACATTATTTTTCCTCAAAGTTGTCACCATCTTGGGATGTAGAAGTTCCCAGGTCAGTGCTCCCAGAGTCAGAGCCACAGAAGTGGAAAATGGGCTATTGAAGGATTTGTGATTTTATAGAGCAATCTTATCCCCCTTGACCTAGTAGGAAGTAGGGCAAGGTGACTGTTGAAATGGACCATGAGCTTCAGAAACAAGCCTCTTCCCAAATGCTACCAACTTCAATTTTAGGTATTTTCCAATCAACCTCTTCATTGTGACCTCTGGAACAGGTGGAACTTGACTTCAGGTCTCTTGGTCCAGACATATGGACTCTACCACTGCACAACAAGGATCCAAAACAGGGGACTGCAGATGCTGGAGATTAGAGTCAAGATTAGATTGGTGCTGGAAAAGCACAGCAGGTCAGGCAACATTCGAGGAGCAGGAAAATCAATGTTTCAGGCAAAAGCCCTTCATCAGGCCAAAACATCGGTTTTCCTGCTCCTCAGATGCTGCCTGACCTGCTGTGCTTTTCTAGCACCACTCTAATCTTGACAAGAATCCAAAACAGCCCTTTTCGAAATAGCACTGCAGTACAGAGACCTGATGCCCTTTTGTAGTGAAACAAGTATTTAAAAGGACCAACATCCCTTTAATCAGCAAAGGTAATCTATTTAGCAAGTTCCATGAATGCTTCATCCCAATGGTCTAGGTATCTGAAGCCTTCCCTCCTGCACCAGCCTCGCAGCCACGTGTTAAGCGGCATTCACTGACTGATCCTCACCTCACTATCTTGTGGCACCGGTTGCAAATTGAGATCACTACTCGTCTTGCTCTTCAGCTTCCAACCTAGCTCTCTGTAGTCACTTTTCAGATTCTCAATCCCTTTCCTGGCTATATCATTGGTGCCAATATGTACCACGATTTCTGGCTGCTCACCCTCCCCCTCCAGAATCTTGTAAACCTGATTGGTGACATCCCAGACCCTGGCACCGGAAAGGCAATGCACCTTCCGGGAGTCTCGTTCCTGACCACAAATTCTCCTGTCAATCAGTCTAACTATTGAGTCCCCTACCACTAGCACTTTTCTATTTTCCCCCTTTCCCTTCTGAGCCACCCGTGCCAGGCTCAGTGCCAGAGACCTGACAACTATGGCTTTCCCCTGGTAGATTGTCCCCACCAGCAGTATCCAAAATGGTATACTTATTTGCTGAGGGGAACGGCCACAGGGGATCCCTGCTCTGACCGTCGGTTCCCTTTCCTCCCCCTGACAGTGACCCAGCCGTCCTTATCCTGTGTCTGAGGAGTGAGCACCTCCCTGTACATCCTCTCAATTTCTCCCTCAGCCTAGGATGATCCATAGTTCATCCAGCTCCAGTTCCCTAACTCGGTTTTCAAGGAGCTGGAGTTTCAAGGAGCTAGTTTCCCAACTAAACTAGTCCCATTTGCCTACTTTTAGATTGAAAATACTATGCTAATATAACATTTGAAGGAACAAAAAAACTGCAGATGCTGGAATCCAAAGTAGATCGGCAGGAGGCTGGAAGAACACAAGCCAGGCAGCATCAGGAGGTGCAGAAGTCGACGTTTCGTCCGTAACTCAAAGGTTACAGTCGAAAATTCGACTTCTCCACCTCCCGATGCTGCCTGACTTGCTGTGTTTTTCCAGCCTTCTGCCGGAATGCAACATTTAAAAGCATCCTAACCCTTTCATCACCTAGCCTAATTTACGGTGCGCTGACCATTTTTTTTAAATTGCTGTCATGGAGTACTTTGTTTGGGATATCAATGAAGTGCAGCAGGAGCGTGGACAGAATATCTGGAGCCATCAGCACTTCAAGGGTCAAGAGAGAAACTCAACATTGTTTTTATTTCTCTGCCTTCCGATGCACAAATGATTCTGGGTTCGCCCAATTTAAGGAACTCTAAAATCAACAGAACCTTTAGAAAACACTTTTTGAAAATTAAACGTCCCAGAGTCTGCTGTCTGGAGGGGCATTCAAAAAAAAATGTTTCTAAAGGAGAGGGAGCAATTGCAAGAAAAGAATAAGAAATTTCTCACATCCCTGTTATGTGAAGGGGCGGTGATTTGAGGCAATGACAGATTAGGAAAACCGAATCTTGCAGTTAAATAGTGCCCGAACAGCTAAATTTATTTTTAAACAAGGAAGCAGTTCGCCGTCCTTTTGCAGCCACCGTAGGTGGGTGTGTAAGAGGAAGTCCTGAGCTTGATGGGCTGAGTAGTAGCGGAGCTTTCTGTGAATGGGAGCCCGCTTCGCGTTGCTATGGGATTCCCGGGCTACGTTCCACTGATCCTCGCGCTCAGCGCCTCCTGCTTCCTGGCTGCTGCCCAGCTCCCCCTGGTCACCAATACTTGGCCTTTTAAAGACGCAACACAGCGAGGTAAGTGCAAGCCAGGCATGGCTCTGCAAAACAATCAAACGACTGATAGGAAAAACACGTAGGTCTAAGTTTCTAAGACTGTACATAATCAGCATTTGTTCAAGGAGAGCTGTTGCAAATGTGTGCTCTGGTTGTTTCTACTGGTCTTCATCTAATCCTGATTAAGTTCCAGTAGAGTCGTGAAGGATCCTGGCACCTCCTCCTCCTCTCTTTGGCCTGAGATATGGTGACCCTCATGTTAAACTCCCCACCAATCATCTCTTTCTCTCTTTAGAAATGAACAAAGAACAGTAGGGCATAGGAAGATGCACTGACACTACTGTGACAGTAGTCTAAACCAGAAACCTTTTGCCTCTATGCTTATCCCTCTATTCACTGCCTATTAGTGTAGCTGTTAAAGTGCCTCTCAAACGTTGCTATTGTATCTGCCTCTAACACCTCCTCTGGCAGCACATTTCAGACACTTAGCACTCTCTGTGTGAAAACATGCCTTTCACATCCCATTTAAACTTTCCCCCTTTTACCTTAAACTTATGTACCCTAGTAATTGACATTTCTACTCTGGTAAAAAGACTCTGATTATCCATTCTATCCATGCCTCTCATAACTTTGTAAAATTCTATCAGATCATCCAAGCAAGTTTGCCCAATCTCTCCTCATAGCTAATGTTCTCCAAGGCGTGCAACATCCTGGTAAACCTTTTTCTGTACTCTCCAAAGTGACCACATCCTTCTGGTTGTGTGGCAAACAGAACTGTCCATACACGCGCGCGCACACACACCCTACACTCACACCCATGCATACACTGTCTCACAGGCATATACTCCATCACACTCCTACTCTCACTCTCTCCCTCGCTCTCATGTACGCACACACATATAAGTGTATGGGGTGAATTTGCATTTGCTGAATTGTATTTGCAGATACATTCTATTTTGTTCAAGAAACTAGCAATCTGTAAGCAGTCTTTTTTTATAATCCATGTGACATTTTATAAATTCCTACTTTGAAAATATAACCAGTCTGACTCAAGATTGGAATACAGACAGACTCTAACCCATGCCTTTAATGCATTGTCTGAGCTGAGATGTCACTTTTTATATAGCACCTTAAGTTATCTCAGGAATGTGACTTGAAGGAAGTTCTGGGATTTTCATGTTAATGAATCGAAACCTGAAACCCATTCTAAAAGATGAAAGACTTAGCAGCAATCTAGGTTTGTTCAATATATTGCAGCAGAGTATGACACTGATATTTTGCTATAAAGTTTGTCGTATGATCCTACACCACTAGCTACCTGATGAAGGATCAGTGCTCCAAAAGCTTGTATTTCCAAATAAACCTGTTGGACTATAACCTGGTGTTGTTATTTTTAACTTTGTCCACCAGAGTCCAACAGCAGCACTTCCACATCACAATATTCCAAATGTGGCCTAATCAAAGTTCTATTCAAATCCATCATGGCCTACCAATTTGTATATTCTGCTTGATTGATGAAGGCAAGAATTCCATATGACTTCTTGACCACCTTGTCCAGTTGTGTTGAAACTTTTAGGGTACTATGGACCTGTATGCCTGGATCCTTCTATATGTTGATGCTGCTGAGGGTTCGGCCATTTACTGTATACTTTCCTTTTGCACTAGATCTTCCAAAGTGCCTCAGCTTCCATTTATCTGGATTAAACTCCATCTGCCCTTTCTCTGTCCAAGCCTCCAGCCTATCAATATCCTGCTGTACCCTTTGGCAATCCTCGGCATTGTCTGCAGCTACCCAATCCTTGCGTCACCCACAAAATTACTTCTCAAACTTACTTCTATACTTCTTTTTCAGCCATGCTTCATAGTTCCCTTTTCAACTTGCTCAAATTGACCTGGAGGACTTCATCCTCTTTTTACTTTTGGTATGGGTATGGACCACAATTTGTGTTTCTCCCTAAAAATGCTCTGTAGCTGCTCAGTGAGATCCTTTACTCTGGTACCAGGGAGGCAGCGTACAACCTTGAATTCAGTCACAGAAATATCATGTTGTTAGTCTGCTGCATTCCCCATATTCTTCATGCCTCCTGTATAACAGAGTCACATGGAATCTTGGTTCTGACACTGATGCTGGCAGCACTCCCCAGTTGAACCATTACTCTTATCAGTATTTTAAGATAAATACTGATCGTAGACTGATGCACTCAGGGGTTTCATGCCTTTTAAACCTCGAGTGTCTCGCAATCATCCACTGCCTACATACCTGTCCATCCTTGAGCTGCAGGGTAACCATTTCTGGAAACATGTTATTGAATAAACTCTCAGCTTTGCAAGTAGTCTGCCAGCTGCTACTCAAGCTCCAAAACCTGGAATTCATGCCCCTCCAGCTGACAACACTTGTAACTCTCTGGGAAGGGATGTGACCTGGAGTTCTCACATGGCACAAAATGTCCCATCAAGCTCTTGATTATGAGATTAATAATTGAGTTAAAAGAAACAAAATTAAGACTAAATAAATAAAAGACTCAGGAGCTGTTCATTAACGGGTTGTTTCTTTTGAGCCAATATCACTTTTTTTTAATGGGTGGGAGGGTTGATTAAATGCTCTACTTTAATTCTGATTTGTTTTTTACCTCATTTAATTTAATGAAGATGTAAAATATTTTAGTGTTACCTCTTGGAATTTAAACATTATCCCCTTAGATTTAAGAAATTTTATAATTACATCTGATTTATGATGATGAATCATAAAATTGACTTAGTTTTTTTTATCCAAATTAATTACCCCAGTCTTAATCTTATAGGTGATTACTGGTAACGTTTCACTTTCGTTTAAATTATTCTCATCCCAAGTGACTTTTTGTGCCTTGATGTCACTTTCTGATTGGACACCACTGCTCTGGCGATGTTCCAACCCCGCGTCAGATAACCTAATTCAATGAAGGCCAGGATCCTTGTGACTGTCGTATGCAGCACATATATCCAGCGAGTAATTAGTTAGGTCAAAATGACATTTATTCTCTGAATTCTATACACCATTATTCCATAGATATGTCAAGTCCTGTTATGCTTCTGGTAACAGAGATGGGTAATGCTGGCACATGCTCTTGTATAATTACTTACCCTTTTGATCAGAAAGCTTTAATGCAGAATGTGTGCAAATCTACACTACCAGAGTTTAATAGAAGACAACTGAGTTTTAAATTCCAAACACATTGACATTTACATATTAGCTATCCAAGTTTTGAAACGGTAACAAGAAGAGGCTGCGTGGTGTGCAGCACTGCATTCACTAACTGTTCTTAATGTTCACTATTGACATTAAAATATCAAAACCTTCAAAAAAGCTAAACAAGCTAACAGAGAAGGATAACATGTAATTAACATGACATTTATTCTCAAGCTGTTTTCATTACTTATAACAAATTTATGGTTTATTCTTGTGAAATTTGATTTTAAAAACCACATAGCAATTTGTTATCAAAGCACTGAAGTAATTCAGTACACATAAAACACCACTACAATCTAAAGGTCTTAAATGAAGAAACATCAAAAACTGTTGTAAGATTCAAACTGTTGGAAGGTTCAACAGGATGTTAATATTGTAACTTATCACTGCTCCTAATTTACATTATTGTCTCTTCCTTTTCACTTAAAATCATCAAACAAACTTATTTCTTATTGTGATGGAAGGTGTATAATTTATCTAAATTCTAGTGTCATTTATTTTTTAGTTGGACTTACTGATTTTTAAAATTAGTAATATATTGGATTTTCTGTGTCTGAAGGCATTTAATGATGAACTTCCAAGTATTTCTGTAGCCATGGTGATTTCTTTCAGAACACTTTGAGAGAGAGGGCCACCAAAAACTAATGGGCTTTAGATACAGTGGGAAAATGTACAAGCGAACAAAAGTACACAGTGTAATATATTAGGTATTCTTGTGGAAGATACTGAATGAACCTTTTTCAAGCTTGAGGTAACACCACACAGCAATCATGAGAATGAACCTCCTATGAACTGCCTTCAGTACCACTCCATCCTGCCTTAAGTAAGGGGACTAAAGTTGTATGTAAAACTCCAGGTGCCATCACATAATGCCTTGTACAGTTGCAACACCTCTCCACTTTTATACTGTATTCCTTTAACAATAAATGCCAAAATTCCATTTGCCTTCCTTATTTTCTGCTGTACCTGCATACTAAGTGCACTTACATTTTCCCTTTTTAGATACCTACAGAAGCTCTGATTTGATATTGCTGAGTTTTCAAAAAATCGCTGGCTCATACACAATTGTTTGTTCTTAATTCACCTTTTGTTGTTTGTTGTTATTCTTTGTAATTTGACCTACCTGTCGTCTTTGGTCTACTATATGCTTTTTCCTTAATTTTGAACTTTCTTTAACTTTTTCAAATAACCATGAACTGTGGTTCATTCCCTTGAAATGTTTCATATTTGTAGGAATGTGCTTACTCTTAGTATTCTGAAATATCCTTTTAAATGTCTGCCACTGCTATATGTACTAATATTTCCTTGCTTAACATACCAGTTCATTTTAGCTTTTTCAGTTTTTATGTCCTAATCATTTTTCCTATATCTAAATTTAAAAGACGAGCTTTAAATAGTCTCTTTAGATCCATTTTTTAGAATTATGATTACTGTTCCCAAAACGCAGTCCCACTGAAGCTTCAATCACCTGGCGACACTCTTTCCTCAATATCTAGTATGACCCCTAACGTAATTGAAATATCTACATATTGTTTCAAGAATTGTTCCTGGGTGCACCTAACAAATTCTACCCCACCTAGGCCCATGGTAGTAAGAGTGTCATAGTCAATGATGGGCAAGTTAAAACCAGCCCTTATCACATGCTGTTGTTTTTACATCTTTCCATAATCTGCCTCCATATCTGATCCTCTAATTCCCAATGGGTATTGCGAGGCCTATGGTATAACCCCATCATCATGATTGCATCTTTCTTATTGCCTCTTTGGATGAGCTATCCATGATATACTCTCTTAGTCCAGCTGTAACGTTCCCCTTAATCTGTACTGCAACTCCCCAAACCCTTTTGACAACCCTCTCTATCTCGCCTGAAATGTTTAAACCCTGGAATGTTGAACTGCCAGTCCTGCGCTTCTCTTACCAAGTTTCTGTAATGGCTACCACACTTGTAGTCCCATCTACCAATCCAGGCTTTAAGCTCACCTGCCTTGCCTGTTGTACTCCTTGCATTAAGATAAAATAAACTTCAGATCACCAGTTCACTAACATCACGTGTTCTTCCTATTAGACTTAACCTCTACCTTCTCCTCAATCACTCCACATGCTGACCTACTGCTCTGGTTCCGAAAACCCTGCCACACCAGTTTAAACCCTCCAAAGTGGGGGCACTAGCAAACCTCCCTGTTAGGATATTGGTGTCCCTCAGTTTACAAGCAACCTGTCCTTCTTGTAAGGCCTCTCCTGTCCAGGAAGAGATCTCAATGATCCAGATATCTGATCTCTCCCTTTTACTTCAGCTCTTTATCCATACATTTCAACTGTAATATCTTACTGTTTTTGGCCTCACGAGCACATGGCACAGGGAGTAATCTGTGACTACAACCCTAGAGGTCATACTACCAACTTTCCACCTGACTCCTTAAATATCCTTTGCAGGGTCTCATCGTTCTTTTTGTTTATGTCGTTACTATCAATCATGACCTCTGGCTGCTCACCCTCCCCTTTCAAAATACCCTGTGCCACCTCAGACATCTCCTTGATCCTGGCACCAGGGAGGCAAAACACCATAGAAACACCCATCTGTTACCATAGTTATCGAATCAAGGTGGTAAAAACAATGACTGCAGACCACCTCAGACATCTCCTTGATCCTGGCACCAGGGAGGCAAAACACCATAGAAACACCCATCTGTTACCATAGTTATCGAATCATCAAGACAGGTTAAGATGCAGGGAAGTTGTTTATACCTGTGGAACATTTTAGACCAAAGGACGTCATCTCAGAGTAAGGAGACACCCATTTAAGACCAAGATGATGAAGAATTTCTTCTGAGGCGAGTGAATCTTGAATTTTTCGAGGCAGGGTTGTTGAGTACATTCAGGGCTGATACAGGCAGATTTTTAATCATTATGGGAATTAAGCCTTATGGGGCAAAAGCAGGAAAGTGGATTTGAGGATGATTTGGGCAGCACAGTGGCTCAGTGCTTAGCAATGCTGCCTCACAGCACCAGGGTCCCAGGTTCGATTCCAACCTTGGGTGACAGTGAAATCTCCACACAGACATGCTCCCCGTGTCTGCGTGGGTTGCCTCTGGGTGCTCCGGTTTCCTCCCACAATCCGAAGATGTGCAGGTCAGGTGAATTGGCCATGCTGGGGGGCGTGGACCTGACCAGGTAGTCACAGAGGGAACGGTCTTTGCGGATTGGTTGGGCCAAAGGGCCTGTTTCCACACTGTAGGGAATTTAAAAAAAAAAGATCAGATCATTCATTATCTTATTGAATGGCTTAGCAGACTCGATGGGCTGAATGGCCTACTTCGCAACTACATCTTACGGACTGCAGTTAGAGACGAGAACAGATGTGGCCTTACCAGCAAACTCCAAATCCAAAGAGAAAAACAAACTTTTCTACCTTTTTATTTTGTTTGGATTAATTTGGATGTGTTTTGTATTCAGCATGGGACACTCTTCATTCTGGAGGTTCAGCATTGGATGCAGTAGAGAAAGGCTGCAGCCAGTGTGAGTTTGAGCAGTGTGATGGTACTGTGGGATATGGTGGAAGTCCAGATGAACGCGGGGAGACGACACTGGATGCTATGATTATGAATGGGTGAGTAAATAACTAACCACTGCGCGGAAAATAACTTTTATCTGTTTACAGTTGAACCTTCAGGATTGATTTGTGTGATGAATTACAGTCTTCTGCAAATACCTTTATTCAAAATAAGATCTAGCTTCAAAATCTTTGCTTTTTTCTGTTGCATTTTATTTGCTGTTCACCCTGCCAAACTCACTGCAGTAATAGTCAACCTTCTGAAAAAGTTGACATTTGCCTGAAAAATCTGTCATGTTTCATGTACTTTTTGCTCATGTTTTGGAGTGGTATGGCAGAAACACCCGAGTGAGTCTTTCTCTTTGTTGCTGTTTTTGCATTTGCGTTCCTAACTATCTAGAAGACAATGGAATAGATTTTAGAGTCCGATGTGGCCACACCTGGTAAGGATGTTAGATTTTCTTTCCCAAAGTACATCAGTGACATTAGAACAATATTACATGATCTTCATGAGGCCATATATCTTTACCTCTCTGTTTAAACTTCACCATTTGCCTTGGTGGGATTTGAACCAACTTGAAGTTCTGGATTAATTCCAGTGACACTACCACTATGCCACCACCACTCCTCATGTATTAATTATAAGCTGACCTTTTTTTTTTGCTTCATGTTTTGTCTCAAACAAACTCAATTTTTACACGAGTAGATATAATTACTGGATGGTATGAGGAGGGTTAGTTTTCCTGTTTCCCACATTCCCCAAATATTTTGAAATGGATTATGCTCCCCTCACAAAACCTCAGAATTGCACAGTCCGTTTTCTTGTATGTGGTTGGAAATGTATTTTAGTTGAGTTGCGCACAGTTCACAATGTGCATGAAGTCTGTATATGATTCACACAATCTATTTCAAGTGTGATGCCACATTTAATATTTTTAATGAGAACACTCTGAACATGAACTTTGAAAATGTGCAGAAAATGAATGCTCACAGCATGCCATTTCTTAATTGAAACATAAACATTGAAATTCTTCACTCACATGTTTTATATATATATATATATTGTTAAAACTCTTCAGTAACACAATTGAGGTTGGAGCAGTTGGAAACCTGCGAAGAATTAAAAGTGCAATCAGCGTTGCAAGAGCAGTGATGGAACATAGCAGTCATTCATTGTTGGTGGGAGAGTCAGGTAAATCTCCATTGTCCAGTGATGATAAAAGAACTTGTATTAACATATTCTTGTTCTTCAACATATTTAATTTATTCATAAAACTTACAAAAGTGCATTGTACGATATTGGAAACTTGGCATTACATGAAGTGATAATCCAAATAAGTTTTCTCTTGTTCTATGTATTTACAAATGCAGCTAACATTCACAAATTTTTTGACATGTCAAACTACAGCCGACAGGGTTTTACTCAGTTTCCAGGGCCTTTCGCATCTATGTCTTGAAAAGTCTTAGTTGCTTTTTCCCCATAGCATCTATATAGCAACTCCCTTAAGCTTTCTTGCAGCCCTCAAAGTGCTTTCCTGGACTTCTGTCAGCACACAACATTGAGTGATGGACAACACTTTACAAAGACTGATGGAAATTTCAGGCAGTTCAAAGCGTGTCTTGCACTTGCATTCTGAGCAGCAGTTAAATCAACTATGCTTTGCAAAGAAATGACAAACTCCAGTTAAGAAAAATACACATTTAATGACCGACTAAATGGGTAGATTCACTAGGCCAAAATAATTAGACCAGACGCAATTTATTTATGTCTTCATTTGAATGACTTTGAACATTCGACATAAATCTAATTGCTCCATTTTTATTTGAAGGCAATTTATATTTTTTAAATTTCCTCGTGTCATTCAGTTCCGCGGTGTATACTCTTTTTTTTGAAAAAAATGCACAGTTATGGTTTATTTTGGATTTGTTATCTTACTGTCAGCAAATAATATCGCTGGAAAGCAGAATGTTTATTTTTGTTTGAAGCAGTGATTTGGGTTTAATGTATTGGAAAGGATTCATATCATAAAGAGTAAATCATGCAATGCTGATTGTGTGACATATTTGTTTACTTACTGAGAGAAATGTAAGTCACTCAGTGACTTAAATTTGTAAATTTCTATCAGATTGCTACTCAGCCTCTGACACTCTGGAGAAAAAAAATCCAAGTTTATCCAACCTCTCCTTACAACTAGTATATACTCCAACATAGATTAGATTACCTACAGTGTGGAAACAGGTCCTTCAGACCAACCAGTCCACACCGACTCTCCGAAGAGTAACCCACCCCGACCCATTTCCCTCTGGCTAATGCACCTAACACTATGAGCAATTTAGCATGGCCAATTCACCTGACCTGCACATCTTTAGACTGTGGGAGGAACCAGAGTACCCGGAGGAAACCCACGCAGACACTGGGAGAATGTGCAAACTCCACGCAGACAGTCACCCGAGGCTGGAATCGAACCTGGGACCCTGGTGCTATGAGGCAGCAGTGCTAACCACTGAGCCACTGTGCCACCCTGGGCAATATCATTTGCACCCTCTCCAATGCCTCCATATCCTTCCTGTAGTGTACTGACCAGAATTGCACACAACATAGCCTAAAGACAAAAAAAGTTTGCAACATGTCACAAGACCTTTTTGCAATGCGCTTAGAAGCAGATCTTGAATAATTAACTAATGGATAGTTGACACATTCATGAATAGTTGCCAGTTTAATGATTCTATGCCTCTTGTGTCCTGTCTCTAGTGATGCAAGAACAATATTATACACAATAGTGAGGAACAGAGTTAATTCTTCCTTTTGCTTAAAATTGCTTTCAAGATCTTCTTTCCTGATGTACGAGCAAAATGCTGGAGTTGACGTTTCGAGCAGTTCTGAAGAAGAGTTTGTCTTGAATGTTAACTTTGTTGCTCCCTCCACAAATGCTGCCAGAGCTGCTGAGTTTCTCCAGCACTTTGTTTTCACACTGACCATCAATTCAACCATCCAGAACAATGCTCTCGACTGTGTCTCCAGTGGGAAATGGCTAATTGAGAACAGCTCAAGCTGAGGAAACCCTATTATAATCTAGAGATTTCATCCCTTGCATTTTTTTTTTGAGGTTAAGCTGGCCTGAATTTAGCTTATGCTGGTCCATATGAATACATGATCTTTGATAAAGTTTGTGGCAGTTCTTGAATATGTTGACAGAGAACATGACAGGCAGCCAAGAATACATTCCTGGGTCATCTTAGTGGACAGAAAACTGATATGTTTGGAAATGCTAAGTGAAATTATCGTAGATTTAAAATCGTGAATATATGAGATAGGGGGAGTACCAGAAAACAGTCAGTGGCCTGCCCAAAGTACTTTTCCAAATCTTTGTATTGCCAAAGGATAATTAAAGGGCTGAGACTTAGAAAGTCAGTTTCAATGTCTTGCATGCACGTAACAAAATTTATAGATTGAAAGGGGACTCTATAGTCAGGGGCACAGTTAGGCATTTCTGTGGCTATGAGTGAGACTCTAGAATGGTGTGTTTCAAATGCATAAGTCGGGTTTGAACTGTAAAAGACTTTAATTAGGCTATGTTTGGAGTATTGTGTGCAATTCTAGTGACTACACTACAGGGAGGATATGGAGGAATTGGCGAGGGTGAAAAGATGTTATCTGTGTTGGAGTATATTAGTTGTAAGGAAAGGTTGAACAAACTTGGATTGTTTTCTCCAGAGTGTCAGAGGCTGAGTGGCAACCTGACAGAAGTTTAAAAATATAAGAGAGACTCTGGGAGATGGATAGTCGGAGTCTTATTCCCAGGGTTGAAATGTTAAAAACCAAGGGGCATAGGGTTAAGGTGAGAGGGGGAAAGTTTAAAGGAGATGTGCAGGACAAGTCTTTTTTATACCGAGGGTGGTAGGCACAAGGGATTTGGTAGAAGCTGATACAAAAGCAACATTTAAAAAGCATTTAAACAGATAGATAGGGAATAGAGAAATACAAAGCATGTGCTAACAGATGGGTTTAGTTTAGAATGGCATCATCAGCAGAAATGTAATAGAGTCATAGAGATGTACAGCATGGAAACAGACCTGTCCATGCCGACCAGATATCTCAACCCAATCTAGTCCCACCTGCCATCACCTGGCCCATATCCCTCAAAACCCTTCCTATTCGTATACCCATTCAAATGCCTCTTACATGTTGCAATTGTACCAGCCTTCACCACATCCTCTGGCAGCTCATTCCATACACATATCACCCTCTGCGTGAAAAAGTTGCCCCTTACGTCTCTTTTATATCTTTCCCCTCTCACCCTAAACCTACGCCCTCTAGTCCTGGATTCCCCACCCCAGGGAAAAGACTTTGTCTATTTATCCTATTCATGCCTATAATTCTTACAGATAGCTGACCGAAAGGGCCTGTTCCTGTAGTGTACTGCTCTGTGTACCAATGCAGTATCTTTGAATTTTTCATATGAAAGTATTGTTTTTCCAACAGCATCAATCTTTGCTCAGAATATGGGATTCCTCAGTGAAGACTTAACATCAAATAAATCTCTGTCCATCCATGCAGAATGGCTGAGCAAAAAATGCCAGCCCAATTACTGGAAGGTGGGTGCCACTTCTGTCAAGGACAAGTCCTGCTAAATATTTTTACTTCTTTTCAGTCATAAGATGAAAATTAATAAGAATTTTATAATATTACCAGGTATTGTGTTAAAAATTTGGTTTTCACAGAATGTCTTTCCAAATGCTAAAACGTCTTGTGGACCATATAAACGAAAGGAAGGGCAATGGGCAAAAAGACATAGAATGCCAGCACATGTGGTCGATGTTCACAACCATGATACCATTGGTAAGCTCTTTCCCAATCTGCAAAATCTACCAGCCTTGAAGAGTACAAGCAGCCGCTTGAACGCCATCACTTCCAAGTACTCTTGCAAGCCAAGCACCATTCTGACTTGGAAATATCCTGCTTATTCACCCCTTTTGGGTCAATATCCTGGAATTGTTTCCCTGATAGTCCTTTAGGAATGTCTACTTTCTTTGGATTGCAGCAGTTCAAGAAGGCAGCTCGTCACTACAACTTTCTTAAGGGTAGCTAGAGATGGGCAATAAATCGTGGCTCAGCTAGTGATGTTCACATCCCATGTCATAACTAAGAAATGATTAAAAGTAGGTGGATAGGTAACTGGTTTATTGGAAAAATTATCTTGGCTGCGTATGTTGAATTATGATACAAATAAACAAGTATTCATCGTTCACCACATAGCTGCAGACAATAATTAAAAGGAAAATACAATATAAATGAAGTGTACAATTATGAACTTTACTATATATAAATAATTCAAAATAAATTGCAAAAAAGTAGGTCTCCTTAATTTTTAGACTAAAATTGTTAATAAGTACTTAAGAAGGCATACAAGACATTGCCTTTATCAGTTGCGGCACAGAATATAAAAGCAGAGAAGACATTGTTGGATCTGTATAGAACTTTGGTTAGGCCACAGCTGGAGTACTGTGGAGTATCTGGTCACCACTCTATAGGAAGGATGTGATTACACTGGAGTGGGTGCAAAGGTGATTCACTAAGATGTTGCCTGGAATAGGAGATAGATAAGCTCGGATGGTTATCTTTGGAGCAGAGAAGATTGTGTTGCCCTGATATAGGTGTAGACGTTTTCTAACCAACCTGTTCAGTTATGTCTTTGCATATCTTTCACACAGGTGGGTCTTCAACAGGGTAACCTCACAACCTTTGAAAAGTACTTGGATGAACACTTGAAATGTCATAACACCAAGGTTATGGGCCAAGTGCTGGAAAATAGAGCTAGTGTAGTTAGTGCAAGCAGTATAGACACAATAATCCAAAGGGCCTTTTCTGTACCGTATTAATCTCTGATTAATGAAAGATCTACCACACTCTGTAATTTGTAGTAAAGCTCACTGATAATATGCTATCAGATCAAGTTTATTAAATTCTCAATCATTTACATATGGTTTATGACATTCATAAAGTAAAGGTTTGGGAGTTATCACAATTCTTCATTTTATGTCTTTTATGTGGTGTTTTCTCCTGAATTCATTTGCGAGTTGACTTTCATGTAATTGTGGCCATTATTAAAGGGGACTTTACAACTAGTTGTATGGAATTATAGATTCCTGTATGATATTTTGCCATTGAATTTTTTAATTTAGGTATGATTGTAATTGATAAGAGTAGAAGTATAGTGGCTGGAACATCTACTAATGGTGCAACGCATAAAATCCCAGGGTATGTATTTTTGGGCTCTAAAGCTTCTAGTGAATGACTCGTGTCTCTCTTTATGCCTCACTATCTTTGTTTCACCACCGTTTGTCGCGCCATCTTGCTCTCTCCATCTGTCTTGCATTGCGTTGTTTCCATCACTTTTGAGCTCAAACTCTCTTTCTATTTGTGTTGCACACTCTCCATCTGTTTCATGCTCGCACTCGCTCTGCTCGTCTCGCACTCGTGTTCTCTGTCTCTCATATTAGCATAAGGATTGTCAACTCGACTAAATATTATTTGGGCCAACAGCCTCATTTACTTCGAAAGTTCTGTTGTATATGATGATTAAATCATCTGTCTCATTTAAAAATGTGAGTGAACATCCAGCAATATTTGGGGCTAACTATTGTTTTGGCTAAATGCCATCATTCATCAGGATTGAGTTACAGTAAGTTGCCATCCCCTTGTGTTATTATTAATGTGTGACTTCTGTCAAGTATTTTCACTTGCCTTGTATTATTGTCACAGCTGGCATAATACTTCAGTTAAATGGAAATTTAAAATTTAATTGGTACGACAATCAAAATATGGAAAAAGATCTAGTGGAAAATCTGTCCCGCTCCATTACTGCCCTGGCAGTGAAGTTGAAAATTACCCCCATAATGTAAAACCCTGACTGTTTAACAGATGGCAATTTATTGGTATCAACATACGTTTTTTAAATGTGTTTCAAACAGTTGACTGAATTTCACTGCAACTCCTAAAACTGGTTTGAAAGCAATCCAACATTTATTTGCCACCAACAGCTGGAGCATATTATTTGAAGAATTTTGTTGTAAAAATTAGTGTTAACATCCCCGACAGCTTGTTAACAACAAACACTTGTATTTATTCTGTGCCTGTAATGCAAAGTCTCATTCCAAAGTGCTTCACTAATAATGATACTGAACAAAATTTGACACCAAGCCACAATGAGACTTTCGGGCAAAATGCTTTGTCAGTTTAAGGAGTATCTTAAAGCAGAAAAGTGAGGAAGACCAGAGATTTCCAGAGCTGAAGAGATCCTTTGTTGGTCAGAGCTGAGGAGAGCTTTGGAAGGGTGAAGTCCAGAGGTTAAGAAGGCAAGGAGAATGGTTTAAACAGGAGAAAGTGAGGTCTGCAGACGCTGGAGATCAAAGCTGAAACTTTATTGCTGGAACAGCACAGCAGGTCAGGCAGCATCTAGGGAACAGAAGATTCGACGTTTCGGGCACATGCCCTTCTTCAGTCATTCCTGAAGAAGGGCATGTGCCCGAAACGTCGAATCTTCTGTTCCCTAGATGCTGCCTGACCTGCTGTGCTGTTCCAGCAATAAAGTTTCAGAATGGTTTAAACAGCTGATAAGCAGAGGCAGAACTGAGTCGGACGATTTTTTGGAGATGTATTTAGGTGATCTTAGTACAAATATATGGTCAGAAAACCATCTCTGCGTCATGACATCAAATCGAGTTCAGCAGGGAGGGGCTAGTGTTTAATGGCTAGGTAATGGTGTATCTGGTGTTGATCAAAGACAGTATATTTAGTTAGACTAATTTCTGTTCATCCAGTTCCAGATGTCAGACAGCCTGGTAATTCAGAAACTGGAGGCATTGAGAGAGGTTATCATGGTTAATCTACAAATGCCCTATCAATCAAGTTAGGAGGAATGAGCTAATACCCATCTGCCACTGACCACAACAAAGCTATTGACTTTTAAAAGCCATGGTATGTAAATGCCTCCATTGGACTGCAGTGGACAAAGTCAGAAGTCACATGACACCAGGTTACAGTGTAACCAGTTTATATGAAATCACAAGCTTTCAGGGCTTGTGAACAAAGGAGCAGTGCTCTGAAAGCTTGTGATTTCAAATAGGCCTGTTGGACTGTAACCTGGTGTCACATGACTTCTGACTTCGGCAAATCAGCACCTTTTAAAAGTCAACTATATATTAGATTTTATGTAGCTCAGTATCAGAAGCAAGTCAGTTAGTTTTCTTAATAAATGAGGAATGGGTTCATTTCAAAGAGTGTTTACTGCAGAGAAGTTGAAATACCTTTGCATCCCAGAATGATCCAGAAATTATGAGCAATTTTCGCAGACAGGAGCAGAAGTCGATAAGTGATCCAGCCATATCTGGTGCTAAAGGACTAAATTTGTTTACCATGTCTGTTTGTTCAAGAATAATCTCAATCATTTTAGTTGTTTGTCCTCTCCATTCAGGTGTGTGTCCTTTTGTGAGTGGGAAGCAGGGGCTAGTGTTGGAGAACTAACCATGGTTAGAGGGATTATGGGGACTGGAGTTTCAAATGTGGAGGTGAGGTTAGACTTTGGATTGCTAAACAAGGGGAAAGTCCTAGGTTTAATACCTAAGTTGTGTCTAGCTAATAAACCTTGGATGTTTTTCTTGCCGAAACCTTCTTCATTCTGCTGGCTGCTGTGCCTTCAGTTTGTGTTTAACTCCAGAATTTCTTTCCTAAATCTCTCTCTCTCTTTTTTTCTATAAAAACTCACTGTTTTTGACCAGCTTTTGGTCGCCCATTCCATCATCTTGTTTAGTTGGCTTGCTGTCAACTTGATTTTGTTGACCTTCGCTCCTGTGAAACAACTTTGGATGTGTAACCATGTCAGTGGTGCTTTATAAATGCAAGTTGTTTTTGCAATATTGCAGCCAGCTGCATGCAAGTCTTTAGTTATTTGAGGTAGAATGTGAGAGAAATTGTGTTGGTCTAGAAGTTAAATTTAGTCCCTCTCTCAGTCTCATGGAATTTTGTGTCATGAGATAATGGAAGAAAACCCATAAAGATTCAAAATTGTTGGTAGGAAGATGTGCTGGAAGGGACAGTGAACATAAAGTGAAAAAAGTTTATAATGCTTTACAAAATTTGCTAATATTTGACTTTCCATTTGTTGCCTAGTATTCCCATTGACTGCTGGGTGAATCCTCATGATAATTGGAGCTTCGCCATTTAGTCCAGAGGCATTTCCTCCCCACTTAGAGAATTATGGGGTGTTGAATTGTTCAGTGAATTAGCGTGGTATTTCTAAGCATTTTTTAAACAGTGAAATTTAATTTTCTGGGATGGAAGAGCAAATTACCACAGATGCTGGAATCTGCACTGAAAACAACAAATGCTGGGGATTACAGCAGGTCAGTTGGCATCCATGGAGGGAGAGCAAGCTTCATGTCAGCTCTGATGAAGAGTCATCTTGACTCAAAATGTTAGCTTGCTCTCTCTCTCCATGGATGCTGCCTGACACACTGTGATTTCCGTGATCCAGGTGGATATTTACTCAAAAAAACAATGATTAGTTTACTCATGGGATGTAGGTGTCTCTGGCTAGGCCAACATTTCTTGCCCATCCCTAATTGCCCAGAGGGGAATTAAAAGTCAACCACATGGGTCTGGAGTCACATCTAGGCCAGACCAGGTAAAGATGGCAGATTTTCTTCCCTAAAGGACATGAGTGAATCCAGATGGGTTTTTCTAACAATTGACGACAATTTTATGGTCATTAGTAGACAATTAATTCCAGATTCTTTATTGAATTCAAATGCTACCAACTACCCATGGTGGGATATGAACCTGGGTCCCAGAACAGTAGCTGAGTTTTTGGACTAATAGTCGAGCAATAATACCACCAGGCTATTGCCTCCCAATAATTATTTGTGTTCCTTCTAGCCGTGTGGGAGATTCACCAATAGTTGGGGCAGGTGCTTATGCCGATAGCACAGCCGGAGCTGCAGCTGCTACAGGAATGGGCGATATTATGATGCGGTTTCTCCCAAGGTATGTCTTTCTGACCAGATCCACCTTTTACCAGGTGATGGAGTTCAGAAATTGGAATGATCTAGCAGGGAGCAAACTTAAGACAGTGTATGTATGTGAAGGTATGTTGCATTGTAAAAATAGTTGCTGAGTTATGCCTGCACAGGAGACAGAAGTCTAAATTTCACAATTAGTAGTGAAAGTGTCCCCCACAAAAGAAAATACACCATTTGCTCTAATGTCGGCTGCCAGTGAAGATTTGACTGGCTTTAAAGCACAGACCCGTGTTTATTCCAGCATGAAGCCTCCTAAAATGGCATCTTTGTGTCTGGGATCAGGGCAAGAAATATTGAGTTTATTTACACAATGCTTAATCAAAGTAAGTTATATTTCCAGAAGCTTATTTTTGTTTGAGGGATTAGAACAGCACCGTTCTAAATTGTTTTTTATAGAGCTGGAGAGTTTGTTCAGTTAAAACTCGGTGATTTCTGCATGTACCAATCCCAACTTTTTGAGTCATTCATATGGAGTTAGTGTACAAGGACAGCAGGTTCACACTGTGAAATTTATTTCAATGCAGGGTCTATGGGTAAGAACTGTAACGGTGCTCCCTATGCAACAGAAAGATGTCTCTCCCAGCAATCTCTGGATGTTTGAATTTTTTTCCAGTGTGTAGAGATTTAATAACTTTCCAAATGCTCCCATACTAACAGCAAGCGCTAAGAACCTAATTGTAATTATTCCAGCAAATTTCAGTTCAATGATGCAGCAGTCACAATGATATTTGGCTCAAAGAAAGGGAAGATTGGGAGCTTGTTATTAAGGGCCACAGGCATTCTAGGATTTTACAATAGATACAACACAGAGGCCATTCAGCCTATTATTTCTGTTCTGTCTCTCTGTGAAAGCAATTTAAACAGTGCCACTCCCTTGGCTTTTTTTTCCTCATCGCCCTACAAACGTTGTCTCTTTAGATAATCATTCAGGTTTCTTTTGAAAACCATGGTTGTATTTGTCTCTCAGTCATTCTCAGAAAGTACATCACATTTCAGAGCTAAATCACTTGCTGCAGAAAACGTCCATCTTCCAGAGGAGGAGGTACTGGATGTCTTTAAATGCATACAGGTGTATGACTTGATCAGGTGTACTGCAGAACTCTGGGGGATGCCAGGGAAGTGATTGCTGGGCTCCTTGCAGAGATATTTGTATGGTCAATTGGCTAATGTGGTGCCACTATTTAAGATTGGTGATAAGGAATGGCCATGGTACTATAGACCGGTGAGTCTGACATTGATGGTGGGCAAGTTGTTGGAGGAAATTCTGAGGGACAGGATTTACACGAATTTGGAACGGCAAGGACTGATCAGGGATGTTCGACATGGCTTTGAGCGTGGGAAATCATGTCTCACGAACTTGATTGAGTTCTTTGAAGAAGTAACAAAGAGGATTAAGGGCAGAGCAGTAGATGTCAAAGAGCGTGATGCTGGAAAAGCTCAAGGATAGGTGCTGGGTCCACTGCTTATCGTCATTTACATAAATGATTTGGATGTGAACATAGGAGGTATAATTAGTAAGTTTGCAGATGAAATGAAAATTGGGGGTGTAGTGGACAGTGAAGAAGGTTACCTCAGAGTACAATAGGATCTTGATCAGATGGGAGCGCAGGTTCATAGTTTCTTAAGTAGAGTCACAGGCAGATAGGACAGTGAAGAAGGCATTAGGTATGCTTTCCTTCATTAATCAGATCACTGAGTATAGGAGATGGGAGGTCATGTTGTGGCTGTACAGGACATTGGTTAGGCCACTGTTGGAATATTCCATGCAGTTCTGGTCTCCTTCCTATCGGAAGAATGTTGTGAAACTTGAAAGGGTTCAGAAAAGATTTACAAGGATGTTCCAGGGTTGGAGGATTTGAGCTATCGGGAGAGGCTGAATAGGTTGGGGCTGTTTTCCCTGGAGCGTCATAGGCTGAGGGGTGACTTTTTTATAGAGGTTTATGAAATAATGAGGGTCAGGGACAGAATAAATAGACAAAGTCTTTTCCCTGGGGTGAGGGAGTCCAGAACTAGAGGGTATAGGCTAAGATGGGAAAGATATAAAAGGAACCTAAAGGGCAACTTTTTCTCACAGGGTGGTTCGTGTATGGAATAAGCTGCCAGAGAAAGTGGTGGAGGCTGGTACAATTACAGCATTTAAAAGGCATCTGGACATGGGCCAAGTGCTGGAAAATGGTATTAGATTAGGTTAGGAAATCTGGGTGGTATTGGTGAGTTGGACTGAAGGGTCTGTTTCTGTGCCGCGCATCTCTGACTGTATGACTCTAAATGAAAGCAACTTATTGTTGCTTCTTCTGTCAACCATCATAAATTGGTGAACCGGAAGACACCAATCAGGACCGACTCTCCCTGTCCACTCCCTCCTTTACAGACCTGCTATCATATCTCTTCTCACCTTCTCTTCTTCAAGGAGACTGGCCTCAGCTCAGAGCCATTTCCTTCTCCAATCTATCTATGAATTGGATGTTCCTTATTCCTGGAGTCATTCTCATGAGTCAGTTTTCCACTTGAGGCTGACACAATATTTTACATAAAGTTATTGTGCCCTTTTCTTGTTTTTGTAGCTATGAGCTATTTATAAAACTCATGTGTTTTAGATTCTTTCCAACCTGCACTGCCAGTTTCAATGATATACAGACATTTCCATTCCAGTACACCCTTTAGAATTCTATGCATTGATTTATGTTCCCTCCCCCACTTCTCTCTAGAATGAATCATAGAATCCCTGTGTTGTGGAAACGGGTGATTCAGCCAAGCAAGCCCACACCAAATCTCTGAGGAGGATCCCACCCAGACTCACCCCCTGCAATCCCTTCCCAAATCCCTGCAATTCCCATGGCTAATCCACCTAACCTACACATCCGTGAACACTACAGGCAATTTCCCATGGCCAACCCACCTAACCTACATTTCTTTGGACTTTGGGAGGAAACCGGAGCACCTGGAGGAAACCCACGCAGACACAGGGAGAATGTGCAAACTCCACACCGACAGTTGCCTGGGGCTGGAGTTAAACCCAGGTTGCCGGCACTGTGAGGTAGCCGTGCTAACCACTGAGCCGCTGTGCAGCTTTGTCATTGCTGTCTCGAAATGCACGCCCCATCCACCTCCCTCCCTCACAGAGAGCAGGGAAATCAGGCAGCAGTGTGGTTGGAATCATTTCCTATTTCTCTGCATTGCATTCTTCCAGTTGTGTGCCTATTTCTTTGTCTTCCTTTTCTATGTCCTTTTGAAGATTTACACTATCCTCCCCACAGTTCACAATAATTCTGTTTTATATCAGCCATAAATTTTGAATTGGTGACCTTGCACAAGTCTAGGTCACTGATATATCAGGAAGGATGGGAGTCTCAGCACTGATGACTGGAAAGCTGACAAGAGATATCCTCTGATATGAAAAATAATTGTTAGCGATATCTGGGGCAGCTCCGTGGTTAGCACTGCTGCCTCACAGTGCCAGGGACCCGGGTGTAATTCCACTCTCTGGTGACAGTCCAAACTCGGCACAGACATTCTCCCTTTGTTTGGTTGCTCTGGTTTGCTCCCATAGCCCAGTGATGTGCAGATTCGCGAAATGTAGGGTTATAGGGATTGAATGGGATGCTCTTCAGAGGGATGATGTAGACTCGATGGGTCAAATGGCCTGTAGGGATTCATCTGTTTCCAACACTCAGCCAATTTCATATTTAAATTGAGAGTGCCTTTATTCCCCCTCCCCATTGGGTTCTAACCATGCTCACAAGCTTTGCTCAACTTTCCTGCATTTTATCAAATGCTTTTTTTCAAGTCTATATATGCTGATTGCATTACCTTCCTGTACACTTCCTATTACCTTGGATTTTGTTAAACTTGATTTACTCTTAATAGCCTATTCTAAAACCGCCTCTTTCTTAACTTTTAACCTACCCACTGACCCAGGTCCTTCCTCTTTCCTATCATTTGCGCAGTATTTTCTTCCATTTTAATGACTGTTGAAACGTACTCCTTTGAGACCTTGACTATGACTGTTAAAATTCCCTTTTATATTGTTAGTTGTCCTCCCTCAAGCATTGAGGATACATCCGAGCAGGCAAAAGGATTGGGTGCCTATATTGATCAAAGCTACTGTTACATCATTGGAGAGGCATGATGTTGTTTTGGGGTCAAAGGCAGTGTCCATTTCCTTCATTTTAAGAAACAGCAGAGAAACGTTTGTGCCACAAAGTTTATACTAACAGTCCAGTAAATAGTGGGAAGGAACAAAGTGTAGAAAAATGCAATATCTATTGAGTATTTGAGTATTTATTGAGAAGTTTATTTGTAAACTGGCTTTTGCAATGGTGTAATAGGACAAAGAGTGAGACGTTCTGACATGTGAACAAGCCAATACGCTTGATCAGTGCATCTCCAGTTCAATGGGGAAGAAAGTGTTTGAACTAGTTATTGGGAACGAAATGGAACAAATGGAATTTATTTCAATGGAAGAACATTTGGTTCATATTACAGCAGCATAACCTTTAGAATAATCACAGAAAAGGGCTAGGTGCAATCAAACATAAAAATATAATTTGAGGAAGATTAACTTGGAAAGGAATCCAGCTGATTTGGATTGGAATTTAACAAATAACTCATTTTAAAGCAATAGTCAACCAATTGGAGGATTAGTTCAGGTACAAAAGTAGACAAATTTCCATTGGAGCTGGAAAAGCGCAGCAAGTCAGGCAGCATCCAAGAAGCAGGAGAATCGACGTTTCGGGCATGAGCCCTTCTTCAGGAATGAGGAGATTGTGCCAAGCAGGTTAAGATAAAAGGTAGGGAGGAGGGATTTGGGGGAGGGGCGTTGGAAATGCGATAGGTGGAAGGAGGTTAAGGTGAGGGTGAAAGGCCGGAGTGGGGGTGGGGGCGGAGAGGTCAGGAAGAAGATTGCAGGTTAGGAAGATGGTGCTGAGTTCGAGGGTTGGGACTGAGACTTCTTCCTGACCTCTCCGCCACCACCCCCATCTATCTCATTTCCAACGCCCCTCTCCCAAGTCCCTCCTCCCTACCTTTTATCTTAGCCTGCTTGGCACACTCTCCTTATTCCTGAAGAAGGGCTTATGCCCGAAACGTCAATTCTCCTGCTACTTGGATGCTGCCTGACCTACTGCGCTTTTCCAGCAACACATTTTCAGCTCTGATCTCCAGCATCTGCAGTCCTCACTTTCTCCTAGAAAATTTCTATTGGAGGGGTGGAATGTTAGAGCATTCAAAACTCAGGTTCCCTGGATGATTAAAGGTAGAGCAGTGAAAAAGAAACCAATAAAAAAGGCTTGTGATGAATTCCTCATATAGAGAACCAAACTGAGTATGGAAAGTGTAGAGAGCTTGAAAAGGGGGTGAGAGTGCAAGGGAGACTAGCTCAGTTGGCTAGATGGCTAGTTAGTGATACCAAGAGCACTGGTTCAACACCCACACTAGTTAACATTACTATGAAGGATTGTCCTTCTCAATCTCTCTCCTCACTTGAGTTGTCTGTCTCCAATGAGACATGTGCCCCATGGTCTGGTAAAACAATGGAAACTTTACCATTAGTGCCAGACTATTCAAATTATAAGTCTGCCTTTTCTTTATCTGAAAATGTTGAGAGGGATAAACCTCACAAAACAAGCTGGGAAAACCTTTACAGCCTATATTCCAGGACAAAATTAGTTAACATTTAGAAAACTAGCATTTGCCAACATTGGTGCAATTTGTTCTGCTACAACGTGAGGTTCATTAGCGCGAATTTTCTGTAATGCGATTGACAAATTGGGGACACTGTTTCCAAAGCACAAACTTTTTAAACATGTGTTGGCTGTAACGCGATTACATCACAAACCCTAAGCGCTGTTTCTAAAGTGCGATTTTTTTTTTTTCTATAACATGGGGTTACACAAGAATGCAACTATCGCATTTTAGAAGAACTGACTGTAGAAATTTGTTAAAATGAATTCCTGTTTGAATATCTAGAGTTCTTTTAAAGTAACAGAGAAGGACAAAGTTGTTTATATAACATTTCAAAAATTGTTTGACAAAGTGTCATCTGTCAGCAAAATTAAAACCCGCACGGTTAAAGGGATCAGTGCGCCTAAGCTTGGCTGAGGGAAGAAGTAGTGTTCAAATGTTCTTTTTCAAACTGGGGCAAAGTATACACTGCTGGTCCTCAGGGATGGTATTGGAGCCACTGCTGTTTTTTATATTAACTATATGGATCCAGAGATACACAGTATACTTTCATCGTTTTGAAGTGACCCAGAAATGAGAAGGACAGTAACAGAATTCAGAAGGCAATAGAGAGACTGGTGAAAAGGGCAGACAGTGATGGAAGGAATTTAACACAGAGAAACGTGAAATAATGCATTTTGGTAGCAAGTGTCTGAGACAAAATCAACTAAATGTTTCCCATTTAAAGAGGATGGAAGAAATTAGAGCTCTGGCAGTTTTTATGATGAAAGGCTTTATGGGATCCTTACTTTAATTAAGCAATAGAATGCAAAAACAAGAGTTATACTGATCCTTAAACATTGGTTGGGCCTTTCTTATTTGGGGTATTGTGTTCCATTCTGAGCACCATTAACTGAGAAAATGTTTGTTGTTAAGCTATGCAAAATTCTTCTCCCACCCATCTTCGTTTAACAATACAATGATTTCAGTATCAAGTATTCCTTAAATGCATCCATACCATTTACCTACACTGCCCCTTTTAGTTCAATTCTAAGAGATTTTTCACAGTTTCCCAATTGGTTTTATTTGTGGCCATATCATAATCATGTGTCTTGTTCTGATTAAGCCGATAAGCCAAGACGTCTTCTGTCTTTTCTATGAAACCCTTTCAGAATCATTACCATTAAGACCTTTAAAAAGTTACCCTTATCTCTTATTCTCTGGAGAAGAGCGCCCTAGCCTGTTCAATTTTTCCTGATAGGTCACACCGAGCCTATTTCTTGCAGTGGTTCAGAAAAAGGTATAAATTCTCAGTTCTGAATGCAGTTTCTCCCTGCAACGTTTCAGAAACAGACAGTTTTGACTGGAGTTTATTAAAATCAATCAGCATTCTTTCGCTGAGTAAAGTTTCCTATTTTGTGCACAAAATTCATCGTAAGAATTGTAAAATGTTCTTTGAGTACATTTTTCATGTGGACATTATTTCAGTTTGACATTTTTTGCCTCAAATTAGTTACCAGGCAGTGGAATATATGAGATTGGGAATGGAACCAACTACAGCTTGCCAGAAAGTTATTGCAAGAATTCAGAAGTATTACCCAAAGTTTTTTGGCGCAATCATCTGTGCGAACAGAACTGGAGGTTATGGTAAGTCTTTAAAACAAAACCTGTTGTAAGGATAAGTGGTGAAACTAACTTCCTGAGAGAAAATCTCAAGCCATGCAGGAAATAAACCAGTCTTGGGTAAACTTGACTACACTTAACATTCATTCTATGTCCTTACAGACTCAATTTATCACTAAGTATCTGTACTTGCTCACTTGTGTACAGGTTTGTGTTTGTTATAACAAAAATATGTAAAATTCCACATTTTTTGCCTCCAGTTTTTTTTTGTGATATCTAGAGAAACATTTTGATTAAATGACCCTAGCTAGAGCTGAAACCCTGTCTTTGGACTATGCATAGTAAAGTGAAGTACAACCAGAAATCTGTGGAGCCTCAGTCACTGGGAATGTTCAAGGCATAGCTTTCTGGAGACCAATACATTGAGAGGTGTGGGGACAGTGCTGAGGTAGAACAGGCTTGGTGGACTGAGTGGCCTCCTGCCCAACATTTGAAATCACTGCAATGCCTAGATACAATGTAATGATGTCAGTACATACTTTCTTAATGACTATCATCTCTGACTTTTTCCAGCACATCCCAATTGATAGGGGGTGGATGGGAAAGATCAAATGGCTTGGTACCTGGACTTTCAATGGCCCATGATAAAATCTTACCAGAGATTGCTTTTCGTAAATTACCTTAATTTGTAAGATATAGGTGGCAGCTACGTAATTGGTGGATAAGTCATGGGAAATGCAGGATTGCAGGGAATAAGGTTTGGAGCGATGGGTCTGGATGGGATGCTCTTTGGAGAGCCAGTGTGGACTCGATGGACCAAATGGCCTGCTTCTGCATTTTAGTGATCCTATGAATAGATAGGTCACTGGGATGAGAATCATACAATTAGGCACCTTGCAGCTTCCAGACTCAACAATGAGTTCAAAAATTTCTGGCAGTAATCTCTTCCATGTTCTGGCCTTATTATTGTTTTTATTTTGTCGTTTTCCTATCACATAATCATTTCATTTGGTCCTGCCATGTCTTACACCTTATCATGCTTTTTAAAAATTCTTTTTAAGACTCAACTGTTTGACCGGCTTGTATCCCATTAAAATGACTTTTTTTCAGTTCTGATGAAAAATCATGAGCATAAAATATTAAGTTGGTTCCTCTACTAGCATAGTTTTTGCTTTTATTTCACATTTCCAGCATCTGCAATGTTTTGCTTTCTAATCATAATTGGATCTAAATAAAATGGGTGTGGGATGGACTTGGAGGCAATCAGGATCTTCTGAAAGAATACTCAATGGAATGGGAGAGAGAGGCCAGGGAAATTCACTATGGACAATACAAAGCAGTAGAAATAGGGACTGAATAAAGAGACCTAAAGACAGTTGTGGACTCATGTTCTCTATACCTTGATTGTGTTTTCAAATTTCACAATGAATAGATTGTGAGATATGTTGCCGAATCAGTTGCGTTCATGTCCAAGAAGTCATGTTGAAGATTTATAGATCTCTCTCCAAACGCAGCTGGAGCTCAGGGAGAAGCCTCAATTAGTTGCTAGGGTGAGAAGATGGTAGGGCTGAACGTATTGGAGTTGAAGAGTGCCAAAGGCATTGTCCAACTGTATATTGTAGTGTATTGAAAATTAAACATTTTATTTGTTTGAAGGTACAATACACCTACTCTAACAAAGGGAGCATGCTACAGACAGATTTTAAAAGTTGGTCTGTGTTTAACAGCTCACGCTATTCCAATTCTGAATGTTCACAGCTGATTATATAATTGCTTTTGTCTCATGAACTTAGCGTACATCATGAAAGCTGTGTATTATTTGTATAGAGAAAAGCGACAGAACAAGGAATTTGGGGGTCCTCAAACACGAATCACAAAAGCGAGCATTTACGTTTGTAAGTAATAGGGAGGGTACACGGAATCTTAGCCTTTATTTCAAAGCGAGTGGAAGATAAAATCATAAGAGGTTGGTATTGGAGCTGTCAGAAAAGGTTCACTAAGCTGATACCAGGTTAAACTGTCTTGAGGAGAGGCACTGGATTCACAGAGTCATACAGAGTCAAAGCAGACCCTTTGGTCCAACCAGTCCATGCTGCACACGATTCCAAGCTAAACTAATCCTGACTCATGCCTGCTCCTGTCCCATATCCCTCAGATGATGCTTGATTAAATAAATGGCTCTACCTCTGTTATATATAGATCTTCAGTTATAGACATGGTCTTTTACAGTGATTAGTTGGTGGTTATTGAGGATTTTGAGTCTAGTCTGAGGATTGTTTGAGTTGGCAAAATACGGTGGTTACTATGTTCATTTTAATTCATGGAAGTGGATAACCCCACCAATAATCTAGAATATGATTCTGATCTGTGAGGACGCACATATCAACATGTTTAGCCCTATCTCCTGGAGTGATGCAATATGTTTTTTTCCCAGGACTGAAAGCTAGCTGTAGTTCTTTCACAGCATGTTTCCATAGTATAAGATTGAGACACTTTATAGAAATGCCTAATAAAGAATACCTGCTGGAAAAGAAACAGTTTGAATTTGTGACCAGCTGACTGGTTTTGTTTTGTCTCTCACATTCACGACCAGCCGTGAAGTAGGCAACGAATATTGGAAAGTATAAATGCGCAGGTCAACATTATTATCCTGTGAGGCCACAAAGGGATAGAGGGCTTGAAATCTGAATCACAAAACCACACACTCTATTTTGTCTAGAGGACATTTGCAATGCAGATTTTGTCAGAGGAATGAAATTGGAATTGGCTTAATAGAGAACGTTGTCAGCGAATGGTACATAAAAATGACCATAATTAGGAGCATGAGTAGACCATTCGGTCCTTTGACAGGATCAAACCTGTTGAGTTGTTGCAGCGAATTCTGTTTTCGTTTGAATGCAGAGAGCAGTGTTATGTAAGTATCACTGACTCCAATGTTGAAAATAGAGACACCGATATAGTATTCCACTGGCTTCACTTCAAGAAATAGCCATTTATAAATCCCACATTTCTAATTCCTCACCCTCTCCCTCTCAGTTCTTGGCCCAGTATGTAAATCATGAACGTTGCTGTTAAATGCATTGAACTTTGGGATTGTAACTTGTCTATTGTTGGATTTGCAGTCAATATTTGTGATTATAATTTCCAATTAGATTTTAGTCTCCCAGGACTTCGATCTTACTTGGCCATATTTATGTTGAGCTTCCTATTCTCTCTTGGGTTTTTTTTCTAATATTAACATGATAACAACATTTTAAGGATAGAGGAAGTCACACTAACTTCAGTGTAACTGTAATGGTTTTCGGCCAAAAAAGATTTCCCTACCTCCAGTTTACTTACAGTTTGCTTTTCAGTCATTTGCAGATGGAGAGGGGAGGTGATGTCCTAGTGGTATTGTAGCCGGGCTGTTAATCCAGAGACTCAGATAATGTTCTGGGGACTGGGGTTCAAATCCTACCATAGCAGAATCCAATTTTAAAAATAAACCCTAGAATTAAGAGTCTAATGATGATTAGTTGACAGGAAAAACCCATCTGGCTCATTCATGTCCTTTAGGGAAGGAAATTGCCATCCATACTTGGTCTGGTCTAACTCCAGACCCACAGCAATATGGTTGGTTGAGCCTTTGGACTGGGCAGTACTGTAAATGCTGGCCGAGCCAATGATGCCCTCATCCTATGAATAAATAAAAAAAGCTTGTAATCTTTTCAAATTTCCAAATCCCTTGGTTAATCCATTTGGGATCCAGTTTTAAGACATCCAACAGGCGTCAGGAGAAATAATTGACTGAATTGGATACTGAACTGCAGTTTCATGCTGGATATCAAGATATTTGTTCATAAAACCAAAGTATTTCAGATGCTGGAGAAATTACTTTTTTTAAAAAAAAGTGCTGGAGAAACTCAGCAGACCTGGCCATGTCTGTGAAGAGTGATCTCATCTACACTGGGAACACCAAATGCAGACTGAGTGCTTGCACTGCAGCATGGGTTTGTCCTGTTTGGAAAAGGACCTCAACCTATCCCTCTGACATTTCTCCAACTTGCGGCCACACAAATGCATTTGTCTGAAGCCTGAAGTGATGCTCTAGCAAAGCCCAAAGCAAGCTGGAAAAACAGCATCCTTTTTTCCACTTTGGCACTTTACAACCTTCAGGTTTCAACATGAAGTTTAACATCTTCTGACCATGAATTCTATCCCCCATTTTGATTAATCCCCTTTCCGACGCCATGGTGGATTGACATAGAGCTGCCTATTTTCTGCTATTAACATTTTCCATTAACCCCACTCCTCTTCTATACCCCTATCCATTACTATTAGTACTTACTGTGTCTTTGGCTCCTGGGCAGCTGTTCCACTTGCTCTTCCTTCCTGCCCAGGTTTTGACAACTGCATTCTCACCTCAGTTACTGTGGCTGACTGAGGTTGCTATCACCTTGGACTGTAGCAGTTCAAGTGTGGCCAGACCATCTTCTTAGTGCACCTCTGTTTGGCAGCCACTAATTGGCCAATAAATGAACATCTAAACTGAGGCCAGTATTACACTCAATTCTGTGCCTCTCACCCTAATTCAAAATACATCCCACTTTCTTAAAGGTGTCACAGAAATGAAAGTTATTGTTGTTACCATCATTCATCTATTTTTGAATATTTTAGAACCATAGAATCATACAGTACAAAAGAGAGCTTTTGGCCAATTGAGTCTATACCGCCAAAAATGTACCACTATCTACTGTCCTTCCACTTTCCTGCATTAGGCCCATAGCCTTGATTGTTATGCATTTCAAGTATTCATACAAATACTTTTTAAAGGTCATATGGTTCCTTGCCTCAACTAACTTCCCAAGCCGTGTATTCCAGACCTTGACCAACACTGGTGAGAAAGGTCTTCAAATCTTGTCTAAACATGCTGTGTTTCACTTTAAGATTATGCACCATGTTATTGACCATTCAGCAACGGGGAATAGCTGCATTCTGTTCACCCTGTCCATGCTTCTCATCATCTCATATTCCTCTATCAGGTCCACCCTCAATCTTCTCTGCTCTGAAGAAGACAAGTAAGAGAAAGTGAGGACTGCAGATGCTGGAGAGTCAGAGTCAAAAAGTGTGGTGCTGGAAAAGCACAGCAGGTCAGGCAGTATCCGAGGAGTAGTTTCAGGTAAAAATCATTTCTGATGAAGTGCTTTTGCTCGAAATGCCGACTCTCCTGCTCCTCTGACACTGCCTGACCTGCTGTGCTTTTCCAGCACTTCACTTTCGCCTTCAAAGAAAACAACCCAAGCGTACCCAGGCTCTCTCCATTCGCTGAAATACTCCATCTGGGTGACATCCTGTTGAATCTTCTTTGAAATCCCCTCCAGGGCAGTCACGTTTTTCCTATAGATTGGGGACCAGAATAGCACACAGTACTCCAGCTATGACCTAACCAAAGTTCAGTACAATGCCCTTCTAATCTATGCCATGAGTAATAAAGCTTTTTTAAACATCCGATTAACCTGTCCTGCTACCTCTGGGATCTTTGGACAAGCACTCCAAGATCCTTCTGTTCCTCTGAGGTTCCCTGTGTCTTTGTATACCAAGTCTGACTGGCTATTCTAAATATTATATATTCTAAACATTTGACAATAAATTATATGACTAAGAGAGCCTGATAATTGCAATGGACTTTGTTGGAAAGCCACTGGAACAGTTATTTTGTGAGGACAGTTGAAATGGGTCCAAGAACAGGTCACCCCTCTTGATCATAGTGCAAGGTTTGAAAGACATGACAAAAATATTTGAAGCAGTTGCTTTGTGGTTTTTTCATATCATTTTAACAATGAGATTCGTGAATGAATTATTCTTTCCCAGAGTGGGAAGAGGAAAGTGCAACAAGTACAATAGAAGGGGAACAAAGAAAATGGTGAGTTCTACAATGTACACATTGTCAAAGCAATTCAGTGTGCTAATTCCCAAAGAATATTCCAGATTGGTCGTGGAAGTTGCATTATAATTAGTACTGTTGATTTTAAGGAATGGTAGCTTTTCTTCTTTATAACGATTCTGCTTCTCTTGACTTTGTAGTTAATGATACTCATCTAAAGCTAAAACAAGAACAATGTTCAAATCGAGGGAGAGTTATTCCGCAGCTGGTCACATTGCAGTAATTGGAAATTTACTGTTGCCTTTTTTTTTTTGAAAAATGTGTGACTTTTCTCAGTGACATAAGGTTGAAGTTCACTCAAAATCCTGAGAAACAATTTCGAATAAGGATTGTGTGGTTCAAGATAACAAGCTTATTGCTGTTGAGTTACATTAACCATAACTGAGTCTTTCTGAACTTTTCCTTATAGGTGCTGCATGCAGTAAATGTCTAGGATTCAACCAATTCCACTTTATGGTTCACAATCCATCAGGGACCTCGGAGCAGATAGTGGATTGCATTTAAAGCTACAGTGATGCATCACTTTCAACGACTTTAAGGCTTGTTATCATTTGCACTCACTTTTGAACCTAAATGACACCTTGCAATCTGTTAACGTATCGTAAGAAACCTTGTTGTCATGTGATTTGGTAACTGGACCATATTGATTGCCAATATAGTCTTTGCAGATTGTTTGTCTTTGAATTTTGAGATGTATTCTAAATGTGAACACTCTTTGTTCATGTGCATGCACATGAACACTTGACCTTTCAGAATCCGCTGAGCTTGTGTCATTATTAGACCATGATTGATCTATACCATGAGTCCAGGAGAAAGTGAGGACTGCAGATGCTGGCGATCAGTGTTAAAAGGTGTGGCTTTGGAAAAGCACAGCAGTTCAGGCAGCATCTGAGTGGCAGGAGAGTTGACATTTCAGGCAGAAATCCTTCATTCCTGATGAAGGGCTTATGCCCGAAATGTCCATTCTCCTGCTACTTGGATGCTGCCTGGCCGACTGTGCTTTTCCAGCACCACAATTTTTGAATATACCATGAGTCCATTTATCTATTAGATATTTGGAACCAGAACGAAAATCAATAAGTAATTGGAGAACCATTAAAATTACACTAGTAACAACCATTCATGGATATGTTTGCAAATACATGAGATCTATATGGACATACGAAGGTCTTCCATCCCCTCATCTCTTGTATAATTTAATGAAATGATTGATCAGAATCTCATTCCCATTCACCTGGAACTAAATTAATTCAGAAAACTGGGCAGCATGGACAACTTGGGCCCCTGTTTCCATGCTGTAAATCTCTCTGCTTTTGACCCATATCTTGTGATTTTTACAACTAATAATTGATTGATCTCTCATGTTCAGAAAATTTCAATTGACCCAGCATCCACACCTCCTTTTGAGGGTAAGGGAGCAGCATCTGTAAATGTGTACTGTGCTGGACTGTGAAGCCATCATTTCAGAACTGCCTTCACATAGTGGTAATACCAAATTGTCAGACTGACCTACTGCTCCCTGAGTGCACTAAACTAAGACACAAGACTAACCCCAGTTAAAGAACCTTCCATCACTTTGAGCCATACTGGGTACACCATCCTTTCAGCCTGGTGAAGGGCAACAACTCAAATGTCCAATCCAAACATGTGCAGGTCAGGTGAATTGGCCATGCTAAATTGCCCATAGTGCTAGGTGCATTAGTCAGAGGTAAATATAGGATAGGGGAATGGGTCTGGATGGGTAACTCTCAGGAGGGTCGAAGTGGACTTGTTGGCCCTGTTTCCATATTGTAAGGAGTCTAATCTAACCAAAAAAGGTGTTCTGAAGGAACAGCCTCAAAGTTGTTAAATGTTTAAAAAGAAAACTGCCCCTCACTATAATGATTAGCCTAACATTAAAATGTAGCTGCCTAATGAGCTGGACTCTGGGATACATGTACAAACTAGGAGAGGGAGAACATAA
Organism: Chiloscyllium plagiosum; assembly: GCF_004010195.1. Lineage (NCBI taxonomy): Eukaryota > Metazoa > Chordata > Chondrichthyes > Orectolobiformes > Hemiscylliidae > Chiloscyllium > Chiloscyllium plagiosum. The sequence goes on along the minus strand of NC_057711.1, from coordinate 18,706,131 downwards.
CAAAGAGGTGTAGTTAGTAAATTTGACGTTCATTTGCACATTTCATTTTATAGATATAGACAGATGAATTGTTGTAGTTGAAGGGCACTCCCGACAAGGTCGTCTTGTATTTTTAAATGACCTTTCTGACTTGATATGACATAACTCTGGAGCTGGTACCCTTGAACCCAATGAACTGCTTTGTTTGCAAATAGCAAACATTGGTTATGCAGAGTTGTTGCTGAACTAGCTGCACGGCAGCTGCCCCTCAATACACTTCTGAAGCTGCTACATATCAATTGTCTGCTTAACTCATGAACTACCAACCATTGTTGATTGTCAAGGTTTAGTCAAGCAGTTCTACTTAAACATGTTGATGTCATAGAGTCAGGGAGAGTTGTAGAAATGTACAGCATGGAAACACACCCTTCGGTCCAATTTGTCCATGCTGACCAGATAACCCAACCCAATCTAGTCCACTTTCCAGCACGTGGTTCATATCCCTCCAAACCCAATCTATTCATATACCCATCCCAATGCCTTTTAAATGTTGCAATTGTACCAGCCTCCACCACTTCCTCTGGCAGCTTATTCCATACACATACCACCGTCTGTGTGAAAAGATTGCCCCTTAGGTCTCTTTGTGGGCGGCACGGTGGTACAGTGGTTAGCACTGCTGCCTCGCAGCGCCAGAGACCCGGGTTCAATTCCCGCCTCAGGTGACTGACTGTGTGGAGTTTGCACGTTCTCCCCGTGTCTGCGTGGGTTTCCTCCGGGTGCTCCGGTTTCCTCCCACAGTCCAAAGATGTGCAGGTCAGGTGAATTGGCCATGCTAAATTGCCCGTAGTGTTAGGTAAGGGGTAAATGTAGGGGTATGGGTGGGTTACGCTTCGGCGGGTCGGTGTGGACTTGTTGGGCCGAAGGGCCTGTTTCCACACTGTAAGTAATCTAATCTAATCTAATCTTTTATATCTTTCCCCTCTCAACCCAAACCTATGTCCTCTAGTTCTGGGCTCCCCCATCCCAGGGAAGAAACTTTGTCGAATTATCCTAACCCTTCTCCTCATGATTTTATAAACCTCTATAAGGTCACCCCTCAGCCTCCAATGCTCCAGGGAAAAAAGCCCCAGCCTGTTCAGCCTCTCCCTATAACTCAAATCCTCCAACCCTGGCAATATCCTTGTAAGTCTTTTCTGAACCCTTTCAAGTTTCACAACATCCTTCTGTTAGGAAGGAGACCAGAATTGCATGCAATATTCCAAAACTGGCCGAACCAATGTCCTGTACAGCCGCATCATAACCTCCCAACTCCTGTACTCAATATTCTGACCAATAAAGGAAAGCATACCAAACGCCGCCTTCACTATCCTATCTATCTGCGACTCCACTTTCAAGGAGCTATGAAACTGCACTCCAAAGTCTCTTTGTTCAGCAACACTCCTTAGGACCTTACCATTAAGTGTATAAGTCCTGCTAAGATTTGCTTTCCCAAAATGCAGCACCTTGCATTTGTCTAAATTAAACTCCATCTGCCACTTCTCAGCCCATTGGCCCATCTGATCAAGATCCCGTTGTAATCTTAGGTAACCTTTTTCGCTGTCCACTTCATCTCCAATTTTGGTATCATCTGCAAACTTACTAACTATACCTCTTATGTTCACATCCAAATCATTAGTATAAATGATGAAAAGTAGTGGACCCAGCACCGATCCTTGTGGCACTCCACTGGTCACAGGCCTCCAGTCTGAAAGGCAACCCTCATCCACCACCCTCTGTCTTCTACCTTTGAGCTAGTTCTGTATCTAAATGGCTAGTTCTCCTTGTATTCAATGAGATTTAATCTTGCTAAATAGTCTCCCATGGGGAACCTTGGAGAACGCCTTACTGAAGTCCATGTAGATCACGTCCACTGCTCTGCCCTCATCAATCCTCTTTGCTACTACTTCAAAAAACTCGGTGTTTTTTGATAAATGTCACCATAAGCTCAATCCTTGCAACATAGCCATACCATACTCAATAAGATCATCAGATCATATCTCCCCTCAAGTCAATGTTATTTCTGATCTTTTATATCAATTCCAAATCTGAAATGGTTGCAATTGTCAGAAAAAATGAAATAAATTAATTTCTTTTCTTAAAGTTGATTTTTTTGTTTTGTACATACAGTGACTGATATTAAAGAATTTCAGGAGATTTTCACACTTTTGTAGAGGATGATTTGATTTTCTGAACGTTTCTATAAGTCAAAAACATGGAGCAATGTTAACATGGTGAAAATGTCCCAAAATGCTTCTCTGGAGTTTTACAAAACAACATTTGATCTTGAGTCCGATAAGCGAACACAAAGGCAGGTCACCAAAGCTTAATTAAGGAGGTAAGTTTTGGTCAAACTTCAAAGGAGAAAAGAGAGGTAGAGAGATTAAGGGAGGGAAATTCTGAGATTGGGGTAAGCAATGAATTCATGTGTGATTCATCTTGCAGGTACAGAAGAGATAAGAATTGGAGCAATACCGAAACTGCCAAGTGGTATGAGGCTGGTGATGGTTACAGAGATAGGAAGGGGAATCAATGGTGTGAGGTGACAATAGTTAGACTTAAGCCAATGCTCTTCTCACTTTGTTGTCATTTTGTGACTACTCATGTTTTTTGCATCTGTTCCCATTCTTTGAAGCTCCACACCCAATAAGTAATCAACAATTTTTAAATGACAACTTCAGAGAAAAAAAATAACCATCATTCCTAAATAACATTATCCTTCATTTAGAAATTCTTATAGCTATCCTACCCACCGATCAGAAGGATCGCCAACATAATAAAACTTATAAATTTTGGTCTGACTTGTACACTTTTAAATATAGTTCCAATCTGAACAGATATTTTCTTTTTCTTTATTTTCCCCCTCCGAATATGCAGACAATCTCTTGCTGGCTTTTTGGTTTCAGTCTTGTATAGCTGAAGCGAGCAGCGAAACTGAAGCAACTTTTTCACAACCAACTTTGTTCATCTACAGAATGACCCACAGTAAATTACCAACCCACATGTGCCATGACCATCTAGAAGGACAACAGCAGCAGACACACTGGATCAACATCACTTGCAAGTTGCCCTCCAAAGGGGAGGGGTGTAGTTGGTCAGGGGCGGAGGGGTCCTAAAGGTAGTAACCAGCACCAATCCAGTGGAGATGTCAATCAATCGAATTGTTGACCTTTGATTTCCACCCATGCTCTTGATTCTACATAAATCTACCTTTTTTGTTTTAAATTTGTTCACAATATGTGGGTGTTGCTGGCCCTTCCCTAAATGCCTGCAGGGCAGGTAAGTGTTAACCACCTTGCTGTGATCATGGAGTCACATGGAGGGTTTATCAGGGCAAAGATGGCAGATATTCTTCCCCTTACCACTGAAAAGTCCCTTTCACCCATTGAGTCTGCACTGAAAGAACTAACTACCATGAGAAGTGCGCTTATCTCAATTTCCTGCACTTGTTCCAAAGTGGTGAATGTGATGACATTTGAAGTACTCATCCAAATTGTTTTTAAAGGTTGTGAGGTTTCCAACCTCCACTACCTTCCCAGGCAGTGCATTCCAGACTCCTACCACCTTTTCTCTTCTGTGATTGACTCCTCACCCAAGGGGAACGGCTACTCTTTACTCAAGCAGTTCAACCTCTCAACCATGTCCCCCCTCCGTCTTCTCTGGTCTAAAGATAATAAGCCAAGTGTTATGGATATGAACAAACCACTTCAAAACGTATTAAGAGGATAGCCTAGACCCGAAAGCATTCTTATTTTAAAGGCAAGTGTGAGGTGTTACATTCTGGATGCATTTTGATTGTTCAAACTATCACATTTGAAGCGAATCATACTTTATTCATACACTATAGTTAAAATACAACAAAAAAAAAGAAATTGAAATAATTAACTCTATTAGAAAACTTAACAGATCATTTCATTACTAAGCAGTAACTATTGCAAAATAGTAAAATCCCATCAACACACCCTTGGCACAGGCAAATTCAGTGAAATAGGTTGTCTCACAGGCAACCTGTTCATTCAGCAGGAGGAAAAAAAACATCAAGAGAAAACGCAGGGAGAGATGTACTGCAACTTCCAAACTCCAGCTTTAAGACCCCAGCAATTGAGACTGAAAAACTAAAACCAAAAATCCTAGTTCTGTGGGAGCTTGACCCCAACCATTCAGACTGCTTCTATTGTTCCACATTAAAACAAAATGCCAAGGTCTCAGGAGCTGTCTATTGGATTCAAGTAGACAACTCGGCATCTCTGTCTTAAAACCTCTCCTCAAAAAAACACAAATTACACCTCTTAAAGCCATAGTATAATCACACAAGCATTAGATTACTTACAGTGTGGAAATAGGCCCTTCAGTCCAACAAGTCCACACCGACCCTCCGAAGAGCAACTCACCCAGACCCATTCCCCTAAATTTACCCCTTCACCTAACACTATTGGCAATTTAGCATAGCCAATTCAACAAACCTGCACATTTTTGGACTGTGGGAGGAAACCGGAGCAAACCCACGCAGACACAGGGAGAATGTGCAAACTCCACATGGACTTGCTTGAGGCGGGAATTGAACCTGGTAAAAACAATGACTGCAGATGCTGGAAACCAGATTCTGGATTAGTGGTGCTGGAAGAGCACGGCAGTTCAGGCAGCATCCAAGGAGCTTCAAAATCGACATTTCAGGCAAAAGCCCTTCATCAGGAATAAAGACAGTGAGCCTGAAGCGTGGAGAGATAAGCTAGAGGAGGGTGGGGG
>NC_057711.1:18681919-18698928 GCF_004010195.1 Chiloscyllium plagiosum | reverse complement strand
GGGAGGGAGGTAGACAGGTTGAGGCGGTTAATGTCCCGGCGGCAGTTGGAAATGAAGAGGTCGAGGGCAGGTAATAGGCCAGCGCGGGGTGTCCAGGTGGATGCAGTATGTTGGAGGTGGGCGAAGGGGTCCTCGGAAGGTGGGCGGGAATCCTGCTTGTGAAAGTAAGCTCAGAGGCGGAGGCGACGGAAGAATTTTTCGACGTCACGGCATGTATTAAATTCATTGATGCGTGGACGGAGGGGGATGAAGGTGAGTCCTTTGCTGAGGACTGATTGTTCGTCCTCAGTGAGGGGGAGGTCTTGGGGGATGGTGAAAACGCGGCTGGGCTGGGAGCTGGGATCTGGTGTGGGTGTAGAGCTGGGAGTGGGGGTGGAACCTGTAACTGGAGTGGGTGTGATGGTGGGGGGAATGGGGGTGGTTCTCCGGCACTGTGAGGCAGCAGTGCTAACCACTGTGCCACCGTGCAGCCCAAAAGCATAACTAGTCTCTCCTTATAGCTCAATTTCTCCATCCCTGCTGCATGCTGATGAATCTTCTCTGTAGCCCCTCTCATGCTGTCACACCCTTCCTGTAGTGAGGTGACCAGAACTGCACACAGTACTCCATTTGACATCAAATCAATGCTCTGTACAACTCCAACATTGCTGCCTTGCTCTAATACTCTACAACACATCTGATAATGAAATCAAGTGTCACATATGCCTTATATCAGGGATCTGTCAGTAATTAACCCAAGATCCCTCCGTTCCTCTAAGCTACCCAGTGTCCTGCCATTTAATAAATACTTCCAATGTACATCACCTTGCGCTTACCCGAGTTAAATACCATTTGCCCATCTGACCAACCCATCTATATCTTCCTGTAACCTACATTCATCTTCTTCACTATTATCACTTTACTAATCTTTGACGTCTGCAAATTTGCTTAACATTTCCCCTACATTTTCATCTATATGGACTTCAGTAAAGTGTTCGACAAGGTTCCCCATGGGAGACTGGTGAGCAAGGTTAGATCTCATAGAATATAGGGAGAACTCGCCGTTTGGCTCAAAGGTAGAAGACAGAGGGTGGTGGTGGAGGGTTGCCTTTCAGACTGGAGGCCTGTGACCAGTGGGGTGCCACATGGATCGGTGCTGAGGCCACTTATTTTCATCATTTATATAAAGCATTTGGATGTGAGCATAAGAGATATAGTTAGTAAGTTTGCTGAAGACACCAAAATTGGAGGTGTAGTGGACAGCAAAGAAGGTCACCTCAACTTACAATGGAATCTTGATCAGATTGGCCAATGGGCAGAGAAGTGGCAGATGGAGTTTAATTTAGATAAATGCAAGGTGCTGCATTTTGGGAAAGCAAATTTTAGCAGGACTTATACACTTAATGGTAAGGTCCTTGGGAGTGTTGCTGAACAAAAGAGACCTTGGAGTGCAGTTTCATAGCTCCTTGAAAATGGAGTCGCAGATAGATAGGATAGTTAGGATAGTGAAGAAGGCGTAACTTACAGTGTGGAAACAGGCCCTTTGGCAAGTCCACACCGACCCTCCGAAGAGCAACCCACCCAGACCCTTTTCCCTATATTTACCCCTTCACCTAACACTATTGGCAATTTAGCATGGCCAATTCAACTAACCTGCACATTTTTGGACTGTGGGAGAAAACCGGAGCACCCGGAGGAAACCCACGCAGACACATGGAGAATGTGCAAACTGCACACAGACAATTGCCTGAGGTGGGAATTGAACCTGGTTCTCTGGCACTGTATGCTTTCCTTTGTTGGTCAGAGTATTGAGTACAGGAGTTGGGAGATCATGTTGTGGCTGTACAGGATATTGGTTAAGCCACTATTGGACTATTCCATGCAAATCTGGTCTCCTTCCTTGTGAAACTTGATTGTGTGAAACTTGAAAGGGTTCAGAAAAGATTTAGAAGGATGTTGCCATGTTTGGAGAATTTGAACTATAGAGAGAGGTTGAATAGGCTGGGGCTGTTTTCCCTGGAGCGTCAGAGGCTGAGGAGTGACCTTGTAGAGGCTTATAAAATCATGAATGGCATGGATCAGATAATTAGACAAAGTCTTTTCCCTGGGCTGGAGGAGTCCAGAACTAGAGGGTATAGGTTGAGGGTGAGAGGGGAAAGATATAAAAGAGACCTAAGAGGCAACCTTTTCACTCAGAGGGTGTTACGTGTATGGAATGAGCTGCCAGAGGAAGTGGTGGAGGCTAGTACAGTTGCAACATTTAAAAGGCATTTGGATATATATAGGGTTTGGAGGGAAATGGGCAGGGTGCTTGCAGGTGGGACTAGATTGGGTTGGGATATGTGGTCGGCATGGACGAGTTGGACCAAAGGGTTTGTTTCCGTGCTGTACATCTCTATGACTGTATGACATACTTAACAAACAATAAGTGTTCCAGTACTGATCCGTGTGGTACACTGCTGGACACCGGCCTCCTTCTACCACTACACTGTGTCCATTTACTGAGCCAGTTTCTGATCCATCTCACCAGGTTTCCCTCAATTCCATGTGCATTAACCTTCTCAGTCAGTCTCCCATGAAGGACCTTGTCAAAAGTTTTGCTAAACTCCATATAAACTGTATCAACTGTATCAACTGAACATCATATTCTCAAAGAATTCTCACAAATTTGTTCAGCATGACCTCCCTCTGACAAAGGCTTGCTGATTATCCCTAATTAACCCATGTCTTTCCACGTGGGTATTAATTCTCTCCTTAAGAATTTTCTCCAACAGTTTCCCGACCACTAAAGTGTGACTCTCTGGTCTGTGATTTCCTGGATCATCTCTAATACCCCTCTTATGAAGTGGAACCACATTAGCCATCTTCCAGTGCACTGGCTCTTACCCTGTGACCAGACAGGAATTAACAGTTGTCTCAGAGCCCCTGCAGTTTTCTGCCTTGGCTCTCAAAGCAGCCTGGGATATAAGTCATCCAGGCCAGGGCATTTGTCTGTTTTTAAGCCTGACAGAGCCCAGTTTCCTCCCCATTTTCTATGTCAGTGGATAATCGTTACATGCGGTGTTCAACCATTCTGACATTCCATGATCAACATGCTGATGTGGTCACAGCGTTGACTACTAATTCCAGAGCTTGTTGCTGCACATGCACCTCTGAGGTCTGTGCAGAAGGGAGGAAAATATAGGGGAATACTGGTTACCAACGCATAACCAGTTACCATTTAGACAGCCCAACATACTATATACCTTGCTCACCATTTTCTCAAGAAATTGTGCCACCTTTTACAGATCTTGCAAACGTACTCCATCACTCTTTGTCAGAGTCAAAAAGTCCCTGTGTTAAGTGTCTATTGCCTCTTCCAATTCCCTCTGTCAAGCTGATTTATTTTTTTAGATTAGATTAGATTACTTACAGTGTGGAAACAGGCCCTTCGGCCCCACAAGTCCACACCGCCCCGCCGAAGCGCAACCCACCCATACCCCTCCATCTACCCCTTACCTAACACTACTAGCAGAGACCCGGTTTAATTCCCGCCTCAGGCGACTGACTGTGTGGAGTTTGCACGTTCTCCCCGTGTCTGCGTGGGTTTCCTCCGGGTGCTCCGGTTTCCTCCCACAGTCCAAAGATGTGCAGGTCAGGTGAATTGGCCATGCTAAATTGCCCGTAGTGTTAGGTAAGGGGTAAATGTAGGGGTCTGGGTGGGGCCGTGTGGACTTGTTGGGCCGAAGGGCTTGTTTCCACACTGTAAGTAATCTAATCGAATTGGCCATTTTAAATTGCCCCTAGTGTTAGGTGCATTAGTCAGAGGGAAATTGGTCTGGGTGGATTACTCTTCGCAGGGTCGGTGTGGACTTGTTGGGCCGAAGGGCCTGTTTCCACAGTGTAGAGAATATAATCTAAATGGAAGTGGATAGCCAAGGAGAGAGATGCACACTAAGGCATTCCCGAGGGAGCTGACAGATCAGGGCCACCTTGAACTGATTTGAAAACTTACGTTGAACCTGATTTTAACTTTATCTTTTTTTTGTAGTTACCAGATTGAAATGTATAGTTTTGTTTTTCTTTATCAACCAATTTTTACTTGGTTGAAATTTCTCCATGAGAAATCTGCATTCTACAATTTCCTATTGGATTATGTGATTGCTCAATGTTTTGTGGTATAAAAGTGAATTATATTTATCAAGTTATTTATTTTGCAGGAGACTACTCAGTTCATTGAGTCTGTGCTGGCTGTACCTAGTGCAATCCCTTGCAGTATACACCACACCTAAAAGTTTATTTCCATTTTTATTTGATTTAACATGGAACACACTTCAGTCTGGAGGTTCTGCATTGGATGCAGTGGAGGAAGGTTTGCATCAGTGTGAGACTGACCAGTGTCAAGACACTATGGGATATGGAGGAAAGCTGGATGAGCATGGGGAGACAACATTGGATGCCATGATTATGAATGGGTAAAACCATAAGACCATAAGACATAGAGTAGAAATTAGACCTTTCAGCCCATCAAGTCTGCTCCGTTATTCAACCAAGGCTATTACGTTTCTCATCCCCATTTTCCTGCTTTCTCCCCGTAACCCTTGATCTCCTTGATACACAAGAACCTATCTATCTCAGTCTTAAATATACTCAATGACCTGGCCTCCGCAGCCTTCTTTCCCTCACTTCTTTCCCCAACCTTTTCTTCCGCTACATCGATGACTGTATTGGTGCCATCTCATGCACCAACGAGGAAGTTGAACAGTTCATCAACTTCACAAGCACTTTCCACCCTGACCTTAAGTTCACATGGACCATCTCAGACACCTCCCTCCCTTGCCTGGACCTCTCCATTTTCATCTCTGGCAACCGACTCATGATGGACATCTATTTCAAACCAACCGACTCACACAGCTACTGGGACCCCTTCCCCCCGATCTTCACCTTGCACCCCACTAATCTCCGGATACACCTCATTATCCTCAGCCATTTCAACCACCTACAATCAGACTTCACCAACAAATCTGTATTTCCCTCCAACCTCTATCTGCGTTCTGCAGATACTATTCCCTCCGTGACTCCTTCGTTAGGTCCACGCCCCACCATCAACATACCCTCCATAACCAGCACCTTCCCCTGCCACCACAACAGATATAAAGCCTGCGCCCATAACTCCTCCCTCACCTCCATCCAAGGCCCCAAAGGATCCTTCCACATCCGGTAGGGATTTTCCTGCACATCTAAACACCTCATCTACTGTGCCGTTGCACACAATGTGGTCTCCTCTACGTCAGGGAGACAGGACTTCAAATCGTGGAACATTTCAGAAACGTCTCTGGGACACATGCACCAAACAGCCCACCACCCTGTAGCCAACCACTTCAACACCCCCTCCCACTCTACCAAAGATATGAAATCCTGGGCCTCCTCCACCGCCAAATCCAAGCCACCTGTCAAATGGAGAAAGAGCACTTCATCTTCTGCCGTGGGACCCTTTAAGCATACGGCATCAACATCAACCTTACCAGTTTCCTATTCTCTCCTCCCCCCACCTCATCGCAGATCCAACCCTCCAACTCGGCACTGCCATCTTGATATGTCCTCCCTGTCCATCTTCCTTTCCACGTATCCACTCCACTCTCCTTTCCGACCTATCACTATCAGTCCCCAACTGCATCCACCTATCGCCTACCCAGCTACTTTCCCCCTACTCCCACCCCCACCCTACTATTTATATCTTCTAATCGTAGACTACCAACCATTTTCTGGATTAGTGGTGCTGGAAGAGCACAGCAGTTCAGGCACCATCAGAGGGGCAGTAAAATCGACGTTTTGGGCAAAATCCCTTCATCAAGCTTCAAACAAGCAGACTCCATTTACCACTTAAATAGGTTGGCTTATTTTTTGACATGGCAGTGCAAGCTCAACCCTTGTAACAGAACTATATCATAATCAATAAAGGATTAGATCATATGTCCTCTCAAGTCACTGTTATTCAGTATGATCGCAAACGATCGTTTATTTCAACTCCAAACTTAAATATGATTATAATTGTCAGAACAAGATCAAATAAATTGATTTATTTTTGTGAAGCTGATTTTTTTTAACAGACAGTAACTGATACTAACGAATCTAATTGAGATTTTTACACTATTGTAGAGAATGATTCCCTCTGCCAAGCTCACTTCATGATATTAAAATCCGTCTGCCGCAAATCACTATTTGTCTTGTACACCTAAAGTTTTTACAGCAAATTTTGCTTATTTTTGTTGCCTATTCCAATAGCAAAAAGAGATGAACTGGGGCGCATGTAATTGCATTAAAATCGAGAATTCAAGTAGATAAATGTCATATTGGTCATAAAAATATTTTTCATCTTCTTTAAATTAGATAGAATGACAAATAAGGGAAGGGGCGGTGCTTTCAGACAAGGATCGATGAGAGGCGGAACAGTGAGTGAGTGTGTCCAAATAGCCTGGTTTATTGTTGCAGCCGCTGTGTGTGGGTGACCTGGGCTGAGTGGGATTTTCTGTGAATGGGAGCACACTTCACGTTACTATGGGATCCCCGGGCTACGTTCCACTGATCCTCGCGCTCAGCGCTTCCTGCTTCCTTGCGGACTCTCAGTTCCCCCTGGCCGTTACTACCTGGCCTTACCACAGTGCTGTGCAGACAGGTAAGTGCAAGCGGGCACTGCTGTCACCCCCGCTTCTAGACTTGCTTATGTATGTGTAAAGTGAGGGCTACTGCAAGCTTCTGCACTATTTGCTGATTTTAAGAATATTAATTCAATGCATATACTGGTGGTAGATTAGGGGAAATGTGCCTAGGGAAACGTGATCTTACTGTCACTCAGTTCCACTGTGAAAGGGCTGAGGAGTGGCAGATAGAGTTTCATTGAATTGCATTGAATTTATTGTCAAGTGTACCGAGGCACAGTGAAAAGCTTTGTCTTGCGAGCAATACAGGCAGATCACAGAGTTAAGTAGCATAGATAAAGGAATATTAGGTCAACAGCAGCAAAAACAAAAACACAGGTACAGGCAAATGTTAAAAATTTGTGAGTCCATTCAGTATTCTAACAACAGGAGGGTAGAAACTGCCTCGAAACCTGCTGGTGCGTGTGTTCAGGCTTCTGTACCTTCTCTCCGATGGTAGAGATTGTAGAAAAACATTGCCAGGATGGGATGGATCTTTGAGAATGCTGGCGGCTTTTCCTTGATGTTGGCCTTTGTAATTGTCCGGGCTGAGTTCACCACTCTCTGTAACCGTCTCCGATCTTAAATGGTACAGTTGTCATACCAGGTAGTGATACATCCAGACAGAATGCTCTCGATGACCATCTACAAAAGTTGGCAAGGGTATTCGCCGTCATGTCAAATTTTCTCAGCTACCTGAGGAAGAAGAGACGTTGTTGGGCCTTTGTAACCAGTGCGTCCACGTGAAGAGTCCAAGAAAGCTTGTTGTGGATGTGATTTGGTATTGGACTGGGGTGTACAGCATATACTGGTGGTAGATTAGGGGAAATGTGCCTAGGGAAACGTGATCTTACTGTCACTCAGTTCCACTGTGAAAGGGCTGAGGAGTGGCAGATAGAGTTTCATTGAATTGCATTGAATTTATTGTCAAGTGTACCGAGGCACAGTGAAAAGCTTTGTCTTGCGAGCAATACAGGCAGATCACAGAGTTAAGTAGCATAGATAAAGGAATATTAGGTCAACAGCAGCAAAAACAAAAACACAGGTACAGGCGAATGTTAAAAATTTGTGAGTCCATTCAGTATTCTAACAACAGGAGGGTAGAAACTGCTTCGAAACCAGCTGGTGCATGTGTTCAGGCTTCTGTACCTTCTCCCCGATGGTAGAGGTTGTAGAAAAACATTGCCAGGATGGGATGGATCTTTGAGAATGCTGGCGGCTTTTCCTTGACAACGGGCCTGGTAGATGGATTCTATAGACGGGATGTTGGCCTTTGTAATTGTCCGGGCTGAGTTCACCACTCTCTGTAACCGTCTCCGATCTTAAATGGTACAGTTGTCATACCAGGTAGTGATACATCCAGACAGAATGCTCTCGATGACCACCTACAAATGTTGGCAAGGGTATTCGCCGTCATGTCAAATTTTCTCAGCTGCCTGAGGAAGAAGAGAAGTTGTTGGGCCTTTGTATCCAGTGCGTCCACGTGAAGAGTCCAAGAAAGCTTGTTGTGGATGTGATTTGGTATTGGACTGGGGTGTACAAAGTTAAAAATCACACTATACCAGGTTATAGTCCAACAGGTTTAATTGGAAGCACTAGCTTTCGGAGCGCTGCTCCTTCATCAAGTGGTTGTGGAGCTCAAGAGCTCAGAGTTAAAGAGGGGAGTTAGATGACATTCCAACATCAGGAAGGGGCAAAAACCATGGAGAATATGGGAGCATGGGGGTGATAGGGAAACCCATCCTGGAGCAGGATAGGTCAGGGGCAGAGTTTTGGTGATCTCCGATTGAGAGAAGTTAGAACGTGGGAGTCCCAACTAGGAGTATGTTGGAAAGCCAAGTCTAGAGATAACATGGGCATTGATGAGAGGGTTTCAGCAAGGGATAAGTTGGGGCAGGACAGAGTCGTGAAGTATTCCAGAGGTGGTTTTGATAATAGTTTGTCATCTATGCTCATACCTATCAAGAGGTAAGAAAAGTGTGTAGAAACGAGCCATCTAGGCCATGCTTTCCATCCATGAAAGACATCTTCAATCAGAGCTGTAACACAAGTCAAACTGTGCACAGAAAGATCGTACAACTGGGTACAACCATGTCCAGATAACCAGCTGGAAGTGAAACTGAGGAATAAATAATGGCAGAGATTCAGCAATTCTCCTGTTCTTCAAAATTGTGTCATGGAATTTTTTTTAACGCCCACTTGAATTGATGGCATTATCAAATTCCGTGCTCCAGCTCAGGTGGGAGGCAGATGAATTGGTGAGAGCTGACCATGGAAAGTCGAGGGCACAGCCTTAGGCCTGCTGGATACTGAGGTAGACCTGAATTGGTGCTCTGGGATACTGTCTATGCAGCATTAAAACAGAGAGGCCTTCTAACGTTAGAACATTCCTCATGAAAGACCTCTGCCTGAAATGTCGATTCTCCTGCTCCTCGGATGATGCCTGACTTGCTATGCTTTTCCAGCGCCAGACTCTCGACTGAGAACATAGAACAGCACAGCACAAGAATAGGCCCTTCAGCCCACCAGCTCTGTGCCAACCTTAATGTCATTCTAATCTAATCCCACCTGCCTGTACATGGTCTGTGTCCCTCTGTTCCCTGCCTGTTTATGTGTCTGACAACAACGCTTCTGAAATGTTGCTATTGTCTCTCTGCTTTTATTCCCTCCCTTGGCATTGTGTTCCAGGCACAATGTGTAAAAAGGTACTTGTCTTGCTCATTTCTTTAAACATTCTGCCTTGAATCTATGTCTTTCGTGTTTGATGCAATGTCTCGGAATAACTCCCTTTTCAAAGGCATTATTATTTTTACTTGAAGCAGGCTTTTTAAATTCTGGCCATTTGTGTCTCTTAAAAATAGGGGCAGCTCCAATACCCACCCATCTACACTTCCATCCAAGTCATTTACATATATCACAAACAGCAGATCTGTGAGGAGCACCACTAGTCACAGACTTGCAGGCTGAAAGATACTCTTTCACCACTATCCTTTGCCTTCTATGGGTAAGCCAATTCTAAATAAATGTGGGAAAGTCTCCATGAATCCTGTGCATTTTAATCTTCTGGACCAGCCTACCATGAGGGACCTTGTTGAAATCCTTCCTAAAATCCATGCAGACAACATTCACTGCTCTACCTACATTGATTACCTTTGTGGCCTCCTCAAAAAATTCAATCAAGTTAGTACGCATGACCTGTCCTGCACAAAGCCATGCTGACTGTCCCTAATTAGGCCATGCTTTTTCCGAATGTGCATACATCCTATCCCTAAGAATTCTATCCAATAGCTTCCCAACCACCGATGTGAGACTCATCGGTCTTAGTTTCCTGGATTATCTCTATTTCCCTTCTTGAATAGAGGAACAACATTAGCCATTGGTGATGAAGGTACAAAGATCTTGGTCAAGGCCCCAGCAATCTCCTCCCCTGCCTCTCAAATAACCTGGGGTAGATACCATCGGGCCCTGGGGACTTATCCACCTTAATGCTCTTCAAGACTCCCAACACCACTTCTTTCTTGATCTCAAAGTACTGTAGTATATTTGAACTCTCCACACAAATCTCACTATCCTCCATTTCCTTCTCCTGAGTGAATATCGACACAAAATACTCTTTTAGGATTTCAACCAAATCCTCTGCCTCCAAGCACAAGTTCTTTATCCTTGAGTGGTCCCATCTTCTCCCTAGTTATCCTCCTGTGTTTAATGCATGTCTAGAATGCCTTGGGATTCTCTTTAATCCTACTTGCCAAGGTCATTTCATAACCCCTTCTTGCTCTCCAAATTCCCTGCTTGAGTTCTTTCCTGCTCTCATTTTATTCCTGATGGGCTCAGTCGATTTTAGCTGCCTAAACCTTGCAATATGCTTCTTTCCTTCTTCTGGCTAAATTCATAATGTCCCTCATTATCCAATGGTCCTTTACTTTGCCACCCCTGTCTTCCTCCTTATTGGAACATGCTGAACTCTCATCAACTGGTCTTTAAGCAATTCCCACATGTTAAATGGGGACTTGCCTGATAACGGCTCCTCACCTCATGGTGAGTGGGTCGACTTCTCTCAGAATGCTCCTCAGTGAAGTCTCTCTGCTGTCCTTCCTCCTGCTTATCACTGGGAGGGGGGTGAATGGGATGTGAATGTTCTTGCTCACTCCGCTGATCAGTCGTGGTGAGTGAGCTGACTTCTCCCAGAATTTTTTTTTATTTGAAAAATATGCTTTATTCATAAAAGAATCTCCTTTTATATATATATATATATACATTGTCACAAATATGGCTTGGTTCTGTACAGTTGTAGACCTCTCTTATACATACAATATTAATATTTCCAGATATTTGAGGCACTAGGAGGGTCTGATAACTGAACGGACCCCCATTTACCTTCAGCCGGAAGACCCCACTTAACGAAAAACACTGCATCTTCCCTCAGCCTTCCTTTGCAAATGCACATTCTAGAAGGTAATGTGTGCCAGTTGCAACCAGCACCACCCCCTCCCCCCAACCCCGGCTTCAAGGGGCAGCGTGCGGTGGCATAGATTGACATGGTGTTCATGAAGGACCTCACAGGTCGTGCCCTTCTCACCACCATCCAAACGATGGCCTGGTGCTTGTTTCTGGTGATGAAGCATTCTGCCAAATGAATTTGACAGTCTGCTCATGGAAACACACAACAGAATTCACCCTCTTCTTTTCCCTCAGTGTCTCAAGGACGCCACGAGCTAATCACTTCCGGATGGACTTGTGGTCAAAGGTGCTTTACTTTGCAAATTTCTCCACAAAGGACAGATGATACAGAACTGTCCAACTACTTGGAACATTGCATGGCAGCGAGGCCAGTCCCATCCTTTACAACACTGGGGACAGGTAGAACTTCAGTACAGAGTGACAGTTAGTGTTTGTATATCGAGGGTCTACTCACAACTTGATGCAGCCACACACAAAGATGGCCATCAGGATGCAAGCAACATTGGATATGTTCTTTTTCCCCCTTTATCCAGAGTTTTGTACTTGGAGTCCTTGCAGACCCAGTCTATCTTAGACTTCCAGAGGAAATAGAAGATGGTTCAGATGACTGAAACAGCGCCATTTTAGAGAGAGTCCTCACACCTGATGACCATGTTTGACCAAACAATGGAGTGGGAGCAATGCTCGCAAAAGACCAATTTCTGCTTCATTTTGGCAATGCACTCCACCCAAGAGTTTGTGCACGCTCCTCGGCGAAGTCTCTCTGCCATCCTCTATTGAACGCTCTGCCGTCTTCTATCAGACAAAATAATATGACTTTATCCAACCACTCTTCATACCTAAAACCCTCCAGAGCAGGCAGCATAAAGTAAACCTTCTCTGCACCCTCTCCAAAGCATCCACGTCCTTCTGGTAGAATCAAACCAGAATTGCACACTGTATTCCAAATGTGCTCAACTTAATTTTCATACAACTCTATCACAACTTGCAAAGCTTTATCATCGCTTCCATGGCTGATGAAGGTAAGTATGCTGTATGCCTTCTTCACTGCCTTGTTGACCACCTTATCCACCTGTGACGCCACTTTGTAGACCTGTATGCCCAGATCCCTCCGTATGTCGATGCTCCTAAAGGTTCTGCCATTTATTGTATAATTAAGATTTATCCATGATGGCTATATAGAACATAGAAGAATACAGCGCAGTACAGGCCCTTTGGCCCTCAATGTTGCGCCGATCCAAGCCCACCTAACCTACACTAGCCCGCTATCCTCCATATGACTATCCAATGCACGTTTAAATGCCCATAATGAAGGAGAGTCCACCACTGCTACTGGCAGGGCATTCCATATCAATTCCGTTCCATTCCCCTGCCGTATCCACAAGGCTCAAACGTTTATGTTTGTTTTTATTTGATTTAGCATGGAACACACTTCAGTCTGGAGGCTCTGCATTGGATGCAGTAGAGGATGGTTGCAGTCGATGTGAGATCGACCAGTGTCGAGGTACTGTGGGTTACGGAGGAAACCCGGATGAGCATGGGGAGACAACATTAGATGCCATGATTATGAATGGGTAGGTCATATTCCTGACTATTATAGCATACTAGGGAAATATATCTACTTAACAAAGCTGCTTTTCAAATCAAATGTGCAGTGATCTTTTTATCATGCCAGCCTCTATGTACAATTTCCTACGAATGTGAGAAAGCTAACATGTGACCTCTAATTTCTTGGAGAAACACAGTGTCTCCTGAAGATCTTAGTGCGTTGGTTGATATGCTCTAGTCCTGGTCTGTGATTCAAGGCCACAATAATACTTTGGGCCATCATCTTCTACTTGCAGAACAAGTGACTACATTGTATATACGCTTAGCAGGACTATGCTGTCTACTGTCTACGAGGGAGGTTCAAACAAGGAATCTCTGTTGGGCCAATAATGGGCACTTTTTGTTTCATCGTTTTGTATTCACAGAATATGAGCATCATTGTCAAGTCATTGCCAATCTCTGCTTGCTTTTGAACATTGTTGTGAATCACTACCCAGCGACAATGAAGGAATGGTGATAGAATTCGAAATCCAGATGTCACATGATCTGGGAACTTGTGTGTGGCTGAGTTCCCAAGTGCCTGGTTCCCTTGTCTGTCAGGCTTAAGAGGTTTTAAGATCAAGGTTTGGAAGATTCTGTCAAAGGAACTTTGCTGAGATTCTGCAGTGATTCTTGCAGCTGGTACACACTGAAGCTACAGTACACCAGTGATGAAGGGAGTGAGTGTTTAAGATGGAAAATGGGGTGCCAATCAAATTACCTGTTCTGTAACCTGCTCGAGTGTTATTGGAGCTGCATTCATCCAGGCAAAGGGGGGGTAATTCCACCACATTCCAGACTATTACCTTACAGACAGTTGACAGGCTTTGGGGAGTCTATACTCTGTCTTTCATCTGTTCTAGTAGTTACAGTATTGAGTGTTTGGCTTCTCCAGTTCAGTTTCTGATTAGGTGACTTTTTTCTTTTCAAAAAAACTATTTGAATGTGATATGACACTGTCACAGCCTAAGGTGCTACATGAACTTGAACCTTCTAGTCTTGAGATAGGGAGACTGCCACAGCCACAGGGCCCTTTAGAATAGTGTGATAATTTCTCTTTTGTTTTGAAATGCTATGAACAAATAAACCAAAATTAATGCCCTTAAAGGGGCACTGTAACTAAAGGAAGTTCTAAATGGTATTTACTGATTCAAATCAAAATGTGATTTTTGGAGTCTGCACATGCATTCCAGTCCCTGTGGTGCCCATCAGCCAGAAAAGGTCTTGAGTGTAACAATGGACTCTGTGGGCTACCTTTTCAAGACATGGACATACCTGAGAAAGAGAGTTGGGCAGTTAGCCCTCTGTTTAGGTGATTTGTTCACTAGATTTTGCATTGCGAGTTGATTTTGAAATTATTCTTTCGTAAATTTGATCACAACGTACAGTACTTGAAATCAAAGCCAGTGCGAGAATGTAGGAGAGTGAAAATCATGCATGTTCTCAACAACTGATATTGATCACTGCCCATATTTTAAAACTTCTTCAGTGATACAATGGAGGCTGGAGGAGTTGGGCAGCTTCGAAGGATTAAAAGTGCGATTCGTCTTGCTCGAGCAGTGATGGAACACACCAGTCATTCATTGTTGGTGGGAGAATCAGGTAAATCTCAGTCCTTGTTGTTTGAAGGGAAAAAAATGGTAGCTGTTTATTACAGATACCTTTCTTGACCTTGCAAATTTCCTTGACAATTTGAGAAACATGCACAGTAAGGTCCACAAATGAAAGTTGCTGGCTATTCTGAGACACTCGAGGATAAATATTAGATCGGAAAAACTAACTGGCGGGTGATACAGATTGTGAACTTTGTATAGATTTAATTTTTTTCTGTACATTTGGGTTTTTAGTTTTTGAATTTGGAACCTTTTTGGGTTTTCAGTGTATCTGAGGTTAATTAACTTTCATTTCTATCATCATGATTCCTTCTGAAACAATTTTTGAGGCCCACCCGTAGAATTTATGGGATTATATCAACCAAAGAAGATAAACAAGCTCCAGTTTAGAAATTCAGGAATGTGATGTTTTTTTCAGCTTGTGAGAAATACCCATAGCTGAGATTTTGTTTTTTAATTTTGCTTTTGCATAATCCTATGAAGTCCTCAGTTGAAAATGTCTCAATAAACTAGTGTTCCTATGTAACGTTACCTCAGAGTTAGTGGTAGTCCTGGACTCAAATTGTAGGGATAAAGAATTCTAAACTACCAACGTTGTTTGTGTCTAGAGGTGTTTCCTAACTTCACCCCCGAAAACCCCAGTTCAAATTTTGAGCCCCCTCATCCTGCACCTCCCAACTAGTACAACTACGTTTTCTCTCCTATCTACCCCATCCATTCTCCTTTACATCACAAACTTCAAACAGATCACTTTGTGAATTTCTAAATTTCAGGGAAATCTCATTTGTCTAATTTATCAGTGTAGAATTTGGAGTCCAGCCATCATTCTGTTAAATAATTGTGCTGTCCTTCCTCTGAAGCCAATTAACCTCCCTAAGGAATACTGCTTCTACACCTCCTTATCTGACCAGGGGTTTGTACAGCATAACTTCCTCCACTTTATATTAAGTGTCTAAAAGGCAGTGAATTAGAAGATTATGACAACAGTAATATAGAATTTATTTAGCTTTTATTGTTTCATGCACTTGGATAGCTAAACGGTTCATGATAAAAAAACAATTTTTTTTCAACAGCTTCAGAATTTGCTCAGAATATGGGTTTCCCAAGTGAAGATTTAACAACAAACAAATCTCTGTCCATGCATGCAGACTGGCTGAACCAAAGATGCCAACCTAATTTCTGGAAAGTGAGTCTGACTTCAAGTGAAGGGCAAATATTTTAGATGCTTATAAGGTATGAAAGGAGAAGTTTACAATGTCATCTAATTCTATGGAAAGACATTTTGATTTTCACAGAATGTTGTACCGTATGCAGAAACTTCCTGTGGGCCATACAAACCAATGAAGACGCCACTGTCCAAACAGAACAGAATACCAGCACAGCTTGGCAATATTCATAACCATGACACCATTGGTAAGTCTTTTATTTTGATAAGTTTTATATATATATTGGAATGTTTTGGAGATATTTAAGATGAAAGTACTTTGTGCAACTCTCAGGAGTTGAGGATTCATGGTTGATTGTTGATTTTTGAAATTAGGAATGGTTGTGATTGACAAGACTGGAAGTGTAGCTGCTGGGACGTCTACTAATGGCCTATCACATAAAATCCCAGGGTATGTATTTTAGTGTTTTAACCTTGTAAAAATGTCTCTCTCCCTTGCATAATAGATTTTTGTGTCTATCATTTTCGGCAATCTGGCCCTTTGTTTTCCAATTTCTTAAATCTAAAACAATATCCTGGATGAGCTTAATGCTATCAATCTTTAGAGTTGACTATTATAAAACAGTATACTGCACAGGATTAAAAACAAGAAGTTCCAGTAATATACAGCTGGTCAGGCAGCATCTGTTGAGAGCTCAGAGTTAAAATGTTGAGTCAGTGACCCTTCATCTCTCTTGCTACCTCACCTCTTCAGTACATCCTGCCCTTTCCTGGGATAGAGAAGTACAGCATGGAAACAGATCCTTTGTCCAACTCGTCCATGCCAACCAGATATCCTAACTTAATCGAGACCCAATTGCCAGCATTTGTCCCTTGAAACCCTTCCTATTCATATATCCATCCAGATGCCTTTTAAATGTACTAGCCTCTACCACTTCCTCTGGCAGCTCATTTCATACACGTACCACCCTCTGCGTGAGAAAGTTGCCCCTTAGGTCTCTTTTATATCTTGCCCCTCTCACCCTAAACCTATGCCCTCTAGTTCTGGACTCCCCCACCCCAGGGAAAAGACTTTGTCTATTTATCCTATCCATGGCCCACACAATTTTATAAACCTCCGTAAAGTCACCCCTCAGTCTCCGACACTCCAGTGAAATCAGCCGCAGCCTATTCAGCCTCTTCCAAAAGCTCCAATCCTCCAACCCTGGCAAAATCCTTGTAAGTATTCACAACATCCTTCTGATAGGAAATACCAATATTCCAAAATTGGCATAACTAATGTCCTGTACAGCCGCAACATGACTTCCCAATTCCTATACTCAATGCTTTGACCAATAAAGCAAAGCACACTAAAAGGTAAAAACAATGACTGCAGATGCTGGAAACCAGATTCTGGATTAGTGGTGCTGGAAGAGCACAGCAGTTCAGGCAGCATCCAAGGAGCTTCGAAATCGATGTTTCGGGCAAAAGCCCTTCATCAGGAATAAAGACAGTGAGCCTGGAGTGTGGAGAGATAAGCTAGAGGAG
>NC_057711.1:18676092-18681556 GCF_004010195.1 Chiloscyllium plagiosum | reverse complement strand
CCTATTGTACTCTATGCTACTTTCTCCCCACCCCCACCCTCCTCTAGCTTATCTCTCCACGCTCCCGGCTCACTGCCTTTATTCCTGCCCGAAACGTCGATTTCGAAGCTCCTTGGATGCTGCCTGAACTGCTGTGCTCTTCCAGCACCACTAATCCAGAAAGCACACTAAAAGCCTTTTTCACTATCCTTTCTACCTGCGAATCTACTTTCAAGGAGCTATGAACCTGCACGCCAAGGTCTTTGTTCAGCAACACTCCCCAGGACCTTACCATTTAAGTGTAAAAGTCCTGCTCTAATTTGTTTTTCCAAAATGCAGCACATTGCATTCATCTTAAAAAAAATCCCATCTGCCACTCCTCACCTCATTGGCCCATCTGATCAATAACCCTCCGTACTCTGAAGTAACCTTCTTTGATGTCCACTTCACCACTAATTTTGGTGGCATCTGCAAACTTACTAACTATACCTCCTATGTTCACATCCAAATCATTTATATAAATGATGAAAAGCAGTGGACCCAGCACAAATCCTTGTGGCACTCCACAGGTCACAGTCTGAAAAGCAACCCTCCACCACCACCCTCTGTCTTCTACCTTTGAGCCATTTCTGTATCCAAGTGGCTAGTTTGCCCTGTATTTCTTGAGATCTAACCTTGCTAACAGTCTCCAATGAGGAACCTTGTTAAGCGCCTTACTGAAGTCCATATAGATCACGTCTACTGCACTGCCCTCATCAATCCTCATTGTTACTTCTTCAAAACACTCAATCAAGTGCGTGAGAGATGATTTTCCACACACAATGCCACGTTTACTATCCCCAATCAGTCCTTGCCTTTCCAAACACATGTACATCCTGTCCCTCAGGATTCTCTCCAACAACTTGCCCACCACTGATGTCAGGCTTGCCGGTCAATAGATCCTTGGGTTTTCCTTATCACCTTCTTAAATAGTGGCACCACATTAGCCAATCTCCATTCCTCTGGGACCTCTCCTATGACGATCGATGATCCAAATATCTCAGCAAGGGGCCCAGCAATTACTTCCCTAGCTTCCCACAGAGTTCCAGGGTACACCTGATCAGGTCCTGGGGATTTATCTACTTTTATGCGTTTCAAGGCATCCAACTGTAATATGGACATTTTTCAAGATGTCATCATCTATTTCCCCACATTCCATAATTTTCCATGTCCTTCTCCTCAGTAAATACTGATGCAAAAACTCATTTGGTATCCCCCGTCTCATGTGGCTCCACACTTAGACTGTCTTGCTGATCTTTGAGTGGCCCTAGTTTCTCTTTTTTTTCCTTGATGCATTTATAAAATCCCTTTGGATGTCCTTAACCCTATTTGCCAAAGTTATGTCATGTCCCTGTTTTGCCCTCCTGATTCCCCTCTGAAGTATACTCCTATTGCCTTTATACTCTTCTAAGGATTCACTCGATCTATCCTGTCATATGCTTCCTTCTTTTTCTTAACCAAACCTTCAATTTCTTTCATCATCCAGCATTGCCTACACCTACCAGCCTTTCCTTTCACCCTGACAGGAATGTACTTTCTCTGGATTCTCGTTATCTCATCTCTGAAGGCTTCCCATTTTCCAGCTGTCCCTTTACCTGCGAACACCTGCACCCAATCAGCTTTTGAAAGTTCTTACCTAATACTGTCAAATTTAGCCTTCCTCCAATTTAGAACTTCATCTTTTAGATCTGGTCTATCCTTTTCCATCGCTATTTTAAATCTAATAGAATTATGGTCGCTGGCCCCAAAGTGCTCCCCCACTGACACCTCAGTCACCTGCCCTGCCTTATTTCCCAGGAGTAGGTCAGGTTTTGTACCTTGTAGGTACATCCACATACTGAATCAGAAAATTGTCTTGTACACCCATAACACTTCCTATCCATCTAAACCCTTAACGCTATGGCAGCCCCAGTCTATGTTTGGAAAGTTAAATTTCCCCTACCATAACCACCCTATTATTCCTACAGATAATTGAAATCTCCTTAAAGATTTGTTTCTTCATTTCCCTCTGACTATTAGGGTGTCTACAGGACAATCCTACTAAGGTGATCATCCCTTTCTTATTTCTCAGTTCCACCCAAATAGCTTCCCTGGATGTATTTCCAGGAATATCCTCCCTCAGTACAGCAGTAATGCTATCCCTTATCAAAAATGCCACTTTCCCTCCTGTCTTGCCCCCCTGTTTGCCCTCTTGCATTGAAGTAAATGCAGTTTAATTTATCAGTTAAACCTTGTTCTCTGCTTTGTTCCTGCCTGCCCTGACTGTTTGACTCGCTCCTTTTCCCAACTGTGCCAGTCTCAGATTGATTTCTTTCCTCACTATCTCGCTGGTCCCCCCACCCCCACCCCCACCCCCATCTTAGTAGTTTAAATCCTCCCAAGCATCTGTAGCAAATCTCCCTGCCAGTATATTAGTTCCTCCCAAATCAGGTACAATTCCTCCTTCTTGTACAGGTCACTTCTACCCCAGAAGAGATTCCAATGATCCAAAAATGTGAACCCTTCTCCCATATACCAGCTCCTCAGCCATGCATTCACCTGCTGTATCCTCCTACTTCTACCCTCACTAGCTCGTAGCACCAGGAGTAATCCAGATATTACTACCCTCGAGGACCTCCTTTTTAAATTCCTGCCTAACTTCTGAAATTCTCCCTTCAGCATCTCATCCTTTTCTCTTCCAATGTCGTTAATTCCAATGTGTACAATGACCTCGCTGGTCCCTCTCTCCCTTGAGAACATTCTGCACCCTCTCTGAGACATCCTTGATCCTGGCACCAGGGAGGCAATGCACCATTCTGATTTTTCACTGCTGGCTGCAGAAATGTCTGTCTGTGCCTCTGACTAGAGAGTCCCCCTATCATAATCGATTGCTTGGAACCTAATGTACCCCTTATTACATTAGAGCATGATACAAACCTGGTTTGCTTTAGTATTGCTGATTGATAAAACTTTTTAAAATTATTGGTTTATGGGATGTGGGGTGTCACTAGCAAGGCTAATATTTATTGCCCATCCCTAACTGCCTAGAGGACAGTCAAGAGTCAACCACATTGCTGTGGATCTGGAGCTACGTGTAGGCCAGACCAGGTAAGGAAGGCTAATAATCTTCTGTAAAGGATATTAGTAAATTAGATGGGGTTTGAGAGCAATCATTGTTGTTGCATGGTCACCATAGACCCAGCCCTTTCTCCTGCTGAATTCAAATTTCAACATAAAGAGGATTCTGGGTAATCCAAGATGGTGGACAGAAAAAAACTTTGGCTGTAACAGCTGCTCCTTTTTTGAGGTATTTTAGGTGCTGGAGGTGATTTCCTCAAATTCCAGGAGCAGTGATTACTGTTTCATATGCTGTTGCATTGTTTTGGAAATTTGGAAAAAAAAAGTCAAAACAACAGCAGTTTTAAAAGAGAGAAGAACGGACAAAGGAAGCACATGGTGAGGACAGTGCAGGAGAGAGAGAGAGAGAGAGAGAGAGAGAGAAAACAAACAAACAAACCAACCTGCACTGTTACTGCTTTTGCTGTTTTGAATTCATGTATTGCTGGACATTGGAGTGCGTCTGGAAAAATTAACAAACAGTGAAATTCACAACTAATCTTGGAGGAACCTGTTTGGGCGAAGTTCACAGCACAGAATCAGATAAGTTAATCGTTGTTTTAAGTCTGGCCTACAGAGAAGCTGCAGTAGTGATTAGAGTGGGTTATTTCTTGATTATATGTTTTTGGAGATATGTCTCTTGATTAAACTTAAAATATAAGCCATTACTATTAATTTAACCTGGGGCAGTGTTTGTAGAGGAATAAGATGGTGTTATTTTCTGGGTCTGTAGATTGTGAAAGAGCAAAAATGGCCTTTAGTACAATGATATGTACCTCTTGTCTGATGTGGTAGTTTTAGATTAGATTACTTACAGTGTGGAAACAGGCCCTTCGGCCCAACAAGTCGCCACCGACCCACCGAAGCGCAACCCACCCATTTCCCTACATTTACCCCTTTACCTAACACTACGGGCAATTTAGCATGGCCAATTCACCTGACCTGCACATCTTTGGACTGTGGGAGGAAACCGGAGCACCCGGAGGAAACCCACGCAGACACGGGGAGAATGTGCAAACTCCACACAGTCAGTCGCCTGAGTCGGGAATTGAACCCGGGTCTCTGGTGCTGTGAGGCAGCAGTGCTAAGCACTGTGCCACCGTGCCGCCCTTTAAAGAGAGTTTGAGGGTTACTGTGGATTATATCTGCCATAAATGCTGTAGGCTGTGAATCTTATCAGATCGAATAGATTGGTTGGAGAGACAGTTAGAAGCAATGAGGAATTTGCAACAGCAACAGTATGTGATGGATGGCAGTTTTAGGAAGAGGGGAATGTCTCAGATACAGTCACATAGATGGGTTAACTCCAGGAAAGGCAAGAGAGGTAAGCACCTAGTGCAGGAGTCTTTTGTGGATATACCCATTTCAAACAGGTATGCTGTTTTGGAAAATGGAGGGGGTGATAGATTCTCAGGGGAACGTAGCACGGATATCCAAGTTTCTGGTGTTGAGACTGGCTCTAATGCAATGAGGAGTACGTTGGCTTCCAAGAAATCAATTGTGTCAGGGGATTCTGTAGTCAGAGGTACAGACAGACATTTCTGTGGCCAGCAGCGGAAAAGCAGAATGGTGCGTTGTTTCCCTGGTACCACAATCAAGGATGCCTGAGAGAGGGTGCAGAATGTTCTCACGGGGGAGAGGGGCCGGCAAGAGGTCATTGTCCACATTGGAACCAACGACATAGGAAGGGAAAAGGTTGAGATTCTGAAGGGAGATTACAGACAGTTAGGCAGGAATTTAAAAAGGAGGTCCTCGAGATTAGTAATATCTGAATTACTCCCGGTGCTACGAGCTAATGAGGGCAGGAATAGGAGGATAGAGCAGATGAATGCATGGCTCAGGAGCAGGTGTACGGGAGAAGGATTCACATTTTTGGATCATTGGAATCTCTTTTGGGGTAGAAGTGATCTGTACAAGAAGGATGGATTGCACCTAAATTGGAAGGGGACAAATATACTAGCAAGGAAATTTACTAGAACTGCTCGGGAGGATTTAAACTAGTAAGGTGGGGGGGGATGGGACCCAGGGTGATAGTGAGGAAAGAGATCAATCTGCGACGGGTACAGTTGAGAACAGAAGCGAGTCAAACAGTCAGGGCAGGCAGGGACAAGGTAGGACTAATAAATTAAACTGCATTTATTTCAATGCAAGGGGCGTAACAGGGAAGGCAGATGAACTCAGGGCATGGTTAGGAACATGGGACTGGGATATCATAGCAATTACAGAAACATGGCTCAGGGATGGGCAGAACTGGCAGCTTAATGTTCCAGGATACAAATCCTACAGGAAGGATAGAAAGGGAGGTAAGAGAGGAGGGGGAGTGGCATTTTTGATAAGGGATAGCATTACA
>NC_057711.1:18633750-18674648 GCF_004010195.1 Chiloscyllium plagiosum | reverse complement strand
ATCATGTCTCACAAACTTGATTGAGTTTTTTGGAGAAGTAACAAAGGATTGCTGAGGGCAGAGCAGTAGTTGTGATCTATATGGACTTCAGTAAGACGTTCGACAAGATTCCCCATGGGAGACTGATTGGCAAGGTTAGATCTCACGGAATACAGGGAGAACTAGCCATTTGGATACAGAACTGGCTCAAAGATAGAAGACAGAGGGTGGTGTTGGAGGGTTGATTTTCAGACTGGAGGCCTGAGACCAGTGGAGTGCCACAAGGATCGGTGCTGGGCCCTCTACTTTTTGTCATTTACATAAATGATTTGGATGCGAGCATAAGAGGTACAGTTAGTAAGTTTGCAGATGATACCAAAATTGGAGGTGTAGTGGATTGCGAAGAGGGTTACCTTAGATTACAGCAGGATCTGGATGGACTGTAGGGAATATACCGTCAAAATTGGCCTTTCTCCAATTTAGAACTTCAACTTTTAGATTTGGTCTATCCTTTTCCATCACTATTTTAAATCTAATAGATGGGCCAATGAGCTGAGAAGTGGCAGATGGAGTTTAATTCAGATAAATGCGAGGTGCTGCATTTTGGGAAAGCAAATCTTAGCAGGTCTTATACACTTAATGGTAAGGTCCTAGGGAGTGTTGCTGAACAAAGAGACCTTGGATTGCAGGTTCATAGCTCCTTGAAAGTGGAGTCGCAGGTAAATAGGATAGTGAAGAAGGCGTTTAGTATGCTTTCTTTTATTGGTCAGAGTATTGAGTACAGGAGTTGGGAGGTCATGTTGCCACTGTACAGGTCATTGGTTAGGCCACTGTTGGAATATTGCGTGCAATTCTGGTCTCCTTCGAATCGGAAAGGTGTTGTGAAACATGAAAGGATTCAGAAAAGATTTACAAGGATGTTGCCAGGGTTGGAGGATTTGAGCTATAGGGAGAGGCTGAACAGGCTGGGGCTGTTTTCCTTTGAGCGTCAGAGACTGAGAGGTGACCTTATAGAGGTTTATAAAATTATCAGGGACATGGATAGGGTAAATAGGCAAAGTCTTTTCCCTGGGGTCAGGGAGTCCAGAACTAGAGGGCATAGGTTCAGGGTGAGAGGGGAAAGATATTAAAGAGACCGAAGGGGCAACTTTTGCAGATTTCTCCAGCTTCCTCATTTCCCCTCCCCCCACCTTATCTCAGTCCCAACCCTCGGACTCAGTACTGCCTTCTAGACCTGCAATCTTCTTCCCGGCCTCTCCGCCCCCACCGCCACTCCGGCCTATCACCCTCACCTTAACCTCCTTCCACCTATCACATTCCCAACGCTCCTACCCGAAGTCCCTCCTCCCTACCTTTTATCTTAGCCTGCTTAACATACCTTCCTCATTCCTGAAGAAGGACTTATGCCCGAAACGTCGATTCTCCTGCTCCTTGGATACTGCCTGACCTGCTGCGCTTTTCCAGCAACACATTTATCAGCTCTGATCTCCAGCATCTGCAGTCCTCACTTTCTCCTAATAAGGAACATTGCCAAAGTGTACAAGGCTGTGAGCCAAGTGCTGGAAAATTGGATTAGAATAATTAGGTGGTTGTTTTTGACTGGCACAGACTCGATGGGCCGAAGGCCTTTTTGTGTGCTGTCAACTTCTCTGACTCTAATAACCTGGCGTGTGGCTTACTAAACCAGTGACATTACCACTATACCCGCCTTTCCCACATCGAAATTAATTCCGAGGGTTAATTCACGCATGTTTTTCTTCAAACTGCTAACCATAGTTGGACTTTTTATTTGTGTTCCTTCTAGCCGTGTGGGAGATTCACCAATAGTTGGGGCAGGTGCTTATGCCGATAGCACAGCCGGAGCTGCAGCTGCTACAGGGATTGGAGATATTATGATGCGGTTTCTCCCGAGGTATGTCTTTCTTACCAGATCTGCTTGGGGTGTTTCTAAAGCTGGTGAGCTATAATGAGTTGACTGAAGCTGTGATATCTAGAATGAGTAGTTGGTGCTCAAAAATATGCCAAGTAAATTCTCTCCTAGAACAGAATTCTTCTATCAGGAGTACTATTTTTCAAAAAAGTGTTATGTTTCTGTCTTATCACCACTATTAAGAAGAAAATGTTGTTATGTAACCATATCATGTGTGAGTAACAGATATTTAATGTGTTTTCGGGTTTTTGAATTTTAATACTGTCCAGGTTGAAGAAATGGGTCTGGACGTTTCCCATTTCAGTCATGTTCCCAGATGAGGCACGGCTGATTGGTCTCTGCTTCACTATGGGGTGATGGCATTAGCAGTGCTCGCACCAGGCTACTCATCCAGAGCTAATATTCTGGGGACACGGGTTCAAAGACAGATGGTGGATTTTTAAAATGTTATTATTCAATCAAAAAGCCTGCAATTGAGAAGCTAATCTAAATATAACCACCCCCAATCGGTTTAAAAAAACCCATCTATTTCATTAACGTCCTTTAGGGAAAGAAATCTGCAATCCATACCTGGTACGGTCTTCATGTGACTCCAGACTCTCCGCAATGTGACTGACTCATAACTACTCTCTGGGACATTAGGGATGGACAGTAAATGTTATCTTAACCATTGACACCCTCATCCCAACAGCCAGTAAAGGAACAATAATCACCCAGCAATCTTAATGGAAGCCTCACACCTGTCTTCCTGCCCAATCAAAATGGGCTCAATCTCACTATTTCTAATGGCAGTTTGACTTGTGTAGGTTATTAAAGTAACTCCAAACTTAAGTGTACATTTTCAGTCTTGCACCTAATCAGTACAGATGTTATTTGATACAGATATTACCAATCCTATACTTTCAGCCTGGTTCCAATATCCTGTTACTGGGACACCATCCAGTCATTGGCCATAGGATCCTGAAAGCTGCAGAAAGAAACAGTTATAGTTTTACAGCATAGAGAGAGGTCCTTCGATGCACTATGCTCATGACAGTCCTCAAACACACATCTAATTCTGACCCACTTTCCAGCATTCGGCCTGTTGCCTTTATATGTTGTGATGTTTTACGTGTTTGTCAAAATAGTTTTTAAATACAGTAATGGTTCCTGCATCTACCACTCTTTTAGGCAGTGAGTAAAATTCTTCCATAAATCTTCTTTAAATATCTTGCCTCTCATACTAAATTTATTCATCTCTGTACCAATGGGGGATGGTTCTTCCTATCTATGCCCCTCATGATTTTATACACCTCAATTAATTACACCCCTTTAGTCTTCTCTGACCTAAGGAAACTAACCCCAATCTATATAGTTTCTCTTCATAGCTGAAACACTCCAGCTGAGTCAGTATCCTGGTGTATCTCCCCTGTACGCTCTAGCAAACTTAAATCCATTCTATAATGTGACAACCAGAACAGCAAAAAGTTAGGCAACATCTATGATACTAGAGTCTTTTACAGATCCATCGCAACCTCTCTGTTCTTGTATTTAATACTCCAATAAAGGAAAATCTCCAATATCCTTTCTTAACCACCTTATCCACCAGTGTTGTTGCTTGCAAGAATCTGTGGACGTTGAGCCAAGGTCCTTTTGATTTTCTTTATTTCCGAGGATCCCTTTTACTTCCTTCAGCTGTGAGACGTGGGCATCGCAGGCTACCTAGCTAGCATTTATCACCCACCTCTTGTTGCCCCTAAGAAGGGGTGGTGAGCTGTCTTCTTCATACAGAGGCTCATTCATACACACATTGAAAAACCTGCCCCTTAGGTCCCTTTTATATCTTTCCCTTCTCACCTTAAACCTATGCCATGTAGATTTGGACACCCCTATCCTCGGAAAAAGACCTTGACTATTCACCTTATCCATGCTCCTCATGATTTCATAAAACTCTATAATGTCACCCTCAGCCTCTGATGCTCCAGGGAAAACAGCCCCAGCCTGTTCAGCCTCTCCCTATAGCTCAAACCTGCCATCCCTGGCAACATCTTTGTAAATCTTTTCTGAACTCTTTCAGGTTTCACAGCATCTTTCCTATAGCAGGGAGACCATGCAGTATTCTAAAAGTAGTCTAACCAATGTCCTATACAGGCTCAACATGATCTCCCAACTCCTATACTCAATGCACTGACCAATAAACGAAAGTGTACCAAACACCATCTTCACTATTCTGTGTTGTGGTGTTGAAGGTGTGTACTGTACCTTTTAAGAGAGAGTGAAAGTTGAAAAGCTGGCAAGCCTGTCATGTGACTGCAGGCACAGAGTGTGCTGGATAATTTGAAGTTGTAGCATTTTGAGTTGTAAATCAGACAGAGTTGTTTTCACAACCGTTTGACTTTAACCAATCAGTTTAAATTATGTCCCAAGATATGAAAACCCAATCGAATTTTACTGTTTTGACAACATCAAACCAATGAGACAATCCGATGTTTTGGAATATAAAAAGTAGGCATTTTGAGCAGTTAACCAAGAAAGGGCACCTTATGCCATCGAATGACTGCTATTCAAAAACATTCTCTCTGAAAGGTATCATTTTCAAATCAAATATCTTTGCAGCAGAAGACAAAAGATGATCCAGGGGAAATCTAAAAACAGAAGTAGTTCGCCACATCAAGCCAACACCTGGTTTTAAAAATTGATTTGCTGTAAATTTACTAGGGGTTTTATCGGATCGGTGTGTTGTAGAGTGGGAGGTAGATAAATTGTTAAGACAAAGGAGGCTTACAGTGTAAATAGTTGTTGTTTAATGTTCTCTTTTGGAGTTAAAAGAGTAAATAGTTAATTTTTTCTTTAAATAGTGGAATTTGGGTAGCTCTCTGTCATTCATACTGTTACAGATTACAAGGCAAGGTGAGTTTTTCTGTGGGTCCCGTGTCATAACATCTGTCTCCCTGTGACTTCGCTTTCAAGGAATCCTGCTGAGTTGATCCCACCTTGCGTGGAAATAGAGGTCTTTTTCAAAATTGCTATTCATTCTGGGATGTGGGTTTCTGGAGTGCGTGCATGTGGGCAGAGTGTGCCCAGTGCCCACGGGGCTTGTCTGAGATGTTCGTTCCTGCTGTCCAAGACAGAGTCCTTTTGGAGCAAGTGAAGAGCTGGAGTCGTCAGGGAGCCCCTCTTATTTCTATGTTGCGAAATGTTGATGTCTGCTTTGTTCTGCACATGGCAGTTACTGAGGTCATCAAGCAATAATCTCCTTAAATAGGCAACTGACTGCAGTCTAGCAAGACCCTTGACTCGATAGTGAGAACTTACTTCCCTACATTAAGAAAGCCTTGCTGGATTTCTCATGTGGTTCTACTAGATTTATCGTCCATGTCACTCAGGACCCTGTAAAATTCAGCACTTTGTCTCCGACACTGTCATCTGCAGGCTTTTTCTCCCCAGAGCTTCCCATGGTCTGTAATTTCGACTTCAGGTTTTCTATCTTGGCTTTTCTTTGAATAATTCCGACCCAATGTCAGTGTCTGACCGATACTATTGAATATTGATGGGAAGAGAGAAGTCGCTGTCCACCTTTGATGAAATAACTTGCTCACACTCAATACCTGGGCTCTTAGAGAATGTTGACTGTGGGCAAAACGTTTATTAGGGTATTTGGAACTGTATCCCAACATGATTTCACATATTTCAGAATATCTGAATTTGGATTCTGGGTTTATAAAAGCAAATGTAATTGAAATGTTTCGTTTAATTCATACAAGGGATGTGGAAGTTGCTGGCTAGTCCGGCATTTTTTCCTCATCCCTAATTGGCCTGGAACTGAGTGGCTTGCTTAGTCATTTAAAATGGCATTTAAGAGTTAGCCACATTGCTGTGAATCTGGAATTGCACATGAACCCTACCTATTTATTTTTGTTTTTTTTCCCTAAAGTACATTAGTGAACCAGATGGGGTTTTTAAGATTTTAGATAATGATTATGCAATCACCTTTAGGCTAGCTTTTAATTCCATATTTTTACTGCAAACAGATTTTTACCATCTGCCGTTGTGGGATTCAAGCCCATGTCTGCAGAACATTGAGCCTGAGGTTCTGGTTTACTAGTCTAGTGACATGACTACTATGCTACTGATGGTATATAACAAT
Source organism: Chiloscyllium plagiosum (assembly GCF_004010195.1). Taxonomy (NCBI): domain Eukaryota; kingdom Metazoa; phylum Chordata; class Chondrichthyes; order Orectolobiformes; family Hemiscylliidae; genus Chiloscyllium; species Chiloscyllium plagiosum. The sequence goes on along the minus strand of NC_057711.1, from coordinate 18,668,613 downwards.
TGCAAAGTATTTCCAACCCAGGAAGTGGCCATTTGGCTCAATAGGAAATTGCCAGAATGTAGTTTTCTTTGCATCCATTTTGTTTGAATATAATCTTAATTCTTTTCTCTCTTGTGCTTATCTAGCTTCCTCCCCAAAAACATCTGTATTCTCTTTAACTTAATTATTCCTTATGGTAGCATGTTTCATATTATAACCACTTGTAAGGAAGTGAAGAGGTTTCTGCTGAATTGCCTTTTTTGGATTTATTATTGGCCATCTTGTACTTATGGCCTTCACCTTCCATCTTCCCCACAAGCAGAAACATTTTTCTATAAGGAACAATGTGAAGGCACAAGAAAGGTGCAGAAAATATTCTTGAGAGTGATTCCAGGAATAAAGAGTAGCTGTTGTGATGATAGCTTGGAGAAATTGGGACTGTTTTCCTTGAAGACGTAAGTGTTGAGAGGAGATTTGACAGACCGGAGGCTGGAAGAAGACAGCAAGCCAGGCAGCATCAGGAGGTGGAGAAGCAGACGTTTCGGGTGTAACCCTTCTTCAGAACTGAACTTCATGACTTCTCCACCTCCTGATGCTGCCTGACTTGTTGTGTTCTTCCAGCCTCCTGCCTGTCTACTTAGAATTCCAGCATCTGCAGTTTTGTTTTTGTCTCAAAAGGAGATTTGACAAAGGCAGTCAAAATTGAGTGGTCTAGACAGTATGGGTAGGGAAAAACATATTGAAAATCAGGGGATCCAGACAGCACAGATTTAAGCTAAATGGCATAAAAAAACAATAGCCAGACAGCAAGTGGCTTCGATCTGGAAAGTACCGGGTGAAAATGTGGTGAGAACATTTTGAACGGAGACATTTAAGAGGGAGTTGTATTATTATCTGAAAAGGAAGAATGTGTAGGGTGACAGGGACGGAGACTGGAGAACAGAACTGGATGAGTTACTCTAACAGAGAACCTTCTCCACGCAATGGGCCAAATTGCCTCCTTCGGTGTTGTACTGAGTCATCGAGTCACAGCATGGAAGCAGACTCTTCAGTCCAACTCGTCCATGCCGACCAGATATCTTAAATTAATTCAGTCCGATTTGGCCCATGTCCCTCTAAACCCTTCCTATTCATGTTCCCATCTGGTTACCTTTTAAATGTTGTAATTTTACCAGCCTCGACCACTTACTCTGGCAGTTCATTCTATACACGCATCAACCTCACTTGAGAAGGTTGCCCCTTAGGTCTCATTTATATCTTTCCCCTCTCACACTAGATCTATGCTCTCTAGTTTTGGACTCCATTACCCTGAGAAAAAGACCCTCATTATTTTATAAACCTCGACAAGGTCACCCCTCAATCTCTGACACTCTGGGGAAAATAGCCCAAGTCTGTACTGATTCTGTGATCTACACTATTTATCAAAACCTTCTATAATGTTGAAGACTTCCAACAAGTCACCTGCATTTCCACTCTTTTTCAGCTTTCCTGATATAACACCCTCTCAATTCTGTATACTGAACATATTGCCTTGGCTCAGAAAGTAACAATTTCTTTTTAAGTGGTTGTTCTAAATTATGGTAGATGTTTTAAAAATGCCATAGTTGGATGTATACATTTTGCCTAATCTCCACAAAGCATGATTCACTAGATTGTTCTGGATTTCTTCTGCTGATCAATGGTCATCTTTAATGTGGACATTTTTGTAATGTGGTGATTGTTTTTCCTTTGTCTCTCGAATTAGTTACCAAGCAGTGGAGTATATGCGGATGGGAATTGAACCAGCCATAGCTTGTCAGAAGACGATTAAAAGAATTCAAAAATATTATCCTCAGATTTTTGGTGCCCTTATCTGTGCAAACAGAACTGGGGGTTATGGTAAGTCTTTGAAATAAAATCTGTTAAAGGGCAGTTATGAAACTGGTTACCTGACAGAGATGTTATAAAAGCCATACTAGTGATAAGCTACTGTGACTAAATGCATCTTCCACGAAACAGTATCATGTGGAATATCCTCAAATAATTTATATTGTGAAATCCTGCAAGGGCCTAGTATGTTTAAATGTGCAGTTAAACTTGCATTTGTTATAACACAAAGGAAGAAGTCCTGTAACCTCCCTCCTAATAGTATTGTGGGTCTACCAACACCCCAATTCAAGAAGACTTCTCATCACCACCTTCTCGACGGCCCTTGAGGATATGTATTAAGTACTAGCCTTATTAGCACAGCCACCATTCCAGGAAAGCATTTTTAACCTTTTGGAGCAATGCCATGCAGAGAGATCTTGTTGTCCAGGTCCACATATCCCTGAAAGTGGCAACACAGGTGGATAAGGTGGTCAGGAAGGCATATGGCACACTTGCCTTCATCAGTTGAGGCATTGAATATAAAAATTGGTAAGTTATGTTACAGCTGTTTTAAAGTTTAGTTGGGCCATATTTGGAATACTGTGTGCAGTTCTGGTTGCCATACCAGTAGAAGTACGTGGATGCTTTGTAGAGGATGTAGAGAAGGTTTACCAGAATGCTGCCTGGTCTGAAGGACTTTAGGTATGAGGAGAGGTTGGTTAAACTCTGATTCTTTTCACTGGAAAGACAGACCAGAGGGGTGACCTGATCAAAAGTCTACAAAATTATGAGAGGCATAGATAGGGTGTTTAGTTATTCAGAGGCTTTTTCCCCAGAGTGGAAAGGTCAACTACAAGACGGCACAGGTTCAAGATGAGAGGGGAAAGTTAAGGGGAGAAGTGCGAGGCAAATTTCTCACATAGAGGATGATGTTTGCCTGGAACACAGCAGGTGGAAGCAGTCACGTTTGCAATGTTTAAGGTGTATCTTGATAAACATATGAATGTGAGGCAAACAGAGGGATAAAAACCATGAATAAACAATACGTAGCTGGTCTAATTAAGAAATAGGACTCGGAATATATTTGGTGGGATGAAGGGCCTGTTTCTGTACTGTATTTTTCTTTGTTCTATATCTTATGTTGTTGCTGGAGAGGGGCATTTATGACTGCATAATATTCAGAGTGTTTAAAAACAATTTTTCATCAACATGGATTCAAGTTTTCTTGTGGGGAATTTTGTCCAGTTGTTTCTCTTTGCTAGTTTTCGTAATGGAATGTTTCCCCCTTAAATCCATTATTCCAGAGGTGTTTAAAAACCAACACAGTAATGATATCACAAGACCTTTCTGTAAAGCTTCAGAAGCTTTGCTTGGCCTAGCATCTCATTGGAATCTTGCAGGAGGTGGGTAGTGTTTCCTTCTTGCATCCTGAACTAATATTCAAACGTATCACCTCAAAGTTGCAACTTGCTTTGGTCACTTTTTTATGAAGTGTTTTTGATCAGAGCTGAGGTTTTAATTTTTAATCAATCAAGATGTTCCAACATCCAAAAATTAAATTTAAAAAAATTCTCGAACTGTAAAACTTTCTTTCGACTTACTAGTACATGGGAAGTAGATCGAGTGTTCAGAGAATAAATATTAAATTGCCACTGAGTGCACAAAGCCCTTACTTTATAAGATTACATGTAAAAGGCAGTGCTCAGCAAATCCCAAAGCTGCATCTTTTTAAAATATTTCTTTGTGTGGGTCTAGCTTAAGTATTGACTCATTCAATGGGAAGTTAAAATTTCAAAACTTCCACCCTCTTGCTGAAAAGGAATTGTGATATGCTTATAACTGAATTCCTATCGTGACAATCAAAATGATTATACAGATCCACATTATAGCAGACTTCTGTTCTATATAGCTGTGAATTTTCATTGTGTTGATGTCTTTGTAGCTCCAGTTTAAACCATCATGTTTGGTTGCAACAAAATTCATGTTTTCTTATCAAAAGAATCAAGATTGATTGGAAATGATTCCCCTGATTGGGCTGAGGAGGTATAATGATCACATTCAGTGTGTTCCTCTGCCTTTAGATGAATATATTTGTGATTGAAACCATGGCATGAGCTGTCAAAGGAGGTTGATTGATTTATTATTGTTACATGTACCGAGATACAGTGAAAAGTGTTTTGTGTGCTATACAGGCAGATTGTTTCAGGGTAGCAGAACAGAGTGCTGAATATAGTGCTACAGCCTCAGAGAAGGTACAGAGAGAGAGAGGTCTCAATTAACATTTGAGAAATCCTTTCAAAGGTCTGTCAGCAGCGGGGAAGAAGCTGCTCTTGAATCTGTTCGTACATGTATTCAAACTTTTAAATCTTCTGCACGACAAAAAAAAATGGCATCTTTTAACCAGGGTGACAGGGATCTTTGATTATGTTGGTTGCTTTCCCAAGGAAGCTGCAAGTATAGGTGGAGTCAGTGGATGGAAGGCTCGTTTGTGTATGGGACTGGGCTGTGTTCAGAGCTTCTTGTGGTTTTGGGAAGAGCAGTTGTTATCCAGATAGGATGCTTTCTATGGCGCATCTACAAAAAATGGTCAGGATCCTGATGGACATGGCAAATTTCCTTTGCCTTTTTAGATTAGATTAGATTAGATTAGATTAGATTACTTACAGTGTGGAAACAGGCCCTTCGGCCCAACAAGTCCACACCGCCCTGCCGAAGCACAACCCACCCATACCTAACACTACGGGCAATTTAGCATGGCCAATTCACCTGACCTGCACATCTTTGGACTGTGGGAGGAAACCGGAGCACCCGGAGGAAACCCACGCAGACACGGGGAGAATGTGCAAACTCCACACAGTCAGTCGCCTGAGGGGGGAATTGAACCCGGGTCTCTAGCACTGTGAGGCAGCAGTGCTAACCACTGTGCCACCGTGCCACCCATCTCTGAGGAATCAGAGATGTTGTGCTTTCTTGACCATTGCATGGCCATGGGTGGACCAGGATTGATTGTCGGTGATTATCACTCCCAGGAACCTGAGGCTTTCGACCACCTACACCTCAGCACCATTGATGCGTTCGGGGGTGTGCCTCCACTCCACTTCCTGAAGTCAATGTTAAGACACGATGTTAAGACTCCTGCTTAATTTAAACCAGCAACACAGAAAAGATTTATCCTGTGCAGTAATCTGTGAAAATCCGAGAGGCCAAGAACTATTTAAAGTAAAAATTAACACCTTTATCTCTTAAGGTATAACAGAGAATAGTTAACTAACAACTATTTACAACTCCTTCCTCTAACCTATCCTTTACATTCTCCTTCTACAATACTAGTCCGATATCCCCCCCTCACCCCCCATCCCTGATTAAAGTTTACCAAAAATACAAGTTTTCAAAACCAGCCAGATGTCAAATCTTCCCTTCCTTGGTCGTCTTTTCTTCTTAGGGGTTTTTGTTTCATGGGTGACTGATCAATAAAGGTACCTTTTAAGACAGCTATTTTACAGGCGGTCTTTACATGCTGGTGGATTGGCAGTTCTCTTCCAACTGTTAAATTTTCCCCAGTCTTATACCCCAAAGTATTGGATTGTTTCATTGGTTTTTAATATTGTCAATATACTAAATCCAAACTTGATTGGAAGTTGCTATTTTGTCATATAATTTAAACTGATTGGTTGAATTCAAATTTGTTTTAGTCTCCAGGCAACCAGCTACACTAACTGCTGGACCACATGCTACATTGTAAGTTGTTGAGAACACTTGGTATTGTCAGGTAGTTCTGATGGCTTTTAACTTGCTTGAAGGTACAGTACACCCACATCTTCAGAGCAATGTTTTGCTAAAATTGTTGGCTTTACACCATGCCACAAAGCACTCAATCTCATTCCTATATTCTGTGTTGTCATTCTTTGAGATCAAATGACATTGTTTGACACCACAATGGTGGTGTCTTCAGCAAACGTGTAAATGGAATTGAAATGGAATTTGGCCATACAATCATGAGTGTATAAGGAGGGGCTGAATGTAGGAGTTGACAATGCAGTCTTGCGGGGCGCAGTGTTGAGAATTATGCTGGAGGAGGTGTTAAGACCATAAGACATAGGAGCATAAATTAGGCCATTCAGCCCATCGAGTCTGCTCCACCATTCAATCATGGCTGATAAATTTCTCAACACCATTCTCCTGCTTTGTCCCCATAACCCTTGATCCCCTTGATACTCAAGAACCTATCTATCTTAGTCTTAAATACGCTCAATGACTTGGCCTCCATTGTCTTCTGTGGCAATGAATTTCATAGATTCACCACTCTCTGGCTGAAGAAGTTTCCCTTATCTCCATTCTAAAAGGTCTTCCCTTTACTCTAAGGCTGTGACCTCTGGTCCTCATCTCTCCTACCAATGGAAGCACCTTCCCAACATCTCCTCTGTCCAGGCCATTCATTATTCTGTATGCTTCAATTAGATCCCCCCCTCATCCTTCGAAACTCCATCGAGTATAAACCCAGAATCCTCAAATATTCCTTGTAGGTTAAGCTTTTCATTCCTGGGCCATTCTCGTGAACCTCCTCTGAACATGCTCCAGGCCAGTACTTCCTTCTGGAGATATGGGGGCCAAAACTGTGCACAATACTCTAAATGTGATCTGACCAGAGCCTTATAGAGTCTCAAAAGTTCATTCCTAATTTTATATTCAAGTCCTCGCAAAATAAATGCCATCATTGCATTTGCCTTCCTAATTATTGACTCAACCTGCAAGTTTACCTTGAGAGAATCCTGGACTAAAACTCCCAAATCTCTTTACACTTCAGATTTCTGAATTTTCTCCCCATTTAGAAAGTAGTCCATGCCTCTATTCTTCCTACCAAAGTGCATGACCTCACACTTGCCCTCGTTATACTCCATCTGCCACTCCATCTGCCACTTCTTTGCTCACTCTCCTGTCCTGTCCAAATCCTTCTACAGCCTCCCCACCTCCTCAATGCTACCTGTCCCTCTACCTATCTTTGTATCACTTGCAAACTTAGCCAGAATGCCCTCAGTTCCTTCATCGAGATTGTTAGTGTACGAAGTGAAAAATTGTGGTCCCAACACTGAGCCTTGCGGAACACCACTAGTCACCAGCTGCCATCCTGAGAAGGACCCTTTTATCCCCATGTACTGCTTTCTGCCAGACAGCTAAACTTCTATCCATGCTAGCACCTTGCCTCTAACACTATGGGCCCTTATCTTACTCAGTAGCCTCCTGTGTGGCACCTTGTCAAAGGCCTCTGGAAGTCCAGGTAGATAACACCCATTGGCTCTCCTGAATCTAACCTGCTCATTACTTCCTCAAAGAATTCTAGCAGATTTGTCAGGCATGACCACCCTTTGACAAAGCTTTGTCCTATTTTATATGACACTTCCAAATATTTAGGAATCTCATCCTTCACAATGGATTCCAGGATCTTACCTACGACCAAGGTAATTGGCCTGTAGTGTTTCCTCTTTTGCCATACTCCATTTTTAAACAGAGGTGGCACATTGGCAATTTTACAGTCATAGAGTCATAGAGATGTACAGCACGGAAACAGACCCTTCAGTCCAAACCATCCATGCCGACCAGATATCCCAATCCAATCTAGTCCCACCTGCCAGCATCCGGTCCATATCTCTCCAAACCCTTCCTATTCATATACCCATCCAAATGCCTTTTAAATGTTGCAATTGTACCAGCCTCCACGACTTCCTCTGGCAGCTCATTCCATACACGTAACACCCTCTGCATGAAAAAGTTGCCCCTCAGGTCTGTTTTATATCTTTCACCTCTCACCCTAAAGCTATGCCCTCTAGTTCTGGACTCCCTGACCCCAGGGAAAAGACTTTGTCTATTTACCCTATCTATTCCCCTCATAATTTTGTAAACCTCTATAAGGTCACCCCTCAGCTCCAGGGAAAACTGCCCCAGCCTGTTCTGCTTCTCCCTAAAACTCAAATCCTCCAACCCTGGAACATCCTTGGAATTCTTTTCTAAATCCTTTCAAGTTTTACAACATCTTTCTGATAGGTCCTCTGGAACTTGCCCTGATTCTAGCGATTCCTGAAAGGTCACCACTGTCGCCTCAACTATCTCTTCAGCTATTTATCTTAGAACCGTGGGCTGTAGTACACTGGTCCCAGTGATTTATCCACCTTCAAGCCATTCAGTCTTTTTATCACCTTCTTTTTGGTGATGGCCACCATACTCAGCTCTGCTCCACACTCTCTTGAATTTTTGGGATATTACTCCTGTCTTCCACCATGAAAACTGATTATTCAGTTCCTCAGCCATTTCCTTGTTCCCCACTACTATCTCTCCAGCGTCATTTTCCAGCAGTCCAATGTCCACTTTTGCCTCTCTTTTGCTCTTTATATATATCTAAAGAAACTTTTACAATCTTCCTTTATATTACTGGCTAGCTTCCCCTCAAATTTAATCTTCTCCCTCCTTATTTCATTTTTTTTGTTGCCCACTGTTGGTCTTTGTAAACTTTCTAATCCTCTGGTTTCCCACTGACCTTCACCACGTTATATGCTTCCTCTTTTGCTTTCATGCTGTTCCTGACTTCCCTCATCAGCCATGGTTGCCTCATCCTCCCTGTCCCATGCTTCTTTTCCCTTGGGATGAATATCTGCTATGTCTCCTGGATTACTCCCAGAAACTCCTGCCATTGCTGTTCCACTTTCCTGTTAGGCTCCCCTTCCAGTCAATCCTACCCAGTTCCTCCTTCATGCCTCTGTAGTTGACTTTATTCACCTGCAGTACTGTTACCTCTGATTCTATCTTCTCCCTCTCAATTTGCAGAGTAAATTCAATCATTTTATGATCATTGCCTCCTAAGAGTTCCTTTATTTTAAGCTCCCTTATCAAGTCTGTCTCATTGCACAACACTAAAACCAGTATTGCCTGTTCCCTTGTGGGCTTCACCATAAGCTGCTCCAAAAAGCCATCTCATAGACATTACACAAATTCTTTTTCTTGCAATCCACTGCCAACGGATTTTCCTAGTCCACCAGCATAATGAAATTCCCCATGATCACTGTAACTTTGTCATCCTGTACATCTTTTCTATCTCCTGGGGTATCTTGCACCCCAGCTCCTGACTACTTTTTGGAAGCCTGGACATAACTCCAACTATGTTTTTTTTTAACTTTGTGGTTCCTCAATTCTACCCACACGGATTCCACAACATCTGATCCTACTTCAACCTTAATATTGATTTAATTTAATTTAATTTCTTATTAATAAGGCAATCCCACCCCTCTGCCCACCTGCCTATCATCTCAATAGGATATATATCCTTGAATATCCAGCTCCCAATCCTGATTCCCTTGCAGCCATCTCTCCGTGATGCCCACCACATCGTACCTGCCAGTTTCGATCTGTGCCACAAGCTCATTTACTTTATTCCTTATATTGCATGCATTCAGATATAACACCTTCAGTCCTCTGTTAACCGTCCCTCTTCTCATTGTCATTCATTTCTCCAGTGTGCTTGAAGTTTGATTGCTAATCCTTTCCATACACTCTGTCCTATTTGTGTCTATGCTGGAGATTTTCATAACCTGTGCTGAGTTCTGAACTTTTACCTCCTCCTTAAGAGTCATAGAGTCATAGAAATGTTCAGCACAGAAACAGATGCTTCGGTCCAAATTGTCCATGCCGACCAGCTATCCCAATCTAATCCCCTCTGCCAGAACCTGGCCCATATCCCTCCAAACCCTTCCTAATCATATACCCATCCAGATGTTTGTTAAATGTTGTACTAGCCTCCACCACTTCCACTGGCAGCTTATTCCATACACATACCACTCTCTGCGTGCAAAAGTTGCCCCTTAGGTCTTTTTTTATTTCTTTCCCCTCTCACCCTAAAACTATGCCCTTTAGTCCTGGACTCCCCACCCCAGGGAAGAGACTTTGTCTATTTATCCTATCCATGCCCCTCATGATTTTATAAATCACTATAAGGTCACCCCTCAGCCTCCGACACTCCAGGGAAAACAGGCCCAGCCTATTAAGCCTCTCCCTGTAGCTCCAATCCTCCAACCCTGGCAACATCCTTGTAAATATTTTCAAGTTTCACATCATCCTTCTGAAAGGAAGGAGACCAGATTGCACGCAATATTCCAAAAGTGGCCTAACTTGAACCCTGTATAGCCGCAACATGACCTCCCAACTCCTGTACTCAATACTCTGACAATAAAGCAAAGCATACCAAACACCTTCTTCACTATCCTATCTACATGTGACTCCACTTTCAAGTGAAGATCTAGACAAAGGTTATCCAGCAACACAGGGGTTAAGCACCTCTGTGTACTCTGGGAAAGCTGTACACTTTAGCTTAAAACAGAGGCAACTTTTATAGGTCTCTTACCAAACAGTACAGCCTTAATTGCAAAATTAATCCAATAAAATGTAGTAAATTAATAAATAGACATAAAATTGAGCCAATGATATATCTTGGGAACTGACTTGTTTTGCACATTTTTATCTATTGCCACCTGAATCCCAAGGCCAGTTAGAATGCTTTAATGATGCCATATCTTGCTTTATTAATTCATACTATGGAGAAGACATTGTTTGCTAATCTCTTTCAATTAGTTCAGGAATGCAGTTTTCAGCAGAGTTAGATGCCATTATAAACAGAATTGTGCTCCTAGAAGCCATTTTGTATATTACTTTGTTACTTGCATAAAGAAGCCATTTTGTAGTTAGTAAAAGCATGCATTAAATGGTTGCTCCTGACAACAACCTAAATCCAGATTTTAGATTCTCATCTCCCCCCTTTGGTCATTCCATGACCACCCCATAGGTTAGATCAGTCCAATCAAATGGGGAGGAAGTAGGGTTAGGCACTGTCGCCTCCTCATCTTCATCTGATTGGAGAAGAAGCATTTTCCAGGTGGAACCGATGCTGTCAATAGAAGTTTGCGTTTTAGCAAGAATACATTTAACAATAGCAATGCCAACAAAAAGACCAACTAAAACAATAGCAGCATACATAGCCATATTTATCAGCCAGTTGTACCATGAGCTGAAACCCCAATCTCCCGGCCCACAATCATTTGGCTGATGAAGGTGCGGATGTCATCTACGTGCCTGATAATATTCTCGATGAGGTCAGTGACCCCCATGATGCATTTGCCTTTGACTATGGCACAAATTCCCCCTTCTTTGGTGAGTATGTAGTCGACAGCATACCGGTTTTATTGGGAAGATAGATGTAATTCTGAAAGCATGTCCTTAACTCCTGTTAAGGCAGCAGTTGTCTCCTTACCTAAGAGCTGAAAATGTGTTGCTGGAAAAGCGCAGCAGGTCAGGCAGCATCCAGGGAACAGGAGAATCGACGTTTCCTGTTCCCTGGATGCTGCCTGACCTGCTGCGCTTTTCCAGCAACACATTTTCAGCTCTGATCTCCAGCATCTGCAGACCTCACGTTCTCCTTACCTAAGAGGTTGAGACCGCAAATGATTTCGGTTTTGATGGCTAATAATTCCTGCAGACCCTCCTACAGGAAAAAAAATACTAAGAAATGCATACCCCAGAGAGTGAGCCTTAATAGTGCTCAAAGCCTTTGGATTCTTTCAAGTCGTGCAGAACTCAGGTGAGACTGAACGTTTGACAGGGAAATCCCAATCCCATTGCCAGGAAATTAGACAGGGAGCAGTGGTCGGAAAAAGTGTTCCTACAGCTGCAGCACGGGGAATACCTATTTCATTAAGGACAAGGAAGTTCGTTGCTTTGCCTTGGCTGAAAAAATAGTAATCGGGTTTAGTATAGATAATGGAGGGAGCTTCCCAATAAGTAGTGGGCCTATCTTTGTGACTTCCTGGAACTTATGGATAATCCATGGCTACAAAGTATGGCTGTCCTGAGTACGTGGGGTGAAAGCTGTTCAATAGAAAGAGATGGGTCTTTCGGAAAGAGATACGGTTATTGTCCCAGAATGGTTCCTTCCATCCCACAATTGGGAAGATGTAGGTGCCATTAGGGGTCTCATAATGAAGGTGGGTGCTATTACCCATTCCACAAAGGGCCTAAATACCAGCGATAACAGAGACACGTTCCTCCCCAAGGCATACGCATGAAATGTGAGGCCCTACAGGGAAGCAACGGCGACTGGTACATTTGATCATTGGGCAGAGAATAGTCTTGGTCACATTAACGTAAGTACACCCCATCCTTTACCATTGTACCAATTCAGATAAGCTATCCCGGATTTTTTGGAAGAAGTCCATAAGCAGCTAGCAAGTGGGGATAAGTAATAATTAAAAGAAATCAAAAGAAATATTATGTCCAGTAAACACTATAGGAGCATTCTATTCTCCTTAGTTGGGATTCGAGAGGGGAAAAGGGGCCAGAGAGTCTTTTGCTCAAGTAAGGCCGTACGGACCACTTCATTCCTGCCAAATATTCTATTGTGACTTTGGAGAAACAAATTGTTAGTGAGAGATAACATTTCCCCATCTTCTCTTTTGCGGCGTAACCTAGTTGAGCAATGAACCTGCACTGCAAGGTCTGGTTTTCTGATTTTCCCTATAACTGAACCCTCCCCACCGCTGCCTATTTAGTTCATAGTCCTGTCTACAGCCCGAGTTATGCGATTTGCTAGGACTCTGGTCCCAGCACGGTTCTGATGAAGACTGTCCCATCGGAACAGGGACCTTCTCCCCAGTACTGGTGCCATTTCTCCCACACCAATTTTTGACCACGCATTTACCTGCTTAATCTTATTGACCCTGTGCAGGTAGGCTGGAATTGATGTGAGTCATGACTAGCCTCTCGAAGCACTTCATAATTATGGAAGTCAGAGTCATGGGGGTCGTAAATATGGAGGTCAATCATTGAGGAATACCACAAATTTTATTTGGCACTAGGATGATGGTGGTCTTCTTGAATCAGGTGGGGACCTCAGATTGCAGTAAGGAGAGGCTAAAGATGTCAGTGAATACTCCTGCTAGCTGGTCCGCACAGGATCTGAGTGCGCAGCCGGGGATTCCGTCCAGACCAGTTGCTTTCCATGGGTTCACTCTCAAGAAGGCCAATCTAATGTCTGCGCTGGTGACCATGGGTACACGTACATCTGAGGCTGGTGGGATAGGTGACATTGTTTCCCTGACCTACTGTTCAAACTGAGCTCATCAGGTTCAGATGTACTGTTGTCCGTGATTCTGTTTGACTTCATGTTGTAGCCCATTATGTCATGTAAGGCTTGCCACAAGCAATGGGGGTTATGTGGTTGGGCTCGGTTTTAAGCTCAGTTTGGTGTTACCTTTTGGTGTCTTTGGCCTTACGAAGATTGTATCTGGAATTTCTTATAAGTCAGGGTTGCCTGACTTGTTTGCCTCAGACCTGGACTTCAGTAGGGAGTGGATCCCAGAGTTCATCCATGGTTTTCTGTTTGGGGAGTGTTTGGATTAACTTCTTTAGGATGCATTCCTCTATACGTTTACTAACGAGAGTGGCATACTTATTTAGGTTGGCTGCTGAATTCTTGGATATGGATCAGTCCACTGATTGTCAGCAGTCCCACAGGAGCTCTTCTGTTGCTTCAGACTAACACTGCATCACAGAAATTGATGCTTCTGAGTTGGGAGGAGGAGCACAATGTAGTGATCTGATTTTTCAAAATGTGAATGGGGGATGAAGTGATAGGCATCTTTGATGGTTGTATAGCAGTGATCAAGGATGTTCAGATGTCTGGTGGGACAGGAGACATCTTGATGGTATTTTGTTAGCACACTCTTGAGCTTGGCCTCGTGAAAGTCACCAGCTACGATGAACAAAGGCCTCGGGGTATTCTGTCTCAAGACTGTTTGTAGCATTGTACACTTCGCCAAGTGCACTCCTTGCCTCTGTATGGGGGTAGGATGTAGACTGCTGTCAGGACAGCAGAGGTGAACTCACACGGCAGTTCAATACTCTAGGTCTGGGGAGCAGTAACTCACTATGGTGACCATGTATGAGCAGTTGGCGTATCATTTAGGAAGTAGTTCACACCATCCCTTGCCTTACTAGGGGACACTGAGTGGTCCATTCAGTGAACTAAGAAGTTGTAAGGCACAGTCAGATGTAGCCTCTAAGAGGCAGGAAGACCTCTGGGCTTGCAGTTCCAGTGTTGGCCAGCTAACTGGGTTCGTCCAATGGCGTCCTGGGCATTGTCTCATTCACGAGCACTCTGGGATGGGGATCGCGCAGGCACAGGCCTTACAGTAGGTCTGGTCAGGCCTCTTTGATGTCACAGCACCGTGGGGTAGGGTCTCGTTCCTGCATTGGGTGGGCCTCAGTTCCAGGTTTCCATAAGGATGTCTGGCTTACGGGAAGCTGGTAGACCCTTAGTTTCTCTGGGCTTGCGATTCCAGCTTCGGTGTTTGAGCCTCGTCAGTCATAGAGTCTTTAAACCTGACAGTAGAGGGCACTATTAGAAATTCTGACAGACTTAGACTTGAGGTTAAGAAAAGCAGAACGAGAATAAAATATGTAAGAATATGATCTGTTGTGGACAGCTCACAAAATGTCGCCACACTCGTAGTCTTGAAGATCTATCTTGTTGGCCAGATTGAATACCACATTTTCATGACGAGGCAATAACACTTGTTCAAGTAATTATCAATCATTCCAGGCAGTAACTACAGCATGGAAGGGTTGCTCGGGCTGGGTCATAAATATACAGGCATCAGCTATGAATGTACTGTCAATTTGAATTACTGCAGCCATGAGAAGCCTTGATTACTATCCTCATTTAAATAAGGAAGTGCAAAAACATAAGAACTAGGAGCAGGAGTAGGCCACCCGGCCCTTTGAGCCTGCTCTGCCATTCAATAAGATCATGGCTGATTTTTCATGGACCCAGCTCCACTTACCCGCCCTATCACCATAACCCTTAATTCCTTTATTGTTCAAAAAGCATCTATCTTAGCTTTAAGTAGATGCTAACCTTTCTTTTACTCCCAGTCATGCAATGCCTCTCATTTTAAAAATGTCATTCCTGTTTTCAACTCCCTGTTTGGCTTTGCCGGTCCTATCTCCAAAGCCTCCAGCATCCTTGCACCCCTTTTAGATCTGTGTTCCACCAGTTATGACTTCTTGCAGTCTTTTTATTCAGTTGCTCCGCCATCAGCAGCAATTACTTTAAATATCTAACGTCTGGAATTCCCTTTTTAAATTTCTCTGCCTCTATATCCTGCTCACCACTTTCTTTTATACTTGCATTAAAAAAAAATCCTTATGTGATTTGATACCAAATGAAATTTTACAATGCTCACATGAAGCACATTTGGGCATCTAGCTGTGTTGGGCAAATGAAAGTTATTCTGGTTACCATTAGTCAGTTACTGAGAAAGTTCTCTATTACTTGGCCAAAGTAGTTACTCTTCATATGATTCTACATCTGATGATGCTGTAAGTTATTCTAACAGGAGTCTAGTAATGTCTTGCCCAATATTTACTTGTATTAGCAAGTTTTGAGAAGATTTGCAGCTCAAGTTGAGGCTTTTATGAAAACGAACCTTCCAGCTCAGCGAGCAAACCTACGTTCATTTATTTGTATTATTTCTGGCAGAGGTCACTGATGGATGTCATGAGAGCAGTGACTCTAATCTTGATCAGGAGCACAGCCAGGTTTGAGATCAGGCTTTCATTGTCAGAGCTCAGTTGGTTGTGTAGCTGCTTTGCAATTCAGAGTAATACCAACAGTATGGGTTGAATTCTTGCACCAGCTGTGGTTCCCATGAAGGATTATCCTCATGCTCTCCCCTTGCCTGAGGTGTGGTGACTATAGTTTGGTAGGAATATGGTGACTCTAATTGTTTTGTACTGCAGAACTTCAATACTGCGGAAACAAGAGACCTGCTGTTGAAGATTTTTTTTGTCTTACACTGATCACGACAAATGCAAAAATTTCAAAGGCCACAATTTATACTGTATGAGAAACCAGAAGTTGATTAGTTGGCAGGCAGACTCTGGTTGAGATGTTGTCATCCACCAAGGAACAACTACCCCAAGACTTTGGTTTAAATTCTAAATTTACAATGATGTTGCCAGGGTTGGAGGATTTGAGCTAGAGGGAGAGGCTGAACAGACTGGGGCTGTTTTCCCTGGAGCGTCGGAGGATGAGGGATGACCTTATAGAGATTTACAAAATTATGAGGGGCATGGATAGGGTAAATTGGCAAAGTTGAAACTTTATTGCTGGAACAGCACAGCAGGTCAGGCAGCATCCAGGGAACAGGAGATTCGACGTTTCGGGCACAGGCCCTTCCTGAAGAAGGGCCTGTGCCCGAAACGTCGAATCTCCTGTTCCCTGGATGCTGCCTGACCTGCTGTGCTGTTCCAGCAATAAAGTTTCAACTTTGATCTCCAGCATCTGCAGACCTCACTTTCTCCTCCTAAATTGGCAAAGTCTTTTCCCTGGGGTTGGGCAGTCCAGAACTAGAGGGCATAGGTTTAGGGTGAGAAGGAAAAGATATACAAGAGACCTAAGGGGCAACTTTTTCACACAGAGGGTAGTATGTGTATGGAATGAGCTGTCAGAGGATGTGCTGGAGGCTGATACAATTGCAACATTTAAGAGGCATTTGGATGGGTGTATGAATAGGAAGGGTTTGGAGGGATATGGGCTGGGTGCTGGCAGGTGGGACTAGATTGGGTTGGGATATCTGGTCGGCATGGACAGGTTGGACAGAAGGGTCTGTTTCCATGCTGTACATCTCTATGACTCTATAACTCTTGCCAAGATGTGACATAGGCAATGCACCAACGAACAGTGCTCCACAAGCTTTTGCTTAATTGAAAAGACACATGCCTGGACAAATTCCTTTGGTTGCTAACACATGAAATTCGTGGTACTTAAATCTTCCAAATATGTAGTGTCAAGATGACATGTCTATTTCTGATGAATGACTATAACCAGAACTGGGTTTTCCTGATATCTTGTCCGTTTCTTTTACAGGTGCTGCATGCAGTAAATCTCCAGAACTTGTCCAGTTTCATTTCATGGTTTACAATCCATCGAAGGTCTCGGAAGAAATAGTGGACTGCATTTGAAGCTGCTGTGATGCATCTTTTTCGGAGCCTTTAAGGCTGTTTATTCTTGATTGTGAATCAAGTTCAGCTTCAGATAAACTAAATTTCGTAGAAAATAGTGTTGATAATGCAATCTGAAATTGAACAGAATGGTGGTGGTAATGGAAATTAAATTTATACCAATCATATTTCAAACATTAGTGGGTTACATTCATGCCACACAATGTCAGTCAATGGCTGTCTCTGACAAGAGAGAATCTAACCATCTCTCCTTAACGATATCCTTGGCATTGTTCTCACTGAATCCCTCACTGTTAATATCCTGGGGATTACCCTTGATCAGAAACTGAACTAGACCAGCCACTTTGATTGTATGGCAGGTGAACACTAGGTTGGTTAAGATGAATGTGAGGTGATCTTATGCCAGGGTCGAAATGCCAAATACTAGGGGGCATAGGTTTAAGGTGAGTTGGGGAAAGTTTAAAGGAGATGTGAGAGGCAAGTCTTTTTTGCACAGAGCGTGTTGGGTGCCTGGAACATGCTGCCAGGGAAAGTAGTAGAAGCAAATATGATAGTAACATTTTAGAAACATTTCGACAGATGCATGAGCAGGCATGGAATTAAGGGGATATGGACCATGTGCAGACAGATGGGATTTGATTAGGACCACATCCTGGTCAGCACAGAATGGTGGCTTATTCCTGTGTAGTACTGTTCTGTGTTCTATATAAATAATGTGACTTGAAGAGCAGATCAGAAGCTGGACGATTAGTGTTGTGTTATCAACTCCTGTTTCGCCGGTTCCTGTCTCCCATCTGTAAGTCCGGAGTGAAATGGACTACTGTCCACTTCCTCTGATGAGTGCAGCTACAACATAAATAAGCTCAATACCATCTGGGACAAACCTGCTCACTTGATTGACAAGGCGAAAGTGAGGACTGCAGATGCTGGAGATAGAGTCGAGAGTGTGGTGCTGGAAAAGCACAGCAGGTCAGGCAGCATCCAAGGAGCAGGAGAGTCGATGTTTTGGGCAAAAGCCCTTACTCCTGATGAAGGGCTTTTGCACAAAACATCTCCTGCTCCTCACCAATCTCTACTCACTTGATTGATACTCCATCCTTTATCTGTTCAGTCTCTCAATCTCAGTTGCACTGTGGCAGCACGATGTACAGTCCACAAGATGCACTTCAGCAATTCTCAAGAAGCTTCCAATAGAATAATTTAATCCCTACAGTGAGGAAGCAGGCCATTCAGTCCATACCGATCCTCCGAACAGCATTCCATCCAGACTCCCCTACCTATAACTCTGCAATTCCCATGGCTTATGCACTTAGCTTACACATCCCTGGCCATTATGGACAATCTGGATGACCAATCCACCTAATTTGCACATCTTCACACTGTGGGAGGAAACTGGAACACCCAGTGGAAACCCATGCGGACACGGTGAGAACCTGCAAACTCCACCCATGCATCACCGAAGGCTTCAATTAAACCCTAGTCCCTGGTCTGTGAGACAGCAGTGCTAACCACTGAGTCACCATGCCTCCCAAATAGCATCATGCAAATCCATGACTTCCACCATCTAAAGGACAAAGGCGGCAAACACCTGCAAATACCAGCATCTGCCAGGTCACCTCCAAGCCACACACTTTCCTGATTCATCTGAGTTTCAGTTTTGTTTAATCTGTCCATAATTCGCATTTACAAACACATCTATTCTACCATATTAATAAGGGTAGCATGTCATTTTGTACTTTGTCCAGAAAAAGACTTTGATAATAGCCAATCCCAGAACTCTGACAAACTTGAAGTGAATAGCAAGAGCTGATTGGTTAGGAGTACGTTAATTATACTGGAATTTACAGGTAAGTTATAAATCAATGGAATTAAGGCTGTTTATTTTTATTATTTTCCACTAATTCCATTTTTTTAAAATTGTGTGGGGAAAAAAGCACCTCCAGGGCCTTATCAGTAATACTCTCCTTAGCACAAAAGCTATAAGAACATAAAGAACAATTTTGTTTGAATTTAGGATAAAAACAGAGGCTCTCCAATGTTGTAGAATGAGACCAAAACTCATGGACAGATCCAATCAAATTGACTGCCTTATTATTGGCAAATTGGATTTCAACAACAACTTTTGAGTGGAATTGATCACAAATTGGATATAAAAAGAATGGCTTTAGTGCCTTTTTATAAAGTTCTGTTAAGACTGCCGAGAGCAGATGAAGTGTCGTTCTGCGTCATGGAGTCATAGAGATGTACAGCATGGACAGACCCTTCAATCCAACTTGTCCATGCTGACCAGATATCCCAACCCAATCTAGTCCCACCTCCCAGCACCTGGCCCATATCCCTCCAAACCCTTCCTACTCATATAACCATCCAAATGCCTTTTAAATGTTCCAATTGTACCAGCCTCCACCACTTCCTCTAGCAGCTCATTCCATACACATACCACCTGCTGCATGAAAAAGTTGCCTGAGGTCTCTTTTATATCTTTTCCCTCTCACCCGAAACTGATGCCCTCTAATTCTGGACTTCCCTACCCCAGGGAAGAGACTTTGTCTATTTACCCTATCCATGCCCCTCCTGATTTTATAAATCTCTCTAAGGTCACCCCTCAGCCTCTGACACTCAAGAGAAAACAGCCCCAGCCTATTCAGCCTCTCTCTATAGCTCAAATCCTCCAACCCTGGGAACATCCTTGTAAATCTTTTCTGAACCCTTTCAAGTTTCACAACATCTTTCCGATAGGAAGGAGACCAGAATTGCATGCAATATTCCAACAGTGGCCTAATAAATTCCCAAATGAGATGGGAATTTGCCTGATGGTGTATGTTTGTTGAATGTGAAATATCTGAGCTAAATGGTTCAAGGAGATTAGTTTAAGACTTTTAATTAGGCTCACGTAACCAAATGACATTTATCTAAACGCGCTGATTAAAGCTTATTACTGTCACTAGGTCAAAATCCTAGAACTCCCCTAACCATAGAGGTATACAACACAAATAAAGACCCTTCAGCCCACAGCACAGTGTGTGTACCTACCCATGTGGATTCCAGTGCTTCAAGAAGGTGGCTGACCATCTTCGAAGGGCAATTAGGAAAGGGCAATACATTTTAGCTCCCATAGCCATGTCCCATGAAAGAATTTTTAAAAAGCTGTACTGTAAGCTAGATTTACATTCCATGACAGGAACTGATTTTAGAGTTGGGTGGACAGGACATTCTGTAATATCAGCTGGCATGGTCATCTACCAGCATGTTCCTTCTGTGGGTAGTCAATTTTACCAATTAAAATACCTACTGTGTGTGGAATTTTCCAAACAGCATTTGAAGGCTCCCTGCTGAGGCCATAGACAATTTAATGGATGAAAGTAATGTCATGGCAATGTGTGTGGCTCACTGATGCCCGTACCCTGTAACTACAGTTGCCAGCCGCAGTCACAGGCCTTTCTGGGGAGCGGTTCTTTCTTCAGGCTAATGGCCTATGGCTGTGACCAAGTTTTGTGAGACATTGGAAAGTTCACCCTTGGTCATTGTCTAATTCTTTCGTTTGCTTGACAGCACCCACACTTCGTGCTGGAGTTGATCGGTGCCCACAGCCTCTGGCAGTCAGATTGACTGTTGGACGTGGAGAACTCCACCATTCTCAATTGGAAAGATCTCTGAGAGTCAACCTCTTTGTTGGCCACCACCTCCAGATCTCTTCCTGGGTCCCCTACTAGCCTTTCCATGATTCTGACAGGAATCTCACCTCAACAAGAAGATAGGAAGCCAGAAGTGAAAGAGCAGCACTTGAGTTAAATTGGGTTACAGAAATCTTTAAAACAAGGTTCAGGATTGAAAATGGGGTCCAAGCTGCAGATGCAGTGCATAGAACTTTTATATTGCTAAAGGACAAACAAAAGACCTCCACGAGGGAGGGAAGAACAGGCATAGTAGGAATTGAATGTACTTGGTCATACCGAAGTTCTGTTTGAAGCACACAAGACAAGTATGTGTCTTTTGCAGGTTTCACGAGTTTCTCCCTCTGGAATTCTTTTACACACTCTGATAACGGACTTTAGATTTATGCTAGTAGTCTAGTGCCTCCTTCCTGAAACCCTCTAACATTGACAATGGGCTGTTATTGCTTTATGAATGAAACTTTGGGCATGTCGTCCTCCATTCAGACACTTAAGCTTGCCCCTTTCAATCTGTTCACTCTTGACCTGGATCTGGAAATAAACACAGTTTGACGATGATTTAATTTCAGTTTTAACAGCACCCTGTACAAGGCTCAAAGGTAGAACACCATCACTGCACCCACAACAGCCCCCAATGATGTCATTGTGCTAACCAGCTTGAAATAGCCAGCAATGGGATGATTTGCAGAGATGCTGCTGAGCTGAAGTAACATTTAAGAACTGTTATGTTGCAACTAACTGTTCAGAACTGGTGCTATGCTAATTTCCAATTTTACTTATGGAATATTATCTGCTTTCAATTATTAAGCTATATTTAAAATGCTATTTCTCACAATTGATTAGTTACTTCAGTGCTCTTTTGGCGTGTCTCTACCTTTTACTATCCCCCACCCCACGGTGCAATCTCTGACCTTACAATTGAAAAATGATTTAAATTAATGAGATTGAATAATGCATTTTAAAATCAGTTCTGTAATCTGTGTGGAAAGGTATTATAATAAATACAAAATAAAAACAGGAAATGCTAGAAACAGGTCAAGCAACATTAGAGTGTTTGGGGGTGGGTGGGAGGAGACATGGTGGCTGAGTCGTTAGTTCCTGGTGCTATGAGGCAGCAGTGCTGTGTTCGATTCCAGCCTCAGACGGCTGCCTGTGTGGAGTTTGCTTGGGTTTCCTCTGTGTGCTCCGATTTCCTCCCACAGGCCAAAGATGTGGAGGTTATTTGGATTGGCCATGTGAAATTGTCCACAGTGTGTCCAGGGATGTGCAGACTAGGTGAGTTAGCCATGGGAAATGCAGGGTTATAGGGGCTGGGTCTGAGTGTGATGCTCTTTGGAGTATTGGTGTGGACAATGTGGGCTGAATGACCTGCTTCCACACTGTAGGGATTCTAGGAGAGAGAAACAAAAGTAAGGATTTAATGGCTTCTGCTCGAAGTGTGAGAGCAGGTGTCTTTAAAGAGGACCTCTCTGCTCCCAGCAGCAAGAAGGTACTGCTGAATTAAGTGCCAATTAGGCATGTAACTCCTGTCCAACAGGCTTCTTGCCTTTTCAGGTTGCACACCAGAGAAGGGCTGCCTGAAGTGGATGGCTGATCAGAAGCTACTGAGTGTCTTTGGAAGCCTTGGCAACATAGTTATGCAGATAAGAGCTTTGTGAGGGGTGGGTTTTGTTTTGGGGGAGTGGGTGGGAAAGGGAATAAGACTTTCACTGGTCTCCGCCTGCACATTAAATGCAAGCCTTAACTTCCCCCAAATGACAAGCCATCCCATTATCTGCCATCCTGCCCCTTTTCTAATGGAGGGGTAAATCCTGCCCTTTGAGATCATATTTCCCATTGACTAGTATTTCCTATTTTTATTTATGATTTCCATCATTTATAGTTTTTTATGTCTTTGCATTGATGTATAACTTCATTGTGCTCTCCTTCTATGACTACTCATCTTAATTGCAGTCACACTCATTCTTTGAAACTCGGCTGCCATGCCACACCTGATAGAAGGTTCCGTTAATGAGACAAGGCCACAAGGAAGAAAATGGGGGGAAAGAAAAAGGAAATTAATTGCCAACAACTTTATTTTGGAAATTAGCTTAGTTTCCCTAGCCTCAGTTCTTGTACAAGAGGGGTCAAATAAACTTTTCACAAGCAACGTCAAACATGTAGTTCCTGATGAAGGGCTTATGCCTGAAATGTCGATTCTCCTGCTCCCCGAATACTGCCTGACCTGATGTGCTTTTCCAGCACCACACTCTTGACTTAGTTATCATACCAAAGTAATGTTGATAGGTCCTCATTACTCAAGGCCAGCTTGGTCTGATAAATCAAGCTTCCAAAATAAATATCCTAATCAGGAGTTGGGTGCTAAAAGTAAACTATGTTACATACAGTTTTCTTTCCAACTAACTTATGAGACCATTTTCACATTAGTCCATATCCAATACACAAGGTTCTTTGGAAGCTTAACTACAAAGAAATGGTGTTGACCTCACTTTGCAGCAATGGTTATGCTTCTATTTAGATTTCCATTTAAATAGCAACAGTAACAAGTAAAACTCCAAAGGCATGATTAATGAGGCAAATATTGTCTCAAAGCATGAGACAGTAGGACGGGAATCGAAAAACATTCAAATGGTGGATTTTAAGGAGCATCTTAAAGCTTGAGAAACAGAGGGGTTTGGGAATATGATTCCAAAGCTTTGGGAGGAGTTAGCTGCCCATGAAGGACAGAGTTGGAGGAAACTATTTTTAATTGAGAGTTGCAAGTTATAGAAAAAGGTTAAGGTGAAAAGGAAAGGTCTTGGGTATATGGAACACAAGCATCAGAACTTTAAAAATGAACACAGAAATTGCTGGAGATACCCAGCAGGTCTGGCATTTGTGGAGAGAGAGCAAAGTTAATGCTTCAAATCCAGTGACACTATTCAGAACTGGACTTGAAACCTTAACTTTGTTTTCTTGCAAAGATGCTGCAAGACCTGTCACCATACTACATAACATCATCAGTCAGCCTCCGCTGAAGTATTAGTGGTAGTGACCCACTTTCTATTTACGTGTTTAGGTTTCCTTGGTGACATAATTTCCTGCTCTTTTTAAGGAGATTTACCAGGATGTTGCCTGGTCCAGAGGGAAGATCTTATGGGGAAAGGCTGAGGGACTTGGGTCTGTTCACATTGGAGAGAAGGCGACTAAGAGGGTATTTAATAGACATATACAAGATTATCAGAGGATTAGATAGGGTGAACAGTGAGTATTTTTCCTATTATGATGACGTTGGCTTGTAAAAGGGGGCATAGCTGCAAATTGAGGGGTGATACATTTAAGACAGATGTCAGAGGCAGATCCTTTACTCAGAGTGGTAAGGGCATGGAATGCCCTGCCTGCCAATGTAGTTAACTCAGCCACATTAGGGGCATTTAAACAGTCCTTGAATCAGCATATGGATGATGGGATAGTGAAGGGGGATGGACTTAGATTAGTTCACAGGTCGGTGCAACATCGAGGGCTGAAGGCCTGTTCTCCGTTGTATTGTTCTATTTTCTAAGAACCTCCACAGACCCATAGTCTCGCTACCTGGAACACTAACTTACAGATTAGCCAAGGAGCTACATCAAAGACTAAAACATTTAGAAGACGACTCACGCTACTCCATTCACTCCACCCAAGAATTCCCGAAGATCAAAGACATGAAGATAGAAGATGATGAAATAATGGTCTCTTTTGACGTAACAGCCTTGTTCACATCCATCAACACCAACCGGGCCAAGGAGACACTGACTAAATTATTAGAAGAACCAAAAGACACACACACCAAACATCATTAACTTCATCAGCAAGGACAATATCATCAAGCTAACGGACCTACGCCCTACCACCCACTTCACTTTCAACAACAAAACCTACAGGTAAACCAACGGAACACTCATGGGATTTTCAATATCAGGGTTCTTATCAGAGGCAGAAATGCAGAGACTCGAACAAACACCTCTGCCAACCTGCCAACCCAAACTTTGGGTCCGTTAGGTGAATGACACTTTTATCATCACCAAATGGAACAAATTAGAGGAACCCTACAAGACCGTCAATAATACCCTTACTGACATAAAATTCACAAAAGAGGAGGAAAACAACAACAAACTACCATTCCTAGATGTCGCAGTAGAGCGAACAGCCAGTGGGGAACTTCAAACCAACGTCTACAGGAAAACAACATATACAGACCAAATACTGAACTACAGAACTACAGAAGCAATCATCCCAAGACCACAAGCAAAGCTGCATTAGAACATTATTTCAATGAGCCACCACACATACTACAGCACAGAGGAACTACAAAGCATAGAGGAAAATCACCAATAGAGCGTATTTGAAAAGAACAGGTACCCAATGAACACAGTCCGCAGATTTCTCAGCAAAAAACCCAAACAAGTGTCCAGAAACCCTAGCCGCTCTTCTCTACATCAAAGACATCTTGGAAATAACTCAGATTACTCAGATCTCTTGGCATTATGGTAGCCCATAAACCCACCAACACATTAAAACAGCAGCTAATGAACTTGAAAGACTGAATGCAGACAACAAGCCAAACTCATGTCATTTACAAAATACCTTGCAAGAACTGTAACAAACACTACACTGGACAAACAGGCAAAAAACTAGCCACAAAAAGACATGACCCACTCTCACTAGTATCCTTATGTACAGATGAAGAAAGACACTACTTCGACTGGGGGCAACACATCCATCTTAGGACAAGCCAAATAGAGATACGCACCAGAATTCTTAGAAGCATGGCATTCCAACTGGAAGGAGAAAGTGAGGTCTGCAGAGGCTGGAGATCAGAGCTGATCTCCAGGAAGGGCTTATGCCCGAAACGTCGATTCTCCTGTTCCCTGGATGCTGCCTGACCTGCTGCACTGTTCTCGCAACACATTTTCAGCTCATTCCAACTGGAACTCTATCAACAAACACATTGACTTGGACCCCATTTACCACCTTCTGAGAAAAAGAACAGGAATGGCAACAACACAGGAAATGATGTCACCAAGGAAACCTAAACACATAAATATAAAGCAGGTCACTAACACCAGTGCTTCACCGGAGGCTCACTGATGTTACCTATTATGGTGATGAAACGTCTGAAAACGCACCTTCCAGCTCAGCCTGAACCTCAATCTGAGCTACAAATGTTCTCAAAACTCACTAATAAAATAATTATGTCTGGAGGGAAAAGAAAAGATGAAAAAGTTTTGAGATACTGCATTAGTAATTGACGTAACAGGAATGAAGGTTGATTTTCTTTAGTGATGAAGAGGACACAGCATTGGAAATGCTGCTCAGGGTCAAACATGAACATCATTAATCAATATGAGAAAATGGCGCAGTACTGGAATGGAATCATTAGATTGTGACAGGAATTTGATTGTTCAAAAACAATAGTTCTAGCCCTGATAGTGTATCAAGTAAAAATTATAGCGCATCCAGGAATGAATATTGGATAACTAGTACGACAAATCAAATGCAGTACATACTTTATTAATAAACTATAAATTAAGCTTATGAATGGGATAATGACTGATTTAATCAAGTAACAAAAATCCTATACATCCTAGAGGGTGAAGCTAAGTCAATACAATTATAACTAATTTTGAGAAGAATAAATCACCACTCAAATCTTACTATTAAAAATAACTGGGTTGGGTTTGCAGAGAACATAGCAAGACAGTTTTGACAGAATAAATGCAACAATCTTCCCTTGGACAGAGGTTTAATTGTTTTGCTGGTGGATAAACTATATTCAGAATTACTGTTTGTATACCGATATCCCAACCAAATTTCTTAGAATTCTTTCACAGGACCAGAGGATTCTTTGGCACTTGGAGTCATACAGTCCAACCTCAGTCCTTCTCGTCCACATCAATCAGATATCCGAAACTGATCTGGTCTCATTTGGCAGCATTTGGCCCATATCCCTCAAAGCACTTCCTATTCATATACCCACCTAGATGTCTTTTAAATGTTGTAATCGTGTACCTGCCTCCGACTTCCTCTGGCAGCTTGTTCCAGAAATGCACCACCCTCTGTATGAAGTAATTTTTAAGTCTTTCCTTTCTCACCTTAAACCTATGCCCTCTAGTTTTTGACTCCTCCAACCTAGGGAAGAGGACCTTAGCTTTACACTCTATGTCCCTCATAATTTTATAAACCTCTATAAGGACACCCAAAGTTTCTGGTGCTCCAGGGATAAAATGCCCCTGTCTATTCAGCCTCTCCCTATAAATCAAACCCTCCAGTCCCGGCAATATCCTTATCAATTTTTTTGCACCCTCTCAAGTTTAACAACATCCTTCATAGAGCAGAGTGATCAGATTTGTATGTAATATTCTAAAAGTGGTCGCACCAATGTGCAGCTGCAACTCGTATACTCAATGCACTAACCAATGAAGGCAAGCATGCCAAATATCTTCTTTATCACCCTGTCTACCTGCAATTCCACTTTCAAGGAACTGTGCACCTGCATCCCTAAATGTCTTGTTCTGCAATACTCCCCAGGGACCTACCAATAAGTGTACAAGTCCTGCCCCAGTTGTTTTACCAAAATGCATCACCTCACATTTATCTAAGTTAAACTCCATCTGGCACTCCTCAGCCCATTGACCCATTTGATCAAGGTCCTATCGTACTCTGAGATAATCTTCACTATCCACACTACCTATTTTGGTGTCATGTGCAAACCTTACTAACAATGCCTCTGATATTCAGATCCAGATCATTTATATAAATGACAAAAAGCAGTGCAACCAGCACCGAACCTTGAGGCACAGTGCTGGTCACAGGCCTCCAGTCCAAAAAGCAGCCCTCTACTACCCCTTTCGGTCTCCTAACTTCAAGCCAATTTTGTATCCAATTGCCGAGCTCCCTCAGATCTTATGTGATTTAACCTTGCTAACCAGTCTACTTTGCGGACCCTTGAATGCTTTGTTGAAGTCCGTGTAGACAATGTCTACCTTTCTGCTTTCATCAATCTTCTTTGTCACCTCTTCAAAAATCTGAAATCTACAGACCTTATTGAGGTACATAATCCTTGGATTAAGTCAGAATCTGAAATTTCAGTTGAGGAAATTCACATTCTTTTGCTTATTACACCTTTAATAACCTATAAAATCAAGTGTGTTTAAAAACAGATTCTCCAATTTATTAATCTTTATTACAAAGATACACAGAAAAAGCCAGGTGACAAGGAGGATCTCATCATTTACTGAAACATATTACAGAATGATACAGAGATAAAATAAAGAAAAAAATACATTACTTAAAAATACTAATTTTGAAAAATTCACTTGACATGGTCAGCGCTAAGGGAAAAGTTAGGAATGATGGGAGGAATAAATACAATCTTGATTCAAAATAAAGATTTCAGAAACAGTTATACATTTTTATAAACACTTAAAATTGTAATTCTAAGATTTCTTCATTTTCCAGTCCTATTCCAAAAATGCTTGCCTCAGCAATACTAGTGGAGTTTCAGCTGTCTGGCATGATCTTGATGCTTGATCCATTCTCTGCCCATTGAAAGAAATTACACTGTTTTCCTATTCCTTGTGAGCACACATAAAAGTTACGTCCGTTATTGGGGCCAAGTTTCAGCACTGTCCTCATGATGCATCGCTTTCCATGTTTGCAGAATGGAAAATGTAAATCAGCCCACTATGAAATACAAAGTAGAGTTAATTCTCAAGAATTTGCACATAATTGTTTACTTCAAGTTTACAAAATCAGTTTCAAATACTTCAAGTGCTTACTGCATTTCTTTCCACATTGCAGTACAGAAAATGAACATAATTGTATGACATAAGTGAATATTTGTGAAGTGTTTGCAATTTTCAGCAAAACAATGATGACCTTTTCATCAAAGATGAAATCTCAAGTGATATGTAAAGCTTACAATATTTGCTGTTTACATTTAACAATAATACCCAGGATCCAAAACGCTCGCTGACTTACAATAGTACTACGTCCAACAAAACATCTTTTTAAAAGAATCATCCCTACTATCAATTTATAGAACGGTTACAGCACAATTATACCTCATTCAATCTCTCACATCCCTTCTGGCACTCCAGAACAACAATTCGCTTTATCACCCCCACCTAAGTCTTATCCCCATTGTTCTGAAAAGATCTCTCTTTGGGTAATTGTTGAAGTTATGATTGAATCACCACACTCTCAGGTGGTACAGTGTGGAGCCTAACCACTCAATACTGTTACAATCCCGGTGGGACTGAACCACAAAACAATTTAATCATATTTACTAAAGGACCCCAACAGAAGAAATTACCACAAGATTCCAATTACTTCAGTACTGCTGAAAATAAAGGCATTTTGTCAAAGCCTTTCACATACTGGAAGCTTTGTAATTAATGCACAGGGACTTGTTCTTTGTCTTCAAACAACATGTGCACACACTGCCTTGATTTCAACTCTGATTCATTTCTCAGAATCAACCTGCCTGGTTTAAAATTCAGACAAAACTTAGCAATTAACTGTCAGTCATCATTTAATTGTTGTATTTTCTAATGATAATGCCTCTACCTATCAGAGTCCACTTACCAACCAATCAGCGCTCTCGACTTACACTGTAGAAACATTGTTTTCTCTTTACTTTGGTATATCTTGTAAATTCCTTGAGTGTAAAAAGCTTCCACAAAATGTGTTTTTATTCAGCATTTCACTTCCTGGTAACTTACCTTAATACCAATCAGAACCATGCAAATTAAACATGAAATAACAGCAAAGTATAAAAGACAAAATTTCACTTCAAATAGCCTATACAACAAAGATGCATCTTAAACGACCTACATTACTGGTTATTCAAAAAGTAGCACTGCATACAATTGCACAATAGCTGTCCAACTCAATTCAGCTCCCAATTCACATTCACAGGCAGATACATTCCATGTGAAGTCCTTGACATGATTAGCACTGACATGGCACATTACTATCCGGCCTTCTCTTAGTCAGATCATGAGAGTCTTGATGGAGTAGCCTTCCAGCATTACCTTTCAACCAACCCTAAGATTTTATCATGGTTAACCCACTTAACCTGCACATCGCTGCACACTATGGGGCAATTTTTAACATAGCCAATCTACTTAACTTGCCCATCTTTGGACTGTGGGAAGAAAACCCACACTGACAGAGAGAATGTACAAACTCCACACAGACAGTTAGCCAAATTGAACCCATCGTCCCTGGTGCTATGAGGCAACAGTGCTAACAGTGTGCCCACCCGCCTTTAGCTCGCTTATACATCGTTTCCCCAAATGGAGATCCTGAAGTTCAATTTTCCTTCTTGCCAAATAGAAAATCGATCTTTTTGTGGTATTTTGCTGGTTGCTTCTCACACAAACTCCTTGTTCCACTTTATGTCTGCCAGTCACTTTCACCATCCAGCTCTCCTACCTGTGGCTTTCACTATGGTCTGATCTATTTCTGATCTTAATTTCTTTGCTGTTGTGCAATTTCTCAGTCAAACATCACCAGATTACATATACTAGTATTTCATGCTATCCAAGAAAATTGAAATCGATTCGTTCGCAATTGCTGCAAACTCCTTTTCACACATGCTAAAACACTATTACAGACTCCACAGACGTTTTAAAGAAATCTCCAATACTAATCTGGTAATGTTTCTGCATCAAAAATCATCACTCCACATAACAGACTATTCTTCCCCTTGTCACCCAAGGTAGGCTCGCCAATCACTCGGCCTTGCACTCCCTTGTCAGGTCCACATCTCCCCACCAGACAACGCTTCCCTCCCGGTACCTTCCCCTGCTACCGCGGGAATTGCAAAATCTGTGCCCACACCACCCCCCTCATCTCCTTCCAAGGTCCCAAAGGAGCCTTCCACATCCATCAGAGTTTTACCTGCACTTCCACACATCATTTACTGTATCTGTTGCTCCCGATGCGGTCTCCTCTACATTGGGGAGACAGGATGACTCCCCAGAGCGCTTCAGAGAACATTTCCGGGACACTCGCACCAACCAACCCCACCACCCTGTGGCCGAACACTTCAACTGCCCCTCCCACTCTGCCGAGGACATGCAGGTCCTGGGCCTCTTCCATCGTCACTCCCTAACCACCTGACGCCCAGAGGAAGAATGCCTCATCTTCCGCCTCGGGACCCTCCAACCCCATGGCATCAATGTGGATTTCACCAATTTCCTCATTCGTCCTCCCCCCACCTTACCCCAGTTCCAAACTTCCAACTTGGTATCGCCCTCATGACCTGTCCTACTTCTCCATCTTCCTTCCCACCTATCCGGTCCACCCTCCTCTCAAACCTATCACCATTACCCCCACTTCCAGCTACCTATCACATTCTCAGCTACCTCCCCACCAGCCACATCTCCCTCCTGTTTATCTCTCCACTCCCAAGGCTCCCAGCCTCATTCCTAATGAAGGGCTTTTGCCTGAAATGTTGATTTTCCTGCTTCTTGGATGCTGCCTGACCTGCTGTGATTTTCCAGCACCACATTCTTGACTCTAATCTCCAGCATCTGAAGTCTTCACTTTCGCCTTGCAACCAATGAGAACAGTCCTCTTGGACAAGGTTTCCAGTCAGCTGCGGGATTGGGATTAGAAGTGGGTAGGCCCAAAGTTTTGCATTGCTGGCTACAGTGCGAGTTTAGTATTAAATTCTGACCCTGAGCGAATTTCAGAGTCTTTTTTGGAATCAAAACAGCCAATTAATTGCAAATGGCAGGTAGCCAGTTGAGGAAAACAGGGCCATATGCTGCACCCACTAAAATTTCCAGTTAGCACACAAGGTTTGCACCTCAGACCAAAACCCAGTAACTGCATCATGGTTCCCTCATGGTAGGAATGCTGGTGGGGAGGGGAGGGGTTTTGCATTTAATTTCAGGAAGGGCAGTATGTCCCTTCTGTGGAGGAGTTTCTATATTTTCCCAGTATCTTGGTCAATGCTTATTTTTCAGTCAGAATCACAAAACAAAATCTGATAACTATCACACTGCTGTTTGTGTAATGTGGTATGCCATTTGGCTGCCAAATTTCCTACTTTAGTGACTATGTATTAAAAATACTTAACTGCTGTAAAGTGTTTTGAGACCTTCGATGGCAGTGATAGATATACACATTAAAAAAAATGCAAGACTTTCTTGCATTTACAAAATTCTGTATGACTGTAATATGTACATACTGGTTTTCTTCTTAAATGCACAACTGAACAAGTGATGATTAATTCAGTCCTGGATTATCATTCCTAAAGATTTCCTACAAGGTTAAACTGACTGGTCTGTAGGCACTGACTTTTAAACTCAGCCTCCATTACCAACACAGAAACATTTGAAATTCTCCAGTTCCTCTTGCACCTCTCCCTGTTGTCATTAACTTCTCCAAACTTCATGATCCACACCATGCCAAATCTGGCCTCTTGCATGTCCTTCGTGTCCAGTGTTCCAGCACTGCTAGTCATTTCTTCAACTATCAAGGCATTAAGCTCTCAAGTTTTCTACTCACACCTCTCTACCTCCATTTCTTCCTTCGGATGTTTTTTAAAATCTACCACATTAACCAAGTCAACTGTCTTAGTATCTGTCTTTTGAGGCTGAATGAAAAACATTTGCTTGATTATTATCTGTCAAGTACCTTGGGATGTTTGACTATGTTAAAGTTGCTGTATAACTGCAAGCTGCTGATATTGTGGGCTATTTACAAAGGAGACAGTGAATATGATCAGAACTCACCTGCAGGAAAGTTGTGAATTTGCTGTCCCGATGTAATTAATCTCTACATATTAATAATTGCTCCATAGTACAGAACTTAAATATTGTTAGAAGGAGATAAGAAGTTGAAACTCTTCATCTCACCCTTTTAGGGATTAAGATGCCAGAAACAGACATGAAAAGGGAACACACTGGTTTATACAGCATGAGAAGAAGGTGCTGACTGGTTGGTCCATCATTAGCATGGATGTGCTGCAAGACCAGTTAGCTAGCAATCTTTGGTTTCAGATCAATGAGGTAGACTCTGATTGTTCAAGGTGTTATCAAGGATATGCAGCAGAGATTGGCAAAATCCAATGTTGGTTGCTATTTCATTTTGCCTACATAAAACAGGGCCCTGTGTATTAATATATGTAGCTTCCAGCATGCACAAATGAATCACACTGCGAGCTTAACTATTGATTTTAAGTTGGTTCCCAGTGTAACTCTCAACACAGTCCTGATTATTTAATAAATGATTTCCAATAGGAGAATCACATCTAATTATGGGCATACCTTTGAAGTTTGCCAGATTAGGGTGGTTGAGCACAATCTATATATTGCCCACAATGATTAGTCAATGGGACCTGCTGTTTGGTATGGTTTGCCAATTGGAACATACTGCTTGCATACTGGCATCACATGTACAAACTCCACACAAGCAGTCGCCCAAGGCTGGAATCGAACCTGGGACCCTGGTGCTGTGAAGCAGCAGTGCTAACCATTGAGCCACCGTGCCACCCATAGTACTTGCAAGCCTCAGAAAAGAATGCCATAATTTAAGATGATTCTGCTTTTGGACATCTTTATTAAATAATACCAAAAGAGAAAATGCTGATAAATCTCAGCAGGTCTGGTAGCATCTGTAAGGAGAGAAAAGAGCTGACGTTTTGAGTCTAATGACCCTTTGTCAAAGCTGAGATTTTCCAGCATTTTCTCCTTTGGTCTCTTTTGGTTTCAGATTTGAGCATCCACAGTAATTTGCTTTTATTAAATAATAGATTGCTCTAAGAGTCACACTGGAAACAAATTTAAAATCATCAAAACACTTCTCAGAGCTGCTGAGTTGCTCTAGCGTACTCCATTTTGTTTCAGAGTTACAGTTCTTTGTGATTACCTCTTCATCATATTGACAGATAACTCGCTATATCACGCTGCCAATTATGATCCTCATGTTGTCTAAATTGGTGTAACTGTTTTTTAATCTACTTCTTGCATCCCAATCTTGATGAATGCAATTCAAAAACCTTCTCATCTCTTGTTTTGCAGATAATTATTTTAATTGATCATTTTCTGTATAACATGGCTGATGCAAACAAGTCTATTTCTATAGCAGTTTTCTAGATGTGTAAAATATATTCAGATCTACATAATTAAAATTATAATCTTCAGTTAATTAGCAAAATCTTTTTGATTTGCAAACATATTATACAAATGATGTGTAACTGAGCTGAACAAATGTAATTAAATTATAAATAGTAGAAACACTGTTCTACACAATTTACTGTAACATATTACTCAATTATATCCATTACCTAGTACAGATAGCAATTATTGCAATTTCAAAGTAATTTTGAATAGTTCAATCAACAGTCTAGCTACAGTGCCACTGAGGTTTAAAGCAAATTCTGTATTAATTCATTTGCAATGGGATATAAGTCATAGTAAGTCTTGAATACTGTGGTTATTCACCTTCAGGTTTTTGAATGGTGTTGAAGTGCCCTCTGGAGGCTATTTAGTGTAATGGTACATAATCATGAGAGGTATCAAAGTGAATTAAATTGAGGTTACACTAAACTTAGGTTGTGACATTGCAATATTGGACTTTTTAAAAATGAAATCTGTTGTTAATTACTGTCGGACATCGATAAAACTGATTTCAGGTTCACAGATTCTTTTTGCCATATTTAGCTGAAATAATAAAAATGTTCAATGAAAATCATAAACTGCTCATGTTCAAATGACTATTGTGTTTTAATTACCACAGAATTTTTCCTAAATTGATAATGTCACACAGTGTAACCTGGTATCTTTGATTGTCTCAGAATTGATGGTCTGTAGGATTCAAGCAGTTTCTTTAAAAACAATCTCTTTTCTTTTCACTATTCAAAGTTTCCTGTGCACTTGTCTGCAGTTCCAGCTGTGAATCCTGATACAGAACTGAAAACTTCGGCTTTGGGACTGGAAAGCCAACCAGCAGATCTAAAGTTGGTATATATTCAGCTGCAATAATCACCTCAGCAACCTTGGCAGTGCTGACCTTAGTGAAGCTGTTGATATGAAAATCTGTACCACTTGTTTAAATGAGGCCTGTCCCGCTAAATAGAGTCAAAGAGATGAACAGCACGGAAACAGACCCTTCGGTCCAACCCGTCCATGCCGACCAAATATGCCAACCCAATCTAGTCCCACCTGCCAGCACCCGGCCCATATCCCTCCAAACCCTTCATATTCATATACCCATCCAAATGCCTCTTAAATGTTGCAATTGTACGAGCCTCCACCACAGCTCATTC
>NC_057711.1:18612556-18633350 GCF_004010195.1 Chiloscyllium plagiosum | reverse complement strand
TAAGTCCTGCTAAGATTTGCTTTCCCAAAATGCAGCACCTTGCATTTATCTGAATTAAACTCCATCTGCCACTTCTCAGCCCATTGGCTCATCTGGTCCAGATCCTGTTGTAATCTGAGGTAACCCTCTTCGCTGTCCACTACACCTCCAATTTTGGTGTCATCTGCAAACTTACTAACTGTACCTCTTATGCTCGCATCCAAATCATTTATGTAAATGACAAAAAGTAGAGGGCCCAGCACCGATCCTTGTGGCACTCGACTGCTCACAGGCCTCCAGTCTGAAAAATAACCCTCCACCACCACCCTCTGTCTTCTACCTTTGAGCCAGTTCGGTATCCAAATGGCTAATTTTCCCTGTATTCCATGAGATCTAACCTTGCTAATCAGTCTCCCATGGGGAACCTTGTCGAACGCCTTAGATTAGATTAGATTAGAATACTTACAGTGTGGAAACAGGCCCTTCGGCCCAACAAGTCCACACCGACCCGCCGAAGCGCAACCCACCCATACCCCTACATTTACCCCTTACCTAACACTACGGGCAAATTAGCATGGCCAATTCTCCTGACCTGCACATCTTTGGACTGTGGGAGGAAACCGGAGCACCCGGAGGAAACCCATGCAGACACGGGGAGAATGTGCAAACTCCACACAGTCAGTCGCCTGAGGCGGGAATTGAACCCGGGTCTCTGGCGCTGTGAGGCAGCAGTGCTAACCACTGTGCCACCGTGCCGCCCACGAAGTCCAAATTGATCACATCTACTGCTCTGCCCTCATCAATCTTTTTTGTTACTTCTTCAAAAAACTCAATTAAGTTTGAGAGACATGATTCCCCATGCACAAAGCCATGTTGACTATCCCGAATCAGTCCTTGCCTTTCCAAATACATGTAGATCCTGTCCCTCGGGATTCCCTCCAACAAGTTGCCCACCACTGATTAGAGTGGATACTTATTTCAACACCAGCTCTGAAGTAGAGGGGCTGTTTCTGTCACTGTGGCGAGTATTCTGGCATCATTCTTTGATCAATAGCAGGTTCAGTAATCACTAAGATTGGGAGATTGTGAGGCAACAAGGAGGAGCTAAAAAATTGGATAATATTATGGCAGCTTCTAGAAGTATATTTGGGGCTTCAATCATTCTGGAAGAACGTCACGTCAAGGATTTCAGACAGACTACTCTAAAGTATAGCAACATACTCACTTGAAAGTAGTCACACTGGGATTCTCGAGGAAGGGAGCACACATAGAACTGCCTCCCTTTGTTCTCTCCTTCTTTCTTGACCAACCTCAATGTGCAGGGACGACTGTGCTTTTTGCAACGTGGAGTTTCAGGATTTACAACTGCAGGATCATCATTCATAATAACAGCACTCCTGTGAACACATGATTTTCTTTTATTGATCTAACGGCATTCTTTTATCAAAATCCTACAATAAAGCTGCCTTTTGTGCAATTTCAGGCATCAGTGCTTGTTGGACAACCAGATTGCAGGCTGAAGCTTGATAAATATCACCATTTTGCAGTAAGAAGTTACTGACCTTCAAAATAATTATAAATGATACACCATTTTAGAATATTTACTCTATGACGTTAGCTTGCCATTCAGATTCACTCAGGGGTTATGGTAAAGAAAACAAATGCATGGTATTTTTCAAACCCTGACATTCAAACTACTTTATGACAGTCATTTTTCTCATGTCTGTTAAACTATTTCAATTTTAACTGTAGGTAAATCTCTGACATTTCAGCAAGCTTTATCCACATCTCTGCTACTGAAACCATATTGCTTGTAGATTGAAGGAAGGCATATAATTCACCAGTGACACAAAATTGCAAAGCCTTCAATAAACGAGAGCCAAATCATATTGAAGTGTGACCAGTCCTCATATGACATCCACATATACTTCGAGGTAGCAATAAGAACCTGGAATTCATTAAGATATTTGCATAACAACAATTGCAGGCAGGAGAAGGCCTTTAGCCCCTCTAGGTAAAAACAGGACTGCAGATGTTGGAAACCAGAGTCTAGAGTGGTGCTGGAAAAGTATAGCAGGTCACGCAGCATCCAAGGAGCACGAATATCGAAGTTTCAGGCAAAAACACTTCATCAGGAATAGAGCCTGATGAAAGGCTTTTACCCAAAACGTTGATTTTTCGGCTTTAGCCCATCTAGGCCAACTGGTCAGAGCATTCCATTGGTATATTTCTAATTACCTATCTGTGTACTACTATGTTGTTGGCTAACAATCATTTACCAATCAATATTAATACATTCACATCTATCTCATGATCCTGAAACTCATAAT
Source organism: Chiloscyllium plagiosum (assembly GCF_004010195.1). NCBI lineage: Eukaryota > Metazoa > Chordata > Chondrichthyes > Orectolobiformes > Hemiscylliidae > Chiloscyllium > Chiloscyllium plagiosum. The sequence goes on along the minus strand of NC_057711.1, from coordinate 18,631,041 downwards.
AGCCTATTGGATGAGTGTTTCCCTGAAATCTAGGTAGATAAAATCCACTGCCTCTTCCATCAATATCAACTGGATCTGTTAAGATTAGATTAGATTACATTACATTACATTACTTACAGTGTGGAAACAGGCCCTTCGGCCCAACAAGTCCACACCGACCCTCCGAAAAGCAACCCACCCAGACCCATTCCCCTATATTTACCCCTTTACCTAACACTGCAGGCAATTTAGCATGGCCAATTCACCTAACCTGCACATGTGGGAGGAAACCAGAGCACCCCGAGGAAACCCACACAGACACAGGGAGAATGTGCAAACTCCACACAGACAGTTGCCTGAGGCAGGAATTCAACCCGGGTCTCTGGCACCATGAGGCAGCAGTGCTAACCTCTATGCCACCGTGCCATCCACAAAGCATTAGCTCCACAAAGTGACCTGTAAATCTTTTGAGCATGACACCTGAATGCTAAAACAATGGCACGTGTCTCAGTTTAGGTCAAGAAACTCCTTTGTATTAATCCCTCTTATTACTAACCAAGGGATAGTAAGAATAACAATAGAACTTCAACTGGGGCTCGTCTAACAGCAGTTACAGACCAAACCCAAACCTAGGTCCGGCATAGTCACAGCAAGAGTCACTGATCAGTTCAATTTGAGTTAAAGTTACTCGACACCAGGGTAGTTCGAGGATATTACCCAAGTGCTGCATTTTGGATGAGGCGCTATCAGTTGTAATCGACTAGGCTAGTCGCTTCTCATCACTATTCCAAAAACAGGAATTCTCATTTCCTGGCCCATGTGACATCATTGCACAACCGAAAGCAAAAGTCGGTTCACACTTTTACTCACAAAGTTTTGGAAACCCAAGGTTGTGATATAATTTCAATCTCTTTCCATTTGAACTAAGCAGCATTTCGCAATAACCCGCTCAGACATGCAGTTTGGATTCTGCCAAGGCCACTTAGCTCCTGACCTCATTACAGCCTTGGTCCAAACATGAACAAAAGGAGTTGATTTCCAGAGGTAGGTGAGAAACATTGTCCTTGACATCAAGGCCACACTTGACCAAATGTGGCATTAAAAAGCTCCAGCAAAACTAAGATCAATAGGAATCGGGAGTAAATCCTCTCTGGTTCAAGTCAAACTTGGCACAAAGGAAAATGGTTACAGTTGTTGGAGACCAGTCAAATCAGCTCCAAATCATCTCTACAGGTAGGATCACTGGATCCCCAACTATCAACATTTAGGGGTTAGCACTGATCAGAAACTGAATTGGACGAGTCATATAAATACTGTGGCTCCAAGATCAGGTCAGAAGCCACAAATCTTGCAGTGTATAACTTACCTCCTGGCTGCCAAAAGATTGTCGAACATTTACAAGGCATAAGCTAGGAGAATGATGGAATACTCTTTGTGTGGATGAATGCAGTTCCAACAACAATCAAGAAACTTAACACCATCCAGCACAAAACAGTCTGCATTAATTGCACCACATCTACAAACATTTTTACTCCCTCCGCCACTGATGGTCAGTAGCAGCAGTGCGTATTATCCACAAAATGCTCTGCCAAAATTCTCTAAGACTCGTTGGACAGAATATTCCAAACTCAAGAATACTATCATCTAGATGTCAGGACAGCAGCTACATGAGATCACCACCACGTTCAAGTTCCCCTCCGAGCGATTTGTCATCCTTGTTTGGAAATATATTGCCGTCCCTTCATTGCCCCGGTTCCAATCCTGGAACTCCCTTCCTAATGCAAATGGACTGCAGCAGTTTTAAAAAGCTGCTCCTTAATAGCAACCTCCTCAATAGCAACTACAGAAGAACAGAAAATGCTGACTCAGCTAGCAATGCCCAAATCCCATGAATAAAAATAATTAAGGAAGCTTTCATTAAATTGACATCCACCTTGAAAACAATACTAGTCTTTCTGCCGTGCTCATTACACAATTGAAACTGCTCTTAATTTCCTCTTTAGTTTGTTCACAGCACGCAGCTGCCATGTTTTGATTTTTGTATCATTTCGGTATTTTAAAATGTGTAATAATGTTTTAAACAAACCACTGACAGAACATTCAACCCATGTGCAAACATAAGAAAGAAAAAGATCTAAAAGTAAAAATCTGTACTTATAAAAACACAAGACGTTTTTTTTAAATCGCATGCTACATGTAGAAAAATAATGTGGTCTGCATATATCAGATCCAGTGCCGTAAAAATTATTAGAAGCTGCTCAGACATGAAGTAAGCAGTTCAAAAGTTGACGACATTATCTTCATTCGTTTTGCAGAAATTAAGTTGCAGGGGTAGATAGAGCAATCATAGAATCGTACAGTACAGAAGAGGCCTTTAGGAGTATCCAGTCTGCACCAAAAAACTACTCTAAATCTACACTGGCCCCACTTGCCAGCATTGTTTTGACATTTGAAGTGCTCATCCAATTACTTTTAAAAGGTCATGAGCTGTTTTTTTTTTTAATCCACCTGTCTCTACCCTCTCAGACCCCTTTTAGCCTTCTCTGCACCAAAGAAAATAACCTAAGCTCATCCAGCCTCTCTTCATAGCTAAACTATACCATCCATGCAACATCACTGTGTATCATGACTGCACCCATTCCAGTTTAACCATATCCTTCCCATAGTGCAGTGACCAGACTGCACACAGTATTCCAGCTGTGGTCTAACCAAAGACCTTTACAGCTCCAACATTAACCTCCTGCTCTTATAACATACGCCACAACTGTTAAATACACATGTCCCATTTACCTTAACTACCCTAGCAACCTGTCCTGCCACCTTCAGGGATCTGTGGACAAGTACCTTAAGATTCCTGTGTTCCTCTGAGCTTTTTAGTGACCTGCCATTCATTGAATACTCCCTTGTCTTATTATTTCTTCCAAATGCATTACTTCACACTTTCGAGGATTAAATTCTGTCTGCCACTGATCTGCCCATCTGACCATTAATTTATATCTTCCTGTAACTCGGACCTCCTTCTTTACTGTTAACCATCCCGCCAATCTTTGTGTCATCTGCAAACGTTCTCATCATTCCACTAACATTTTCTTCTACATCACAAACAATAAGGGACTCAGGAGAAAGTGAGAACTGCAGAGTCAAGAGTGTGTCGCTGGCAAAGCACAGCAGGTCAGGCAGCATCCGAGGAGCAGAAGAATTGACCTTTCGGGCATAAGCCTTTCATAGAAGGGACTCAACAGTGATTCCTGTAGTACATCACTGGACACAGCCATCCAGTCACACAGTTATCTACCGTCACCCTTCTGTCTCCTACCACTGAGCTAATTTTGGATCCAACGTGCCAAGTTATGCAGCATATCCTGTGCTTTTCCCTTTGTTTATTAACCTTCCATCTGGGACCTTGTTGAAGGCTTTTCTGAAATCTATGTAAACTGCATCAACTGCACTACCATTACCTGTACAACTTGTCATCTCCTTGAAAGATTTAATCAAATCTATTAGCCATGACCTCCCTCTGATAAAGCCTGATCAAACCTTGCCTCTCCAAATCGAGATAAATTCTCTCCTTCAGAAGTTTCTCTAAAAATTTCTCTACCATTGACTTAAGACCCATGGGTCTGTAATTCCCTGTTTTGTTTCTATCACCGTTCTTGAAAAGTGGAACCATATTAGCCATTCTCCAGTCTTCTGGCACCTTTTCAATGGTCAGAGGGAAATTAAAAATTTGTGTCAAAGTCCCTGTAATTTCCTCTGTCCTCTCACAGCAGTCGGGAATACAACTCATCCGGACCGAGCGATTTGTCCATGTTTAAACTTGCCTAAACTTCCAATACCTCCTCACTCCCATGTCAAACTGCTCACGAACCTCACAGATTCTCTTCCCAAATTCTGTACCTAAATCCTCCTCAAAAATGAAGACAAGCGTGAAATACTTACTTAACACTCTACCAATATCCTCCAACTCAATGCAATGTATTCACCATAATATTTGATTAAATGTAAATGTCCCAAGGTGTGGAAAACATTCAACAGTTCTATCATGCAGCTAGCTTACTTTAACAGTGACATTTCACAACAACTTTCTGCATTGACATTTAATTTAAATAGATAAGACACGGGCGTACCTGGCAACGGAAATTTTATCAGTTGTCTGGGAATCAAAAGACAAATTATGGTCAGTTTTAATTCTTTTGGGAGGTTGATGCAATAAACTTTGGTTTGTACAAGTTGTAGCTATTGAATTGCTGGCCATTTGGTTTGCATAGCTATTAAAGGGGCCATTCATCTTGAGGCTCCAGCTCATTGCATTTGCAGAACTGCTTTTAATCAAAGACAAAGCTTGGCGTGAAGTGTTTCCATGTGATAATGGGGTCTTCCTTTTCATTTCGTCATCAACTGAGGCAGTGGCTTCAGGGCTTTCTCCAGGACTCCTTAGCGATGTGAGAACTAATGTTGATGTACCAAATGCTGCCTTTCGATTCAGTTTCCACTCAATCTTTGGCTTCCCAAAACTATTACATGGGTATTTTATGAGATCAGTGTCAAAGTCAGACATCTTAGGTGAGGTTTCCTCTTTAAAAGATGCAGAACACACAGTTAACATTGCAGAAAGAATACACAGTTTACTCTGATAAACATGATAAATCTTGAATGTCATGAATGGAAGTTATTTTTAAAGTTTCCTGTTGCAAATTAAATATTATACTTTCATATGAGGTGGCAAAGGAGATTGTATAGATTAATTTAGTTGTGAATAAAATGTTCATTACGATGTTAAATACTCAGCTCAACAAAATGCAAGTAAAGGACTCAGCTACAATTTTGAACGTTTTGCAATTTTCATTCACCTTTGCACCACAAAGCTATTAAAATTGCTATTATATCTACAATAGAACTCGTGCCTGAGAGGGGTATGGTAAAGCTACATCCCAGAGGTGAAGGAAATTCTCATATGTAAACAGTCATCAATATCTTGTTCGTGGTGTAAATAAAATTTAACAATTTGAAAACTTCAACTGACCTTTTAAACATTGCCTCTAAGTTCATGCAATTTCATGTTACATTTCCAAAAAGTAATACATCTCTTTTGATAGATATTGATTATGCTACAGGGAGCTAAGAAACTGGAGACATTAAATCACAAACATACCAAAAATAAATTAACTTGATAATGACACTAAGAGTTTTGGTCCACTTGCTGAAGACTACACTTACTCACAGGCCTTGGCGTTAGGCAGGCATTGCACGACTTGGACGATGGTGCATTTATTAATGTACAAAGCGAACATGTCCATTCTTCCTCCTCTTTTTTGGCAACGTTGTCATTAGAATGATGTCTAAAGGCATGTGCCCATCCCATCAGGCTATTCCGTTTAGGCAAATTACTGTTTAAAAAATACATTTGAAAACATGAGAAAAGTAGTTTTGCTGTGATTTAAGTAGACATTTACATAATAAAAATGTGACATTCCATTTAAAATGTTAGAAATCGTTGACAACAAGATTCTTAAGCATTAGCATGTTGTAAATGTATGTTTTGCTTACAATTAGGAGAATGTGAAAAAAAAAAGGCCGCTTGTAAAGAAAATGAGAGTGAACTTTGGTACACAGCAACAATACTGTTTCTAGAACACAGCGCAATATAAGCCCTTCAGCCATCGATATTGCACTGACCTGTGGAACCAATCTGAAGCCCATCTGACCTACACTTTTCCATTCTCGTCAATATGCCTATCCAATGACCATTTAAATGCCCTTAGGCTTGGTGAGGCTACTACTGTTGCAGGTAGTGCATTCCATGCTCCGACTACTCTGAGTAAAGAAACTACCTCTGGCATCTGACCTATATCCATCACTCCGCAATTTAAAGCTACGCCCTCTCATGTTAGCTTTCACCATCCGAGGATAAAGGCTCTCACTGTCCAACCTATCCAACCCTCTGATTATCTTATGTGTCTCAATTAGGTCATCTCTCAACCTTCTTCTCTCTAATGAAAACAGCCTCAAGTTCCCCAGCCTTTCTTCGTAAGACCTTCCCTCCATACCAGGCAACACCCCAGTAAATCTTCTCTGAATCCATTCGAAAGTATCCACAACCTTCCTATAATGCGGTGATCAGAACTGTATGCAATACTCCAAATGTGGCCGCATCAGAATTTTGTACAGCCGCAGCATGATCTCAATGTTCTGAAACTCAATCCCTCTACCAATAAAAGCTAACACATTGTATGCCGTCTTAACAACCGTATCAACCTGGGTGGCAACTTTCAAGGATCTATGCACCTGGAAACACTACCAAGAATCTTATCATTAGCTCAGTACTCTGCATTCCTGTTACTCCTTCCAAAGTAAATCATCTCACACTTTTCTGCATTAAACTCCATTTGCCACCTCTCAGCCCAGCTCTGCAGCTTATCAATATCTCTTTACAAAGTTTACAAACGCTTTTCGGAACAGAATATGTAACAATCTTTAAATGTAGGACAGATTTCAGGAAGAGTTTCATAACCACAAAGAATGACCAATCTGCTGAATACTTTTCCAGATAAACATGTGAAAGAAAAAATCAAATTATTTGAATATAATAGATGTTGACATGGAGGATAAAAAGGAGACTAAGTTTTTTTTTCTGGATGGATGAATCAGAACAAGAGAATGAAAACTTCCTACTTGTTTATGCTGTAAAGTAATCTTGCACCTCACTGAGGGTATTTAAATAGAAACATGCATCAGATACAAACATCATGGTTACTACAGCACGTCAGAGTCTGGATTTTTATGGAAATTGGCTCACTTACTGACCACCCCAAACCATCTACACAACTACAAGGGACAAATCTCTACTTGCATAATTAGATGCAGGTTTTAAATGTAAATTTGCTCGCTGAACTGCAAGGTTCATTTCCAGATGTTTCGTCACCATACTAGGTAACCTCATCAGTGAGACTCCGGTGAAGCACTGGTGGCATGGCCCACTTTTTATTTATGTGTTTGTGTTTCCTTGGGTTGGTGATGGCATTTCCTGAGGTGATTTTATTTCCAGTTCTTTTTCTCAGGGGGTGGTAAATGGGATCCATATCAATGTGTTTGTTGGTAGAGTTCCGATTGGAGCGCCATGCTTTCTAGGAATTCTCACACATGTCTCTGTTTGGCTTGTCCAAGGGTGGATGTGTTGTACCAGTCGAAATGTTGTCCTTCCTCATCTGTATGTAAGGATACTAGTGAGAGGGGGTCATGGAAAGGCAAGGACTGATTAGGGATAGTCAACATGGCTTTGTGCGTGGGATATCATGTCTCTCAAACTTGATTGAGTTATTTGAAGTAACAAAGACGATTGATGAGGGCAGAGCGGTAGATGTGAGGTATATGGACTTCAGTAAGGTGTTCGACAAGGTTCCCCATGGGAGACTGATTAGCAAGGTTAGATCTCATGGAATACAGGGAGAACTAGCCATTTGGATACAGAACTGGTTCAAAGGTAGAAGACAGAGGGTGGTAGTGGTGGAGGGTTCTTTTTCAGACTGGACGCCTGTGACCAGTGGAATGCCACAAGGATCAGTGCTGGGTCCTCTATTTTTTGTCATTTACATAAATGATTTGGATGCAAGTATAAGAGGTACAGTTAGTAAGTTTGCAGATGACACCAAAATTGGATGTGTAGTGAACAGCGAAGAAGGTTACCTCAGATTACAACGGGATCTTGATCAGATGGGCCAAGGGCTGAGAAGTGGCAGATGCAGTTTAATTCAGATAAATGTGAAGTGCTGCATTTTGGGAAAGCAAATCTTAGCAGGACTTATACACATAATGGTAAGGTCCGAGGGAGTGTTACTGAACAAAGGGAGTGCAGGTTCATAGCTCCTTGAAAGTGGGGTCACAGGAAGATAGGATAGTGAAGATGGCGTTTGGTTTGCTTTCTTTTATTGGTCAGAGTATTGAGTACAGGAGGTGGGAGGTCATGTTGCGGCTGTACAGGTAAATAGACAAAGACTTTTCCCTGGGGTCTGGGAGTCTAGAATGAGAGGGCATAGGTTTAGGGTGAGAAGGGAAAGTTATAAAACAGACCTAAGGGGCAACGTTTTTGCACAGAGGATGGCACGTGTCTGGAATGAGCTGCCAGAGGAAGTGCTGGAGGGTGGTACAATTGCAACATTTAAAAGGCATTTGGATGGGTACATGAATAGGAAGGGTTTGGAGGGATATGGGCCAGGTGCTAGCAGATGGGATTAGATTGGATTGGATTGGGATATCTGGTTGGCATGGACGGTTGGACTGAAGGGTCTATTTCCATGCTGTACATTTCTATGACTCTGTGTCTTTTTGTGGCTAGTTGACGTTCATGGGTCCTGGTGGCTAGTGTTCTGCCCATTTGTCCAATGTAGTGATTGTTAAAGTTCTTGCAAGGTATTTTGGAAATGACATTAGTTTTGCTCGTATGTGTAGGTCTTTCAAGTTCATTAGCTGCTATTTTCATGTGTTGGTGGGTTTGTGGGCTAACATGATGCCAAGATGTCCGAGTAGTCTGACAGTCATTTCCAAGATGTCTTTGATGTAGGGGAGAGTGGCTCGGGTTTCTGGGCGGTGATTTTCCTTTGCTCTTCAACCTATCGTCTGAAAAATATCACCACACAGTGTATTCAAAAAGAACGAGTACCCAATTAACACAATCCGCAGATTTATCAGCAAAAACCCAAAGAAGCAGAGAAAACGTGTACAGAAACCCCAGCCACTCTCCCCTACAACAAAGATATCTCGGAAATTACTCAGACCTCTTGGCATCATGGTTGCCCACAAACCCACCAACACACTAAAACAGCAGCAAATGAACTTGAAAGACCCTATACAGACAACAAGCCAAACTAATGTCATTTATAAAATACCTTGCAAGAATTGTCACGAACATTACATTGGACAAACAGGCAGAAAACTAGCCACCAGGATGCATGAGTATCAACTGGCCACAAAAAGACATGACCCATTCTCATTACTATTTATACATCGAGGAAGGACCACTTCGCCTGGGGACAACACATCCATCCTAGGACAAGCCAAACTGAGACACACGCGAGAATTCCGAGAAGCATGGCACTCCAACCGGAACTCTATCAACAAACACATTGACTTGGATCCCATTTACCACCCCGAGAAAAAGAATAGGAAATTACATCACCACAGGAAATGACATCACCAACACAAGGAAACAAACACATAAATAAAAAGCAGGTCACACCAGCAGTGCTTCACCAGAGGCTCACTGATGATGTTACCTAATATGGTGACAAAACATCTGAAAACGAACCTTGCAGCTCAGCAAGCAAACTTCCATCCAGTTACAAATCTTCTTAAAACTTGCTAAGATACAGGTTTAACAATATTAAAGAAATTTGATGTCATCCAGGACAAAGCTATCTACTTGACTGGCAACAATCCACATGCTAAAACATTCACTTTCTCTACAAGAGCCATATCCTAGAAGCAGAGTACATTATCAGTAGCCTGCATGGATGCAACCCGCCAAGGGACCTTTACATATACAACCTGCACCATCCATAAGAATATAAGTGCAGGTAATACAGGTATTTCTTCCATAATACCCATTTCGTCAATGCGAATTGGCTATAACACACTTGATGAATTGTGGACATTGTTTGCGTAAAATGAACTTTCTGCTGAATGGGTTTAGCGGGATTTCCATCTTCTACAGCGTGATTTCTATTGCAGTTTCCCATAACATGATTTTCTATAGCATAAGATTGCAGAAGAACACAACTAGCATGTTATAGCAGAATGCCTGTAGGTACCGAGGCCAGAATGATCTACAAGTTCTCCTTAAAATCATACACAATCCAGAACTTGGATGTCTCCCAGCATGCTTATTGTTGTTAGAAATCAAAGTTTTGCAAATCTCATACAGGCATTACAATGAGATTATAGTTATCTTGTTCATACATCATACAACTTAACAACAAAATTCTCAATGGACATTTTGGCCAGGTTCATTCAAAGTTTCACATTGCAACGATTCAGAGAGCTCAGCACAACCTTCTCAAGGGCAGCAAAGATGGACAGTATTGGCCAGTGATGGCACACTAAGATTGAAAATAACTTCAACAGGCATCAGTGTAATTCATTCACTCCATTGACTTAGATCGTGATTCCGAAAGAAGGTCATTAAGAGGGAAGGGTTAATAAAAAGAAAAGCAATGAGTAAAGACCAAGGGTAGCTGGTCTAGTCAGAGTTTAAAATACTGGCTCTTTGAATAAATAGGTGAAGAGATATTGAGTTAAGGGAGGCAACTACTGATGAGAAGCAGTAAGTACACAATAGAGAAAATGGCTGAGAGTGATCAGAAATAAATAGGGGACAAAAGCATTCAAAGTGGCAACGTATTGGGGAGCAAGAAATAGGAATGAATATTACAAGATTTGGAACTGTTTAAAATAAGCTGGGAAGATAACTATAGATTGAAGGAATGCCTTCAAAAGTAAAAATGAGCTTGTAATAAAACTCAAGTCATGCAAGTTTGCCAAGTGTTGTATAGTCTGATCTAAAATTTATCTAAATTACAATTTTGAAATGATAGACAAGTTCATATTGTCTCATCTTTGCTTCATTTTCAAGACGTATGACAAAATAATGTATTTTGTACATATTCAATACCTAATGTTAATCTGACTGGGATCTTCCTTCTGACAGCACGAGCAGAAATATGTCATTCGTTTATTCTCCCCAAGACGACAGACAGTGATTTTACCATTGCACTGTCCACAGGAGGAACGCTTGTATACTTTGTAATGCTTATACAAAGCTGACCCCATCTTACGACACTAAAATGTCAAAAGAAAAAGAATTAAATTATAACTGATGATGAAAAAAAAACAAATCTTCCAGTATTTTGTATGAGCTCAAACTGATAAATACATGTAAATGTTTATCAGGCTTAACAGTCGTTCAGGATCAGAAGTGACAATTTTGATACTTACCTTGTGTAAAAGTTTTCTCGTTTTCCCCCCACATTTGATTTTCATGGAAACAACTAATGACAACGTTATTCAATATTAATGTCTATTTGTATACCATCTTTAATATAACATTAAAAATAATTCAAGTACATCAAAGATAAAAGACGTTGAATTGCAGGAAAGCAATGGTAACAAAAAGGAAGAATATAAAGGAAGGATAGGAAGCAGTAAGAAAACAGGGCTCAAGTAGAATTCTCCAAACATCTGCTTCAGCTGAGCCAGAAGCTTGTAGGTTCAAGCTCCACTCTAGAGAGTCAAATAATCTAGCTGGACAATTAGATGGGACGATAAAGCAAATCCAGTTTATCTTTTCACTTGTATACAAGAGATTCCTTGGTATGCCTTGAAAAAGTTAAAGGATTCCATCTATCCTAGTTAACACAAAACATTATTACAACAAATTAGCTGGTCATTATTTCATTGCTGTTTGTCAGACCTGGTTTTGTTGAGATTGACTACCACACTTACCCAGTCTATAAAAACAACTTTACACATATTGACTGAAAGCCTTTGAACACAAGACCAAATAGAGTGTAAGGAGGCCACATACAGAATTATAAATGAGGATAGGATTTTGTAGTCAATCTCCAAGTGCATTGGTAAAGATGCCCTTCAATTGTATATCACCTTAACTCTCCTCAAGGCGTAAGCAGCCAAATTCTACAACACAGTCCGATAAACAACAACTTGTTGGATGAGGAATAAATATTGGCCACAACACTGGGAGAAGTACCCTGAGTAATGCTGCCCAGGTATCTTGAGAGTTCACTTGAGTAGACATCATATCAGCAATTTGAATGTTTTAGTGCTCACTCAGTAAAATGCTGAAGTATTAATCAGGATTCTAAGCTCATGGTGCCAGAATGGATCATGAAGCCGTAACTGCCCTTCTTAGAGTCAAGAGTCATACCAAAGAACATGGACTGCTATTGCACAAAGGTTGGCGAGTGCAGCTGTGATAAAGCATGAGGAAGGGCATCTTTCATGGCCTAGGAACGTCTCAACACCAACGTACTACAGGTGAAGTGCAGTCAGTGTTGTAATGTAAGGAGAAGCAGCTGTCAAAGGTGCTACAGACAACAAAACGATAATGACCAGATAAACATTTTTAGTATTTTTGGTTAAGGAGTTAATATTGACAAGGTTGATGGGAAGAAGTTTCCTGCTCTTCTTCAAGATACAACCTTGTTCTTTTTTAACACTGATCTGAGGAACAGATGGAGCATTGATTTATTGCCTCAGTTCAAAGACAGCATTAAGTCATTCTTTAACACACTGGAATGTCAAAATATAGAAATTGGATTTAACTGAGAAAACACCTGATTGTGAGATAAGAATGCTACCAATAACTCATACCTTGCACTCACGATAGGGGAACAGCCCTTACGGTACATAGGACAATGGGTAGCAGGGGCTTGTAGGGGTTGTAGTTTGAAAAAGGATATGACTTGTAAAGTTAGCAAAAAAGGCACTAGAATAACAATCTGGAAGTAACAAGAACATGGATTGATCTTCATTTGACTCCAAACTACAACAATGTGGTCTTAATGGCCCTCCAGGCAATTAGGCATTGTCAGTAAATATGGGCCTAGCCAGTGAAGCCCACATCCCATAATGAATCTTTTAAAAAAAAGTCTTGAGTGATGGCATTATCCAGAGGCATGACTTTGTAAATCCGTGATTATCATTAAAGTCAGGATGAAGAAGGTTATCAAAAGTGGAGTGTTGGGACAAACTCAAGGTGGAACAAAATTTATTTCAGGTAGTATATTGGCTGTAAAATTGCAGTAAAACATCAAGCTGTACTAGGACAGTGAAAAAGAGGAACTAGAAATTATAGTGCTGATCATATCTACAGAAGGTGCTGAACTTCCTATTTGTTTATTTTTCTGATTTATTCCAAGATCCTGTACCTAGGAACCTTTGTGCCTAAGATGATGGTGACCTTGTAAACCTTTCACTGCATTCATGTGAGTACATGTTACATTAGACCTAATTCTAAATCTAATTATAATTGGTACCTTCTGCTTCTGAAACAGTAACTATTGTGGTGCCTTGCTATGTATAAATAAACAGGAACAGACACAAATGCCAAGCAATAAATTTACAATGAGATTCCTACAGAGAATTTCGATGTCTTAGCTAAGACAAGTTGGAGATAATCAGCTTTATAATTGTCAAGCTCAAGAAAAATACAGGAAGTTAAATATGACTTATGATCCCTTTTTATAATTTGTTCATGAAAACAGCTATGAATCTGACAAGATATAAATTGAAAAGCTGTTTTAAAGTCACAATTTTTGATTAAATCATTCCTACGTTGCAAGATTCAGTAATGCTGAGTTTGGTCTAAGTAGTTTAGCAAAGATATATGGAAAATCATAGGTGTGAACCATTGCACTGTCACTACTTGACACATACCACAGTAGATACACAAGCTTACAGCTTGAAAAGAATTTTTCAAATAAAACAATTTAATAATGCTCAAGTGAAAGTAAAGCTTTTGTCAACTTCAATTTGAGGGAGTTAGTAGTCATTTAGATGATGTGAACTGTAGTTTTATTTCCAACAAATAGATACACATTCTTACCTTATAGAACAGAATTGTGAAGTCATGTGTCACTTTTACAAGATGGTGTATTTGTTCAGCTGATAAGCACCAAATCTATGAAAAAGGATATACGTCTGAGATAAGTACTTTGAAACAACCTGCTTGGAGATGTTGTGAGACACTTTTAGTATAGGTTCAACTTGAATCCTGTCTTCTGGCCCAGAGACTGGGACATTACCACTGTACCACAAGCACCAATGCATCAGAGATATTTTCTAATCAATCAATGACATTATGGCATACCTCTGGAGGAGGCTGGACTTAACTAGGGCCTTCTGACTCAGAGGTACGGACATTATCACTGCATCAGAAGAGCTCAATGTGTCAGAGATGTTGGTTTACCTCAAATCATTTACAGTTGCAGTTTGATTTTAAACTTAACTTGAAACAACTAACTGGCCTTTTGATATCACTAAATGAAAATACTCCAAATATAAGTGCAAACTTTAACCACCACTGTAGTTTCCTTCAGGTGCAGGTGTTGCCCGGAGCATGTGACTGAACAGGAGGTTGGCCAGAGATTAATCTTTTAATTTAAAGTGGTCAGAGAACTTCTTGACAAAAAGAGAGACAGGTCTGAAACACAGAAATAATTAATTAAAATTAACCCTCACAGGTTTACATAATTTTGTATCTCAGTTTAAGTGTAACGGATAATTACACAGCATTATGTGCAGCATTTAATGGAGGCCTCAAAGATTATGTCTGCCAGTTGGATAGCCAGCAAGAGCACTGTACCACCTCCCTGAGGGAAGGCCTGCCATACCTTTGGCACTCAGGCACTTAACTGGATAATGGCAACCCTTTCCAGGACAGAGGTTCTGCCTACCAAGAGGTGCTGGCCTTTCAGAAACCAGCAATTTTATTTAACAACAGCACCACAAGGGAGCTGGTGCCTGTTGTTAGTAAATCCCAATGCCAAGGCAAAATGATTTCGCTGGATCGCAGGCCTCAGGTGAATACTGGTGAGTGGGTATCACAGAGTAAGAATTGTGGAGGTGGTGGGGTCAGCAGTAAAGAAAGGGGTGCAGCTCTCAGCTGGATCCCTTGTTGAGGGACTAAGGAACTTTGAATGAGACCCACCTCTGGAGGTCTGCAGCAATCCAGCACTGGGATTTGTGCAGTGCCTTGGGACATTTACTACGAAAGCATTAAATGATTGCAGTTTGCTTTTGCATTTGAAATCAAACATATGTGTGCATGGAAGACTGCACAAGTGGTTAACCAAATATTTAAGAAGTTTATCAAATGCCATAGAGACAAGTCCCATTTAGAATTGCAATTCAATTACAGAATTAACAAAACATTCAAAATCAAATGGCTAAACTGTGTGGAATGTATTAAACACACAATTAAGACTGTAGCATTCTGCATTTGACAGAATTTTAGAGTGTTGTATAATTCTGAGACCAAAGCTTTGAAGTTTCTGGGATCTGTGCAATGATTAATTGAAACCGATCTCCTAGCAATCGGCCAGTTGAGAGACTGGTCAACAGGATAGCTCGGGGAGAAAGCTATAGGAAGGGTCTATGAAGATGATGCCCAGTAAATGTTCATTTGGCAGTGGGGAGACAATGGGAGAGAGAGAGAGGTGCTAAATAAATAGGTTGCAGTTTGGGTCGAAGGGATGGTGTGTCGGACAATCCTTGCAGTGGATTGCTTAAGCAACCGGTGGGGGGTGGGGGCGGGGAGAGTAGTGAGTGAATGAGAAAGGTGAGTGCATGCTTGTGTTGCTCTCCAAAGCATTGTTGAAAAACACTCACTTGCTTGGTCCATCTGTTCTGGTCTCCTTTTAACTTCTGGGTTTCCCTTGCTCTAGGAAACCTAGAACGCCAGCATAAATTCAAATGCTCTCATAATCTGATTTAAAAGGCAACCTAATTGACAAGTTTCAATCATGGATCCAACACTACAGAGTGGACCCTGAACAAACATCTAATGCCCTTTCAAATGAAGTCACTCCTTTTTTATTCATCCCATCCTCTGCCAATGAATTAGCTCTCCTCCACATGTAACACCACTTAGACTACGTACAGACAGTAGCAACGGCCCAGAATGTATCATCACCTCAGTAGTATATATATCTAGGTGAACTTGCCAAGTCCTAAAGGATAGGACTGTTAAACTAGTTTGTAGCAAGGGTTCAGGAAATCAACTTTCAGTAAAACATTTACTTGACCTAATCTTCTGAAATCCAACGACAGCAGATACATCTGTCCGTGGAATCATCAACAGAAGTGACCTTTGCAGAACCTTTGTGAATACAAAGTTCCACTCTCATAGGGAGCATATTCCCACATTCTGTGACACTCATAATGCACTAATTAGGTTAGACAGATTTTGGAAAGATCTAGCCTCTTAAGGCTTGGTATCCATGACCCATTTTTGGGCAATCAGCAGCAACTGAACTGTATTCTACCACAATCTGTAACAAAATAGTCCAGAATACCCCAATCTAGCATCATTACCAAACATATCTTAAAAATAAAGGTGTCATTCTGTTGCATGCCAAGCAGCATAAACAGCATGCAATAGACAGAGCTAAGTGATCCCATAACCAATGGATTAGGTCCAAGCTTTGCAGTCCAACCACATCCAGTTGTGAATGGTGGTGGACAATCAAATAACTCATTTGAAAGAGAAGTTCTACAGATATCCCATTCAATTATGGGAGGTAGGGCGGGTTGGAATCCAGCATATCAGTACAAAAGACAAGGCCTAAACATCCACAAGCATCTTCTGCCAGAAATGCCTATCATTTATGCCATCTCAGATTCCTCTTCCAATCCTTAACATTACAGACACCAATTTTCAGCTTATTCTATTCACACCACTTGATATCAAAAACTGTTGAATGCACTAGGATAACGCAAAACATATGAATCCTCGAATTATTTCTGCAACACTACCAAAGACTTGTGATTCAGAACTAGCCACACCTGTAGCCAAGCCTAGGTAGTACAGTTACAACATTGGTATGTACCCAGCAATGTGCAAAACTGCCAGGTATATCCTGTCAACAAAAATCAGAACCATCGCAATCTGGCCAATTACTGTCCAATCAGTCAAGTTTCAATCATAAGCAAAGTGATGAAAGGGGCCATTGACGTTGCCTTGAAATGGTATTCACTCAACAATAAACTGCTTATTGATGCTTAGTTTGGGTTCCAACAGGCTCGCGCAACTCCTGATCTCATTACAGCATTTGTCCAAATATGGTTTCAATTAATTAATTACGGACAAATGAGCGAAACTCCAGAGAGGATGTTTGATTTCCTTTGAAATCAAGGTAGTACTTGACCAAGTATGGTATAAAAAAGACTATGCAAAATTGCAATTAATTATATCAGAAGAAAACTTTCCATTGATTGAAGTCATAAGTGGCACAAAAGAAAATGAGCATGATTATCAGAAGTCAGCCATCTCAGCGCCAGCACATCTTTGCGGGAGACCCTCAATGCAGGCAGAACCAACTTCAGCTACTCCATTAATGACTGTCTTACCATTGTAAAGTAAGAAGTGGGGATGTCCACTGATCATGGCACAACGTTCAGAACTATTCATGACTTCTCAGGCACTGGAACACTCCATGACCAAATGCAGCTAGGTGTGAACAATAACCAGGGAATTCGGGAGACAGCAATAAATGCTGACGCAGCTAGTGACAGCAATGAATTATTTTTTTTAAAAATAGCTGATCAGTTTCAATTAATGGCACTCAAATATGGACTCTGCTAAATAAGGCTTGTACCTTCACAGCAGGATGTAAGCTGCTATCAAACATGGATTCATTTTTAATGATATTTCCCACTCCAGGAAACACAGTCTGGTCCAACAGCACATCACAAATCATGCGAGCACCATGCTGCTTCAATTCATTCTCAGCTCGGGAATGACTGAATCTAGCCGAACAAACATCCAGTTCTTCCAACAATTTTAATTTCTGTTCACACTCAGATGTATTCCTGATTGATGAGAAAACAAAATCAGTGTTAAAAATTACATACAATTTCCCCCTACACTATCCCATCATCATCCATGTGTTAATCCAAGGATTGCTTAAATCAACCTAATGCGGCTGAGTTAACTACATTGACAGGTCATAGAGTCATAGAGATGTACAGCATGGAAACAGACCCTTCTGTCCAACCCGTCCATGCCGACCAGATATCCCAACCCAATCTAGTCCCACCTGCCAGCACCCAGCCCATATCCCTCCAAACCCTTCCTATTCATATACCCATCCAATGCCTCTTAAATGTTGCAATTGTACCAGCTTCCACCAATTCCTCTGGCAGCTCATTCCATACACGTACCACCCTCTACGTGAAAAAGTTGCCCCTTACGTCTCTTTTATATCTTCCCCCTCTCACCCTAAACCTATGCCCTCTAGTTCTGGACTCCCCGAGCCCAAGGAAAAGATTTTGCCTATTTATCCTATCCATGCCCCTCATAATTTTGTAAACCTTCTTGGTCACCCCTCAGCCTCCGACGCTCCAGGGAAAACAGCCCCAGTCTGTTCAGCCTCTCCCTGTAGCTCAGATCCTTCAACCCTGGCAACATCCTTGTAAATCTTTTCTGAACTCTTCCAAGTTTCACAACATCTTTCCAATAGGAAGGAGACCAGAATTGCACGCAATATTTCAACAGTGGCCTAACCAATGTCCTGTACAGCCGCAACATGACCTCCCAACTCCTGTACTCAATACTCTGAACAATAAAGGAAAGCATACCTAACGCCTTCTTCACTATCCTATCTACCTGCGACTCCACTTTCAAGGAGCTAGGAACCTGCACTCCAAGGTCTCTTTGTTCAGCAACACTCCCTCGGACCTTACCATTAAGTGTACAAGTCCTGCTAAGACTTGCT
>NC_057711.1:18602018-18609201 GCF_004010195.1 Chiloscyllium plagiosum | reverse complement strand
TCACAATCTACAGACTCAGAAAATAACACCGTCTTATTCCTCTACAAACACTGCCCCAGGT
The DNA here is from genome assembly GCF_004010195.1 of Chiloscyllium plagiosum. NCBI lineage: Eukaryota > Metazoa > Chordata > Chondrichthyes > Orectolobiformes > Hemiscylliidae > Chiloscyllium > Chiloscyllium plagiosum. The sequence goes on along the minus strand of NC_057711.1, from coordinate 18,609,140 downwards.
TAAATTAATAGCTATGGCTTATATTTTAAGTTTAATCAAGAGACTTATCTCCAAAAACATATAATCAAGAAAGAATCCACTGTACCCACTACTGCAACCTATTCTTGGACAGACTTAAAACAATAATTAACTTATCTGATTCTGTGCTGTGAACTTCGCACAACAGTTCCTCCAAGATTAGTTGTGAATTTCAGTGTTTGTTAATTTTCCCAGATGCACTCCGATGTCCAGCGATACACGAATTCAAACAGCAAAGGCGGTAACTGTGCAGTCAGTCCCTACTAATTTGGTTTTCTTTCAAAAATATTTTCATTCTGCATTTTTTTGTGCCAAACAATTTAAATGAACCAACTCAATTACTCTGGTTGCACTATTCCAGTTCGAGTTCATTTTATAGATATATTTAAGATATTTTTATCTTACGCTACAAAGTGTAATATCAAAGGGATAATTGCCTTTAACTTCAGTTATTTCACTTTTTTCAAAATCTCAAGTCACATTGAGCTTACGTTTTGCACTACATTTTCCCCCTTATTTTTTCTGGACATATGTTTGCATTTGTGCAATTTTTTTCTCATTACATACTTTGCATGTTATCTTTTCATTCTGAGTGCATCATACTTGCCATTTTCCTTTGCACAAACTGTTCTCCTTCTGCACTCTTGATCAAAATTAATTAAGCTCTACTTTGTGTTTCCTTTCCTACACAAGTGCATGCCACTTTTTGTATTCTCACAGCATTGCATTTTTTGCATGTTCTCTTCCTGCTATGTGCTATATTACTAAACCCATCTATGCTGCTCAGGAGAACTACCGAGAGCTGCAAAGGCAGAATGACAAGATGGTGAAATGGATTGAAAAAAAAAGACAGATGGATTTCAAATGTGAGACTGGAAATATAATAAAAAGTAAAAATAATTACGGTTGAAAAACTGGATGAAGAGGAGCAAAATGTTTGCGTTCATATTCTCATGTAGTTAAAAGCAGCACCACAAGTGATAAGGTTGTAACAAAAGCCAATGTTCACCAGTTTTAAGGCAAGTAATATAGAATATAAAAAACAAGATACATTTGTGGATCTATATCAAATCCTAATTAGAATACAATTGAAGAAGTTTTAAGAGTTACAGATTAATTTTGTTTAGTACATTAAATGATCCAGGCAGAAATGTAGAGGGTTTGATCAGTAAGTTTGCAAATGAAACGAAAATTGGTTGTGTGGTAAATAACGTGGAAGAACACAGGACAATATAAATGGTCAGATGCACAGAACAATGGCAAATGGAATTTAATCCATGGAAGTGAGAGATGATATATTTTGGAAGGGCTAATAAAATAAGACAGTACACACAATGAGTGATAAGAACCTATGTAGTTTAGAGGATCAGAGGGACCTTGGTGTACATGTCCACAGATCCTTGAAGGCAACAGGTCAGATGGATAAGATGATTGAGAAGGCATATAGGATACCTGCCTTTATTGAATAAAGGCATTGAATACAAGAGCTGTGAGGTTATGATAGAACTGTACAAGATGTTAGTTAAGCCACAACTGTAAGCAATTCTGATCGCCACATTATAGGACGGATATGATTGCTCTACAGACACCATAAAAAAAAGTTCTGTAGAATATCTGTAGCTCAGGTTGTGGATTAGGTTGTTGTATTGCTCGCTGAGCTAGTGAGCTTGTTCGCAGACATTTTGTCACCATTCTAGGTAACATCATCAGTGCACCTCCGATAAAGCATTGGTGTTCTGTCCTTCTTGCTATTATGTTCCCTGGTTTGCTGGAAGGCATGATATCACTTCCAGTTTTGTTTCTTAGTGGTTCGTATACATGGGCTCTAACTCTACATGTTTGTTGATGGAGTTCCAGTTTGAGTGCCAGGCTTCCAGGAATTCCCGTGCATGTCTCTGTTTGGTTTGTCCTTGGATGGATACGTTGTCCCAGTCGAATTGTTGTCCCTCTGTGTGTGTGTGGACACCAGTAATAGTTAATCATGTGTCTTGGTGGCGAGTTAGTGTTCAAGTATTCTGATGGGTAGTTTTCTACAAGTTTGCCCAATGTAATGTTTTTGGCAGTCTTTACATGGTTTTTAGGAGAAAGTGGTTTTTGTATATAACTGTTGGTTCTGGCTACGGGAACTTTTATACTCACTGATGAGTATCAAATCTGTGCTATAAAAATCTTTTACTCTATGAGTTAATGGATCTTTATTATATAATATTCAGAAAGTGAAGAGGATGCAGCACAGATTCACTGGGATACTGCCTGACATGAGAATACATATACAACAGAGAAAATTTACAGCTGACACGGCAAGTACTTAAAACTATGAACAGTGCACAGACAACGATATGATAATAAAATTGTGGACATTTTTCATAAGTAGTGGCTTGATAACCCATACTTCAAAATGGCATAGGAAATAAATGTGTGGAACGAAAACACACAATTATACAAACACATGAACAAAAAACAAAAGTAAGCCACTGGGCCCTTTGAGCCTGCTTTGCCATTTAATAAGACCATGGGCTGATCTGAATTTAACCTCAACATTACATATATTCAATAATCTTTCAGCCCTTGGTGTAAAGAATCTATATACCTCTGCCTTAAAAGTACTTAAACATTCTACACCCATTGCCTTTTGACAAAGGGGATTCCAAAGACACTCAACCCTCAAAGAAAATATGTTTCCTCCACTCTGTTTTAAATGGGCGCCCCTGCATTTTTAATCTATGACCCCTAATTCTAGATTCTACCATAACAGTAAAATGTTTTCACCATCCACCCATCAAATTCAGTGCTAAAGTTCAGACATTTTGATAAGAAACTTGTGATTTACTTTCAGAGATTAAAACACCATATAAATTGATAAATAAAATTATAAAGACTATCTCAAAAATAAACAAAAAAATTAAGTTTATACATATTTACCTGACATCCACTGTGGAGTCAAAGAAGGAAATCAAATCATTGGTCAGCTGGATTTCTAAAACTGCTGCAGCTCCATCCTTGTGCCTTCTCTCAGATGAATTGATACACACTGAACCATGCATACCAAAATGTATCCTGTAATGGCATATGAATGACATTTTTACTTATTTCAAACTAAGGGCATGCCAGAATTTTCCTTGAATGCCCCTCTTGACAAACTCTCCAAAGTGAAAGACAAAATCAAATCAAAAACTTTTGGTTATCCTTAACCTATGTTCATATACTGGTGTCTGCATTAATGAAAAATTACTCAGGAAAATATTTTTTAAAAATAATGATACACTCACTTTGAAATAAACATTGAATTGATGAAAATTTTCAAATACGGATTAGTCTGCAAGTCTGCAGAGCCAGAGAACTGAGACAAAATTAGACATTGCAAGCAGATATCAGCAGGTCTGGGAGCATCCATAAGAAGCGTGCAGAGTTAACATTTCAAATCTGGTGACTCACCATCAGAACTGATAATAGATAGGAAAAGGCAGTATTCATGCTGACAAAGAGGTTTGGTGGGTAGGGTGCTGTGTGTAGGGGCCAAAGAGCTGTGGGGATAGTTTGCGAGAAACACCGTGCAAGATATGAAAGATGAGAGGTTGGGAGGATGTGGAGGGAGTTTGGGAGGCACAAGGAGTGGTGGTTGTTTCTTGACAGTAGACCTGAAGAGAAGAGAGGCTGAATAAATGATAATGACAGCTGAGATTAGGAAAGAATGGGTTGGCTGCACTGCATCATGTCATGACAGGGGCAGGTTGTGGGGGTGGGTAAAAAAACATAAAAAGACAGAATTATGGTTTAAAGTGATTGAACACTGCGTTGAGTTCTAGAGTCTACAAGGAAATGAGAATGTGTTCTTCAAGCTTTCGCTGAGAGTAACTGGAACACTACAGCAGCCCTGCGACAGAAATGTAGGAACACTGGTGTGTCGAAGTGGCAGGAAACTGGAAGTTTGAGATCATATCTATGGACAGAACGTAGATGTTCTCCAAAGCAATCACCCAGTCTGCATTTTGTCTCCCCAATATAGAGGAGACCATATTATGAACAGCAAATACAGTAAACTAGATTGAATAATGTGCAGATAAATCGCTGCTTCACCTGGAAGGTATGTCTGGGGCCTTGGATAGTGAGAATGAAGGAAATAAATTAGCAAGTAATACACCAAGACTCTTAAGATATCTTAGGGCTGTAATTTAGGAGAGGTGATAGCCTATTGGTATTAGCACAGGACTGATAGTTCAGAGACCCAGGTAATGTTCTGGGGACCAGGGTTCGAATTCCCCCACAGCAGACGATGGAATTTTAATGCAATAAAAATCTGGAATTAAGAGTCAAATAATGACTATGAATCCATTGCCGATTGTTGGAAAAACCCATCTGGTTCACTAATGTCCTTTAGGGAAGGAAACCGCTATCCTCACCTTGTCTGACCTATATGTAACCACAGACCCACAACAATGCCGCTGACTCTTAACTGCCTTCTGGGCAATTAGAGATGAGCAATAAATGCTGCCTAGCCAGCAATTCCCGTGAATGAATTAAAAAAAACAGTAGACTATCAAGGTCTAGTGGAACAAGTCAGATATAAAGATCATGTAAATGTTGGAACTGGCATTGTTTGAGTTGGAGTTCAGTGTTTTGTTCACAAACGGTCAAGTTCTATTCTCAATACAAGCCAAAGTACTGACATGCAAACACATTCCAGATATCATTTATCCACAGCAGTTCTACTGTATGATTTTTGAAGTTAGCACTGAAGCTAAACTATGCCTTCAAAAAATGGTTTTCCCAATTTTTCTTCAATGATACAAAAACTGTTCTTACTGGCTCAATACATTATAAATAAAACACTGCAATTAATTTGATTCAGCAATAACTACATTCCACAAAGCAATGAGAAAGAGACTATACTAACTATTTGATCTCTATGATATTAATACATTGAGCAATATATTATGGATACAATGACTAAGTAATTAAACCATGCAATTCAATACATTGCAGCAATATTTTTAAACATTTTAAAAACCTGCAGCTCACTAAGATAACCCTCAGCACTTCCTAAGCACTTCTTATTTCAAAATTCTTGCGTGCATATTTATGACTGCTCCAACATAGGTGGTGATTAAGAGCAACAACCCAGGGCAGGGCTCTCAGTCAATACTTGTCCTTTTCAGAGGACTCAGCGGAGACATTATCATTGAATTCAGCCACGGAAAAGTTGAACTTGAATCTTACATTTCAGTGTCCAACATTTTTGCAGGATTATTACAATAAACAGAGTCTTTCAACAAGGGTGTACTTTATTCAGTTAAAAAAAAAGACAGACTACCTTAGCGTAGTTAGGCCAAAGAAAATGAAAAGTTCCTTGCCCAATGTCTTCACATCAGTGTAAACCTTTCCTTTGAGGAGTAGGATTCCATTCTGACAAGAAACAGATCCATTAATTTGAGTGATCTGGAGAAAGAATAAAAAAGTAAATCGCCAAGTTTATTTTTCAGTTCCAATAAAAGATCATTGATCTGAAACATAATCTTTTAACCTCTCTCGCTCATTTGCAGTTCTGAAGCAGAACATAACTAGGGCATTTACATTTTTATGTGCTTAAAGAGTTCAATCATTTAAATTAAGCAACTTAACTCTATCCCCATTTTAAAGTCATATATCTTAGGCATTTTAAAATGATATCTCAACTATAATTAGAAGTCAGAAGAAAATGTTAAGAGTACAGGAACTATGAGAGGCCATTCAGCCCTTCAAGCCTGTTCATGGTTTACTTGTACCTTAACTCATTGACTTGTACCTTTGAGTCCCTTTGCTAAACATAAATATACAAATCTCAGCTTAGAACAGGACATAGTCTGAGAATAAAGGGGTGCAAATTTAAGACTGAGATGAGGGAGTATTTCTTCTCTTGGCAGGCTGAAAGTCTTCTGAAATACTGCCACAGAGAGCTGTGGAAGGCAGAGTTCTCATGTACATTTAAGGCTGAGATAGATAGATTCTTCATCAGTAGGGGAATCAAGGATTATGGGGAAAACATATGAAAGTGGATATGAGAAACCTTAGGTCAGTCATGATCTTATTGAATGACAGAGCAGGCTCAAGGGACCAAATGGCCTACTCCTATTTCCATTTCTTATGGTCTTGGTGCTTTTGATTTTACTCATCCTCAAAAGGTTTTTAGGGGAAGTAACAGATTTCTCCTGACTTTCGTAAGTGAGTTATTTTGCTGACATGAATGCAGAACAGCCTGATTTTAATTGTTTTTATATGCCTATTCCTGGATATGGGCAGAGCTGACGAGGCCACCATTTACTGTCCATCCCCAAAAGCCCTTCAAAAGATGGTGGTGTCTTCTTGAAATCCACAGACAGACTGCTAAACATTTGCAGCTCAGGTGGCCATTCAACTCATTGCGTCCGCACCGGTCACAACAAAGATCCAACTACACTAATCCTGATTTCCAGCTCCTGGGCCATGTCCTTATAACTTTTCTGATCTAGTGTCACTGAAAGAACAGCACTACTGTTTGAAATCAGGATGGTAAGTAGCTTGGAGGGGAATTTACAGGTCAGATTCCATGCAACTGTTGTCCTTGTCCTTCACGGTGTTACAGATCACAAGTGTGGAAGGTGCTGTTGGGGGAGATTTAGTGCTGCAATATATCTTGCAGATGGAATGCGCAGTGGTGAAGGGAAGGAACGCAGAAGGTGGTGAATGGGGAGTCAATCAAAGGGGGTGCTTTGTCAAGCATAGTGTTGAGCTTATTATATTGTTGGAGCTGAACTCATGCAGGGAAGTGAATGATCTAAAAAGCACAAGTCTGAAATGTGATGGAATATGCCCAACGTGCCTGGACAAATGCAGCTCCAACAACCTTTATTGACTGTCACTGACTACAGTCTACCGCATGGACAGTGACGGTCAATAGAGACACCATCCCTGTATTGACAAACACTACATGTACTGCTACTATTTTGACAGACACTTTCCATACCTTCCCTTTATTGAGAGGAGGTGTTGGCCGAGCGGTATTATTGTTGGACTGTTATTCCAGAGACCAGATACGCCTATTCCACCCCTACACCGACAGTCCCTGTCCACACCGCCCCTACATTGACA
>NC_057711.1:18552822-18599134 GCF_004010195.1 Chiloscyllium plagiosum | reverse complement strand
CGCCCCTACATTGACAGTCACTGTCCACACCGCCCCTACATTGACAGTCACTGTCCACACTGCCCTTACATTGACAGTCCCTGTCCACACCGCCCCTACATTGACAGTTACTATTTAAATTGCTTTTATATTGACAGAGTTGAAACTTTATTGCTGGAACAGCACAGCAGGTCTGGCAGCATCCAGGGAACAGGAGATTCGACGTTTCGGGCACAGGCCCTCCTGGATGCTGCCTGACCTGCTGTGCTGTTCCAGCAATAAAGTTTCAACTTTGATCTCCAGCATCTGCAGACCTCACTTTCTCCCTTTATATTGACAGAGTCTATTGTGATATCCTCCATCCCTGCCACTCACCACGCTCCCTCTCAGCTCCACTACCCGCTGCCCTTGCTTCACTCGGCTCCTGATCTTCTCCCCATTTAAGGTACAACCAGGGCCTTCCACCATGTCCAACGAGATCAGTGAACAACAGGAACCAGCAGCGAGACAGAGAGAAGGAACCCGCCAAAACCAGTTAAACCGGGCAGCCGGCATCGAGCATGCGCCCAGCGATCAGTCCACACAGCGGCCGGCACAGAGCATGCGCCTCAGCGAAGTAACGTGACCGGATTAAGGACGGGGCATGCGTCTCAGGTATTACCATGAGAACCACTGCCGGTAAGGCGCATGCGCGTCTGCGAAACATTTGACCCGTTGCAGCAATGGGCATGCGCAGTGAAAAACCCGCCGAAACAGTCAAACGTGGGGTGGACTGCGTCTGCGCAAGTTATGTGTGGGTCAGTTTGATTTTATTGTGGACCTGTTCCTGCAGGTAACTGAAGCTGAGTCCATTACAAAAGAGTTTTTATTTACCACTTCAGTGAAACAAAGAACTGCGGGTGCTGGAAACCTGAAACAGAAATATAAATTGCTGTTTTTGGTCCTGGATGTGAAATGTCCCTTTGAGGTAGTATCAGTTTTCAGCACCTTTCTAATCTGCCTCTGCCTTCACATACTGCCCTGTCCTCCATCAGGAGATGGAGAAGTTGATGTTTTGGGTGTAACCCTTCTTCAGGACTCCAGCATCTGCAATTTCTTTTTGTCTCTAAGCAGCCTGACTGGAACAGGAAACCTGCAGAAAGGATTTTAAGCATGTCCAGTAGTTATTATCTGCAAGATGTAAGAAGCATCTAGCTCCAGCAGTGGCATAATGATGAAGTCATTGGAATAGCATTCCATTGTCCTCGGATACAGACGTGGGTTTGAACCCCACAATGGCAGATACTGAAATTTGAATTCCACAAAAACCTGATTCCTCCTCCCCCCTCATTATTCCCAGTCCTAACCTTCCAACTCGGCACCACCCTCTTGACCTGTCCATCACCCTTCCCATCCATCTGCTCCACCCTCCTCTCCTACCTATCACTTTCTCCCCAACCTAATGCATTCTTAGCTCGCTCCCCCTGAACCCCAAGCCCTCCCATTTATCTCTCAACTTCCCTGGCCCACAAGTCTCATTCCTGATGAAGGGCTTATGCCCAAAACGTTGACTCTCCTGCTCCTTGGATGCTGCCTGACCTGTTGTGCTTTTCCGGCACCATACTCTCAACTTAAAACAAAAACTGTCTCGTGGTGATCATTGTGATAAATAGTGTAAGTACCCATCAAATGCCCTTTAAGGAGTCTAATCTGCTGTTCTTACACGGTTTGCCCTATACATGACTTCAGACCCACACAATGTGATTGAATCTTAACTGACTAATAAAATGAGCCAGCAAAGGCCATTGGGATGGGCAACAAATGGTGGCAAGCCCCCATAAATTAATAAAAAATTCCTCATGTTGAAGTCTTATCCCTGAAACTAGGGTTACATTTTGCTGCACTATTTCCAGGACTTGAAATGGCTCTTGTGTTTGTTTGTAATGAGGTGGTATAATCACATAACATGATATGTATGGATGCATGTGGATGTCTTTGGAAGTTTTAAAAGTTATACGAATGTATTTGCTTGCATTGAATTATTACTCAAGCAAAACACAAGAGAATTCAGATTAAGAAATAGAGTTGAGTTGACCTTTGCTCACTCTGGGATATGAGTCTGCCTATCAATTTAGTTAAATCAACATACAAAACAAATTATCATTTGTAATTCAGTATGGTGTATGCCAAATAAATGTACTTTATCAGTTCAGGTTATTGCAATAGATGGGTCAGACCTAACATTTGGGTATGTGTCCTTCAACTCACACTGAACCCAAACTCAGATTTTCAGTGACATTTTTTCCAGTAATCTATTTCTCATTAGAGTTGTTTATTCAATTTTTTAATTCACTTCTCATAATGCTATAATGATAATTTGGCTTCTACTCACTTGATCCTGTTCTGTATCATTTTGTTTTTGTCAGCTCTGGTGGAATAGTGCTTCTATTGACTATATTTTATTATTTAATTGAACAACTTAACTAGTTTTTGTGACTTCTGTGCTGAACAGAGGAGAGAACATCAGTGCAAGGGAATAGGTAAAATTTGGATGTAGTGTGCAATGTATTGCTTAAACTTAGAGGAATGGTGTCAGTTTTGCTCACCTCCAGCGTAACTGCAATATTCATTTTTCCAAGGCTAACCAAGCTTACGGTCTCCTCTTTCTCTCTTAATAACTGCTTAGTTTTGGGGCAAAATGCATGCATTACAACAGGCTTCTGGAGCAAGTGGGACTCGAACCTAGGCCTCGTGGACCAGAGATAGCAACACCACCATGCCATATTGAAATCTACAAGGTTCTTTGGGGACCTGATAGGAAGAAGTTGTTTTCCCTTGGAGTGTCTTGGACAAGAGGGCATTACCTCAAAATAAGAGATGGCGCAGAATCAGATGTTGTCGAATTTGTGTAATTCTTAATCACAGAAGGCTTTCAAGACTGGGTTGTTAAGTGTATTCAACGCTGAGATAAGCAGTGTTTTAATCAGTAAGGGAATCAAGAGTTATGGGGAAAAAGCAGGAGAGTGGAGCTGATAATTATCAGATCAATCATGATTTGATTGATTGGCTGAGCAGACTTGATGGGATGAATGGCCTACTTCTGTTCCTATGTTTTCTACTCTTATTTCCAGTTTTGTAGTAATAAGCAATTTCTTTAAAATTTTAGAGAGCATTGATAGCTATCTGTAAGCTTTGCAGATTTCTTCTTAACAAAGTTTCCTTTAGTTATGTTGCTATTGTCCCAGCTGTTGTTACAATTGAACAAGTCAGGTCTCAGAATGAAATCTGGCCTGAGATCATATTTTGATTTGTTTACTTTTAAAAGTGTAACTTTATGGTCTTTCGCTGAAACATTGCTTCATCAATGACTTTACCTCCATAATAAGGTTAGAATTCGAGATATTTGTCAATGATTGCATAATATCGAATGCAACAGTAATTTATTGTCAGTTGTATTTTTAATATTTTTTGTAAAAATATACTGTGAAAAGTGTTTAAATAGCAGTACTGCAGCACCATTTTAATAATATTACATATGTTAAAGAAAACGAAACAATTAAGACAAAATCCATCTTGGCCCCAGGGCTGCTGAGGTTCAGGAAACCCAACATTGCAGCATCAACAAGGAATCCCAAGCCACTGCCAGAAATCAACGCCAAGGATGCCAAAAGACACCGTAAGGAATCCTGGGCCAGACCCACTCTGACACCAAATAAGCTGCTGCAAGGAATCCCAGGCCAGGCTGGACCCTCCATGCTGCCGAAGATGCTGCAGAAGCCACTATAAGGAATCCTGGGCCATTGCAATCCCTGATCCAGATCCACCTCATCACCGAAGCAATCTACCACATCATAGGACCCACCAGGACACGATTGCAATGGCCACAAGGTACACCTGGATCCGCACTGCATTCTCCACAGCAGCAACCTCATAATACCCCCTGTTTAACTTGCTGCTGACGTTTGTATATCCAAATCATTGGAGTTTAAATTTGTCCAAGAACTTTATAGAATACTCTAATCATAAATTTTATTAGCTTACAGGACATAAAATAAAATAATAATTGGTAACCAAAAATAATATGTTTCTGTGCAGTGTTTGTAGTTTAGAATCCCTTGTTCAGCAACCCAGCGTTCAGCATTGTTCATGACTCATACTGAAACAGTGCAGGGTTCAAATGTTGCAGGGTCTGGACAATATTTGGGTTTGGGCTGATAAGTGGCAGGTATCATCCACACCACACAAATGCCAGGCAATGACCATCTCCAATAACAGACAATCTAATCACCACCCCTTGACATTCAATGGTGTTAGCATCACTGAATCCCTCAGTACCAACATCCTGGGTGATACCATTGACCAGTAACTCAACTGGACTCGCCGCATGAACGTGGCTACAAGAGCATGTCAGAGGCTAGAAATACTGCAGCGACTGACTCTACAAAGCCTGTTCACCATCTAAAGGCACATGTCAGGCGTAAGATGGAATACCCCTCACATGCCTGAATGGGTGTTGCTTCAACAACACTCTCAGAGCTTGACACCATACAGAACAAAACAGCTCACTTAAATGGCACCGTATCCACAAGTTTTTAGTCCCTCCACCACTAAGGGTCAGTAGTGGCACTGTTCACTATTGCAAGATGCACTGTGGAAATTCACAAAAGATCCTTAAATAGCATCTTCCAACCCACAACCTCTTTCATCCTGAAGGACAAGGACAGCAGATACATGGGAACTCCACCACCAGCTGCAAGCTCCTTTCCAAGCCACTCGCCTTCCTGACGTGGAAATATATCACCATTCGTTCAATGTCATTGGGTCAAGATCTTGGAATTTCATTTCTAACATCTTTGTGGGTCTGTCTACATGGACTGCAGTGGTTCAAGAAAGCAGCTCATCACCACCACCTTCTCAAGGGCAACCAGGGACAGGCAAGTCAATGATGCCCACATCCCACAAGTTAATAAAACAAAACTCAGTGAATACAATTTTTTAACTTCCAGATGAGGTGTGTTTGTTTAAAGTTTTGCAGATTATTAAAAGACTGAGAATGTTTAAGCTCTCAGTTGTGTGCGTATTTAAGGGGAAAAGCTTCACAGCTCACAAGACCATAACTGAGATAAAACAGCTAAGTCAGCATTATGTAATCATTGGTAACATCTCCACTTCTGACCTTATAATGGAGGAGAGGTTGTTGATGAAGCTGCAGAAGATGATTCATCTGAGGATACTACTCTGAGGAATTTCTGCAGATGTGGCCTGGAGCTGAGATGACTGATCTCCAGTAACCACAGCCATCTTCCTGTGCCAGGTTTGACTCCAACTAGTGGAGAGTTTTCCTGCTGATAACCGTTGATTCCAGTTTTGCTTGGTTTCTTGATGCCACGTTCGGTTGACTGTAGCCTTGATTTGAAGAGCTATTTCTCTCATTTCACCTCTGGTATCCAGTGTACTTAATCGGCTCGGTTAGATTTATCCCGTGTTTTGTGTACAGGACACACAAAGGCAATTTTCCACATTGCCAGGTCGGTGCCTATGTTGTAACTACTGGAAGAACTTGGTTGGGAGTTTGGCAAGTTCTGGAGCACACGTCTTCAGTACTATTGCAGGAATGTTGTCGGGCCTGTGATATCTACAGTATCTGGAGCCTCTAACCATTTCTTGATATCATGTACAATGAATTGAATTGCCTCAAGACTGAGGATCACTGGTGAAGGCTGAGATGAATCATCCACTTTGCACTTCTGACTGAAGATTGCTGGAAATGCTTCAGACTTTTGCATTTATGCGTTAGGCTTTTTCATTATTGAGAATGAGGATATTTGTGGAATTTCCTTCTCCATTGAGTTGTTTAATTCTCCACCACCATTCGTGACTGCAGAGTCAGAGTCATACAGCACAGAAAAGGCCTTTCAGCCTATTAAGTCCACACTGATAATAACTATCACTAAAAGCGTGCTAATTCGAATTTCCTCCACTTGTCCATATCCTTTAATATTATGATATTTCAAATTCTTATGCAAATATTTTTTTAAAGCTGGTTAAGTTTCCAGCCTCTGATACCTTCGCAACCAGTGCATTCCAGATTCCCAGCATCCTGTGAGTGAAAAAGATTTTCTCAATTTTCCTGTGAATTTCCTGTCCTTTACCCTTAAACAATGCCTCCTCCTGATTGAACGTCAACCAAGGGGAATGGCTGTTCCCTACTCACCTTGTCCATTCCCTTCATAATTTTACACACCTCAAACACGTGCCTTCCTCAGCTTTCTGTGCTTAAAAGAAAATGATCCAAGCCTATCACGTCTCTCCTTATAGTTCAATTGCTCCATCCCTGGCAACATCCTGGTGAACCTCCTCTATACCCCTCCAGTGCTATCACATTTTTCCTGTAGTGAGGTTACCAGATCTGCACATAATACTTCAGCTGTGGCCTAACAAGCTAACTGTATAACTGTGACATTGTGTTTTCTTCTTGCCATGACTGATGAAAGCAAGTACCCAATTTAATTTGAGAACGTTCAATCGGAATCATCTGAACTTGGTTCTTCACTCTGTGTTGTACCACGTTCTCTTTTTATTTTCCTTCCCTATCAAAATAATATCTGAGCATAATCACATGACACACTCTGTGAGTTTTCCTTCTATCTGGCATTCTTATCAAATAATTCACCTCACTCAATTTCCTTTTCATTTATTAAGACACACTTAACCTTGCTTTGAAAGGTTTACTTACCATTGGTAATAATACTAACACTTCATCTCCCCTAGCAAAGTTATGAATTTTTGATTTCTCATCTACTTCCTGTTTCATTACATGCTGCGCTACTTTCAAATGCTGTCTAGCCAACTCCCCCACCCAACTTAATCTTGCCTTAAAATTTGAAACGTAGTCCAAATATGGGCGGCACGGTGGCACAGTGGTTAGCACTGCTGTCTCACAGCGCCAGAGACCCGGGTTCAATTCCCGCCTCAGGCAACTGTCAGTGTGGAGTTTGCACATTCTCCCCGTGTCTGCGTGGGTTTCCTCCGGGTGCTCCGGTTTCCTTCCACAGTCCAAAGATGTGCAGGTCAGGTGAATTGGCCATGCTAAATTGCCCGGAGTGTTAGGTAAGGGGTAAATGGAGAGGTATGGATGGGTTGCGCTTCGGCGGGTTGGACTTGTTGGGCCAAAGGGCCTGTTTCCACACTGTAAAATAATCTAATCTAATCTTAAAAAAAAACCTAAAAATATGTGGTCTCTGAACTTTGTCTTAACAATTTTTTACTTAACTAATTTCAATGGTCCTCAGCTCAGGCCTGAAAACTAATTCAAATGGACTGACTTTAGTTGATTAATTTGATGCATCCCTAATTGCAAAAAGTGCAAGTGGAATTCCATTATCCCATTCCTCTGGATAGTCTTGATGAGAAGCCCTCAACATGGCCTTTGTGGTTTGATGCCACTGTTCTAGATGGTATGCAGTTAATTTAAATTGTTCTTTTCCTAAGCAATCCATAACTTCCTTCAACAATTTTGATGTAAGACTTGACTTTGAACTAATAGTATTTCTGTGTGTAGCTGGTATTTAATTTTTTAAAAATTGAGTTGCTCTTTTACAATCCTCTGAGCTGTGATGGTTTGTAATGAAATGGCCTCCAGAAATCTAGCAGACACATCCATTTTGGTCAACAAATATTGATTCCCATTTTTTTTGTTTTAGGGAGGGGTCCAACACAATCATTTAATACTCTTCAAAAAGGTGTCTCAAATGCTGGAATAGTTGCAGGTAGTTGTTCTGTAACGTGATGGTTGCGTTCTTGTGCAACCCTTCATTATAGAAAAATCGCACTTTAGAATCAGCGCTTAAAGTATTGGCGATGTAATCATGTTACAGCCGGCGCATGCTTTAAAAGTTTGCGCTGTTGAAACAATGTCTCCAATTTGTCAACCGTGTTACAACAAATCCGCATTAATGAAATGGGTGTTATAGCAGAATGACCTGTATTAAGGATGCTTGTGTTTATCACTGCCTGAGGTTTTCCTGTTATCTGACAAGTGTGATATATCTGGCAAAGTTCAACTGCGTCTGTACACAGTCCAGGCCCAAAAGATGTTTTTGTATTTTGGCTTGAGTTTTCCTTATTCCCAAATGACCTCTTAATGGCACTGATGAAGTTTGAGAACCCCAAAAGTAAAAAAAAAAATTCTAGTTTACTGGCTTATCATAGTGTTTTGGAGTATTGGCAACTCAGTAGTTAAAGATCCCCTATTAGAGTGACTCACTATATGTTTGATTGTGTACCTGTCCTTTGATAGGCTGAGACCGGAAATCACAGTGAATGTCTGGCTACCTCCGAACTGTCAAAATCATGTGGAGCCGTAAGTGTGTATTTTGTTCCCAGCCCCGGACAAAGACATTTGTTTCCCTGACTAAGACTCTTAGCCCTGATTATAAATCTTATTAACTGCCTCCTGTTCCTATTAACACACCTCCTTGCCTATGAACAAGGGTATGTGAAGACCAACAATGAGGACAATACTAAATCCTAATATCTACCTCCTTTCTTATTATCATACGATTGTGAATAATACAATAACAAGCTCCTGTGGACAATTTGAAATCTGTCACAGGAAGGTTGCAATCATTAGTCATTGTAAGATTGAGAAACACCTGTTTTAACAACATAACAGCAATCAGCCATGTGATGTTACGAACTTTGTATTAGTCATACCCGAACACGGTATAAAATATACTGCTTGCATGCAATGTTCAGAGATTCATCGAGGATTGCCACCACAAGAAGCTACAAGACTCCTTTTGGTGTCACCCTGAATCTCTCGCCAGCTGTTGAGTGTCTATCTTTGAACTGAAACTTGTGTTGTCCAGAGTTAAGACTCAACATTTGGTGCCATGACTCGGATCTCAACATAGGGAACATCTCACTGGGCTGAATAAGTGGCCTGAAAGTCTGAATTGAACAGAATAAATAGTAAGGGCAGCCCAGGGTATCTTAGCCCAGACCACTCCTTGTGTTCGGCCAGACAATCTGTCCCTTGCCCATTGGAACTGATACCTTGAAAAGGTCGAACGAACTACCTGGAGCCAGCTTGTAAGGTGGAAAAGTTTTATCCGATTGCTCTATGTTGCTGCGTGGTGACATTGGTTACTCTGTATTCTTTCTGTAGGAGAAATGTCAGGACTGGGTACTCTGGTCAGGGAAGTGGTTGGCACTACTTGACTGATTTGGTTTAGGGAGCTGCCTCTTTCAGATATGGTCATGGAAATTAATAGATAATAAGTACTAATATGGCCAGTGGAAATATGTTCATGTTAGAGCAGGTAGGGATAATGGGACAATCATTTGATGTGGCTGGGAAGGAGACTCTCCCCACCCTCCTCAGAGCATATTACCTAATCAGGAAAACGATTTGCAAAAATTATGTGCGGCACTACACAAACGATTAGGGGACAAGATTTAGCCTCTGGATTAGACTTGGGATGTGGACTCCCGTGAGCAGGCGGTGCACTTGAATTGGCAAAACAAATTGTGGGTAAAAATGGAAATCCATTATTAAGGAATGGAAGGTGAGAGCTGACAGTAAATAGCAGGCCACCTAACTAGCCAGCTGGAGAAATAATGCTTGTGACAGGGGAATGGAGGTATTAATGGCAGATGGGACTCCCAACAGTTGGGAGGCATTGAAGGCTGAATGCGACTGGATAGATGGTAGCCGAGAAAAGGAACAGGCGAAACAGTGTAAAGAGGCTAAAGCTGAGAAAGATAAACAAGAGGGGTTTAATCAACAGCACTGTAGAGAGAACCTAAGCACTTCTTGGGATCCCGAGCTCAGGTCTGGCATATCGACCCTGTTTGAGGAGAGACGGAATGATACCGAGGTAGAGAAGAAATGAGGATGTGACCCTAGTGTACCAGTGCCTCCCATTGAGCCATCTATGACTCCGTCCCCACCTCCATACGTGAGACCTGAGAAAACTTGTACAGCTGATCGGGTTAAGATGTGCTCTAGAAAACCAGCGGGATCCTGTGACTTTTGCACTGGAGTTGACTATCTCCATGTCACCCCCAAAACTATGCTCCCTATAAAACAGATGAGGAGGATGAACTGCCAACTATTAGGGTCTATCTCCCTTGGAAACCCCAAGAGATGATCATGATAATGAATCATGCTCCGGATTGTAAAGGGAAACCTACCCAATTAGCCCAATGCGACCAGTGCACAATTCAAATATACAATGCAACACCCCAGGATCTGTTTGCCTTCTGTTGTATGCTCTTGTCACCAGAAGAAGTTACTAAGTGGCAGGAGCAAATGGGCGAGGGTGACGGAAAGGGACCGGTCCACACCTATGATGATTTAAATGACAGATTCAAAGATGACATTCAAGCAAACCAAATTGTCCAGTCGTTAGAGCGCACCCTGCAACAGCCTATCAATAGTAGTAAGGTCCTGGACTGCAGACCTAAGTCGGAAGAGTCCGGAGGAACTTTTGGGAAAGATCTGTTCCATGTAATGGGATCTTTGCTGGGGATCAAGTTCTTAACTGCGGAAAGGACTCACCATTGTTTAACTCTATGCTTTTACAATGTGTCCCCTCGAGTGTCACGGACATTATACACACAAATAACATGAGAACACCAGGTTGCAGATGAGGAGAGCCCTTATTTACTACTGGGACAACCAGAATGACCCCAACTCATGCTCTAAAGGTCAGACAAAAACTGAGCTTGATCCGCTGCTCCAAGATTACAATGCACCTTCAGTCAATACTGATGAGTTTCATTGGGACCGCGATACCCCGTGGGGACACAATCTCCCTCAGATGTCTATTCCACGGCCCATGCCATGTGGCCATTCCCCAAGGGGACCCCTGGAGAGGGGGTGAACTGTGGGTGTCCTATGATGTACCTTGGAAGAGGGGGAGACGGGGTCAATATCCAGTTAGGCAGACAGACAGGTGTTTCAGCTGCGGGAAACCTGGTCACTGGAGGGCTGAATGTCCCTTTCGCCCAGAGTCCATCAAATCGCTCCCAACAGGTCTGCCACCCCAGAATCCTTCTACTCCAATCCCTTCGCCTGACGTCCGAGCTGGGATCTCCCAGTCATCAGTACATCTCCCCAGCAGGAACCAAACATTACCTTATAAGTGGCTGGAGTTCCAATCCTGTTTTGATTGATACGGAGGCAACCAATTCCACCCTCGATCCGAAAATCATGAGGGATGAAGGATTTGTTATCGGGTGAGACTGTGGCTCTTCCTGGGTTTGAAGGAACAAATGGAATATATTCTAAAACCGTGCCGCAGGATGCTGAGTTCTATAGACGGGTCTGTACTATCACTTTCATGGTAACAATTAAGATTGGATGGAACTTGGCAGGGAGGGATCTGCTCTGTCCCCTAGGAGTTGAGGTCATCTGTATGGACGAGGGAATAACTTTGGGACTACACGGCAGAACGCACTATCCCCAGTTTGCGGTTACCCCATGGTGGGGGCTCAGCATTGACCGCTGTACTTTCACACCGCCGATCCCAACACCGGACCCTCTAGTGATGGTTTGCTCTGCATCCACTGGATGCTCAGCTGAACATAGCCAGTATTACACTGTTCAGGGGTATGGAAGTCTCCATTTCGGTTATTGGTGATGTTGAAGGTAAGAAAGGCTCTGCTTATCTTGTTCGGATCCCAGATTACTTGTGGCAGCAGACGGGGTTGGTAGTCCCACATATCACTTGAACCGTCGACCTTGAGTATAAGCCTAAAGATTTGGGTCATCTTGCCTACACCCTGACACAACTCACTTCAGACACCAAGGGGCTGTGGCAGCACTTTACAGGGGGTTGCTTGAAATACTGGGAATTCCCACAAGAGAAAATTGGCACTCTGACCCACCACACATCTTCTGTGGACCCAACCAGAGAAATTGAACTCCAGTTGTGGACTGCCTCTAGGCACGAATTTGGCTATACCCCTTGTGATGGAAATGTGTTGCTGGAAAAGCGCAGCAGGTCAGGCAGCATCTAGGGAACAGGAGAATCGACGTTTCGGGCATTAGCCCTTCTTCAGGCTAATGCCCGAAACGTCGATTCTCCTGTTCCCTAGATGCTGCCTGACCTGCTGCGCTTTTCCAGCAACACATTTCCATCTCTGATCTCCAGCATCTGCAGACCTCACTTTATACCCCTTGTGTTCCAGTAAAGATAAAACTAAAAGATAATCAGACTCTGCCCTCAATCCCACAGTATCCCATTAAGCTGGAGGCGGAGCAAGGAATCCAGACCCTTATTAACTCTTTGCTGGCACAAAGTATTCTGGTCCTGTGCAAATCACCTTGCAACACCCCGATCTTTCCAGTCCCCAAATCGGGCCGGTAGGACTGGCGCTTAGTGCAGGACTTGTGGAAGATTAACAGTATTGTTGCACCCTTACACCCCCTTGTCCCAAACCCAGCTACTATTTTCAGTTGCATACCTGCCGATGCCTGCATTTTTACAATTTTTGACCTACAGCACATAGTTTTTGCTGTTCTGCTACACACGGACTCATTATTTGTTTGCTTTCACCAAATAGGGCCAGCAGTACACTTGAATCTGCCTGCCCCAGGGTTTTGTCCACTCTCCAACTCTATTCCCACAAACCCTCCATGGTCAGTTACAGACCCTGCAATTCCCGCAGGGATCGACAGTTGTCCAATATGTAGATGACCTGTTCATCGCCAGTAGCAGCTTGTCCACTGCGAGACTGGCACCACAGTACTGCTGAACTTCTCGCACTCCCTTGGGTGTGTGGTCCCACCCCATAAGGTAAAGCGCTGTCAAAAATAAGTGAAGTTTTTGGGACCTGTCCTCTCTGCAGGGGAACAGAAACTGACAGAGGACTATGCACGGTTCATTGCTGGGACCCTGCTGACTACCACCCTAAACAGGCTTGTCTTGCACATTTGATTTTCTGCAGGCAATGGATTCTGAACGTTGCCCTCCATACTCACCTACTGGCACCACTGGCATCAACCAAAGCTCCTTCCAGCTTTACACTTCTGGCTGAGCAACTGACAGCCTTTACAGAACTGCAGAACTGCTTTCTGCAAGCCCCGGCCTAGGTCGATCTCTACACGACCAACCATTCCAGTTGTATGTCACCATTAAAGATGGGTGTGCCACTGCTGGCCTCGCCCAAACGCACGGTGACAGGAAACGACTGGTGGCATATCATTCAACGAAACTGGACCTGGTGGCAGCTGGCCTCCCGCCCTGCTCACAGATACTTCCTGCTATACATGTCCTCATATTGGCCGCCTCAAATATAACCCTACATTAGTTGATTCTGGTTTTAATACCGCATGCCATTGTCAACTTCTCCTGTCCTGACCATGACTGCCAACTACAGACTCACCTTCCCACCTCTGTTTGTAGCGATTAGCAGACCTGCCACTTGAACATGCGGATTTCACTTTTTAAGTGGATGGCAACTCCTTTGTTTCACCTACAGGTCAGCGATGCTCCAGATATAGGATTGCCACGGATTCTGAAGTAGTTGAACACGTGGTGTTTGAAACTCCACTGTCAGCACAGAAGGCTGAATTATTTGCCCTCACATGGGCTTGCATTTTGGTGGAAGGGAAATCGGCCAATATTTATACGGACTCTCATTATGCTTTTTACATTGCCCATGATTACAGCACCTTATTGGAGCATAGGGGATTTTTAATCTCCATGGAGCAACCCATTAATAATCTAATAATCTCTTGCAGGCCTTACAGTTACCATCCAGCCTGGTGGTGAACAAATATTCAGTTCACACTTGTACTGCTGACAGAGTCTCTAAGAGCAATGCGCACGTAGATGCAGGCAGCCGCACACCCCGCTGTCCTGGTCCCATTGGGTTCACAGCAACACCTCATTACAAAGAGTATGAGGATGGGTATGCCAGACCTGGGTGAGAATAAGTCACTTACAGGGGGGACCACAGGCTATGGTCACAGATGGGGGGTGCTCCCTTGACATTCATACCAAACTCTGGGGACAGGTCTGTGTTCCTTCTTTGCATTTACCAATCTTGGTGGATTATGTACATAACTGTATACACCTAGGCAAGGATGGGACCTTGCTACAAACCTGGTGGCACCCTGATTTCCAGAAAACAGCTGAGAAGTGAGCCAAAACATGTTTGGTCTGTAAAAAGACAAATGCTGGAAAAGGGATACCATGCGGTTCTGGGACTACTCCCTTGCCTGGTGGGCCTTTCAATTGTCTACAACTAGATTCGATTGAACTGCCTGGAGTACAGCGCTATAAGTATTGTTTGGTAATAGTAAATGTCTTCAGCAGATGGATTGAGGCAATCCCAACAATGGACAACAAGGCTACAACAGTGGTAAAAATATTGTTGAGGGAAATTATTCCCCCGGTATGGACTCCCAGAGACAATAAGCTCAGACAATGGGCCACATTTTGTGGCTATAATTAACAAAGAGATCTGCAAGGAACTGGCTATAAAACAATTCTGCTGCACTCACCATCCAAAGGCAGCCGGGTTGGTGGAACGAGCAAATGGTACCTTAAAAAATAAATTGGCAAAACTAAAACAGGAAACAGGCCTGAACTGGTTGAAGGTCCTACCCTTGGCTCTGTTCCATATGAGGGTTACCCTCTCAGGTAAGACAGGTTTGTCTCCCGCTGAGGTTGTTTACAGAAAGCCCATGAGGACGCAATGGGGACCTGGGATAAGCCGGCCACCCCTCCCTGAAAGATTAGATATGAACACTCTGTGGGAGGAAGTGGGGAGGTAATTGCAGAGGTTAACCAAAACTCTCCAAAGTTTGCATCTGCAGGTACGCCAAGCTTACTGAGAGAGTGACGTTCCGCCTGAAGGGGACTAACCCACTACCGAGCCTGGAGATTTCATCCTGATAAAAAACTGGGACCAAAAGAAGCTGGAACCAAGGTGGTAAGGACCATTTCAGGTGCTGCTGACCACCCCCATGTCTGTGAAAGTGCAAGGACAACCCCGGTGGATTCACAGAACTAACTACGAAAGAGTCCGTGTGGAAAAGCACAGTGATTAAAGACAAAGATGTATTCCTATACTTGTGACTTTGGTGTCTTTGGGGGATGTGACTTTGGGAGTAGACGGGTTCCAAACTAACACTAATACCTTTTTGCATTTGGCCTATCAGATGGCCCGTGTGTCGGGGAGAAACACTCATTGTTGGATATGTGCCCCACGTGCCACCCCACTCGATGGGGGTATTCCTCTGTGGCCCATATCTTTTCACTGACACGAGGTGGCCGAATGGCAATTGTGTCGGAGCCTTTCCACTGATCCTGCTAACACTGATGATGCACGGAAATGGCAGTCGGCAGGGTGTAACATGGCCTTATTCAGGGATTGGTATCAGTCTAACTACAACAGAAATCCTCTAAAGGCACTTATGTGGAGTTGCGTAAGTGCTTCTTTGATATCCCATGTGTTGAGCCTATTCAGAAGTTATTGGAATATGGCTAATTTGTGTTTGATTGGTCTGCCATCCCAAATAACACATCAGGCTCCCTCAGCAATGACCCTGCTTCCAAGTTGTGGGGGGAGGGGGTGCAGTCTTCAACTTAACATCTTACAGTGACATATATTTTATTTACGGGCTAAATGCCTACCCATTGTTTTGCTCCGATTGGAGGAAGTCATGTTAAATGGGGTATTTTCTACCTCACATCCAGGTTTTGGATAATTTACCTTCACCCCCATGACGCAGAAGGTCCCTCACTGGGTTCCTCACCTGGGTTGGAATGTTTTCTCCTCCCACAGGGATCTATTTATAGGCCCAAGAACTTAGTAAGATCAGGACAGTATGGAAAAGGGTTGCCAATGACACTGCCAATGCCCGAAATGGAATTAATGCTGAACTACTCGCAGTTAGGACTGTGGCCCTCCAGAATCACTTGGCCTTGGATTTCCTACTGGCCAAGAAGGGTGGTACTTATTCTATCATAGGGGCGGAGTGCTGTATCTACATCCCTGACAAGCCTACCAATATCACCGATCTTTCTAAGTACATCACACAGGAAATCTGGACCCTCCATACTATTGACTATGGACTTAATAGTGTCACGGGTTGCCAATGACACTGCCAATGCCCGAAATGGAATTAATGCTGAACTACTCGCAGTTAGGGGGCCATTTGGGGGCCTTCTTGGAAAAATTGGGAGCGTGTTGCTACATTACAGGATTGCTATACTTATTGTAATCGCCTGCATTCTCGGGCTTCAGTGCTTATGGCCACTGTTCTCCAATTGTTATCATTATAGACTCTAAGAGGTCATTGTTGATCATCAAATGATTAATAGGAGGGAATGATGAAGTTCGAGGACCCCCCAAAAAAAATCTAGTTTACTGGCTTATCATAGTGTTTTGGCCATTTCTCATCTGCCTGAATATGTAATGAGATCTCATTTTTAAGCTAATAAAATTCTGGCATATGCTCACATTCTCCTGTGTATGCTTTTTGATACAACTGCTTGTTGTTCATCTTTCTATTGTAATTCAACTAATTTCTCTGAACTGTAAGTGTCTACTTTGTCCTCTACCTATTTTTTGTTTCTCTCAACGATTTGATTAAACATAGTTTCTGATAATTGAACTTCAACTTCAACTTCCTTACCGTTATTCTTTGATTTCCCCTGTTTCAACCTGTGGCTTTATAACTTTGTTATCACACAGTCAGAAAAAAATTCCAGGATATTTTTCCTGTGACATCTCAGTTGCCTGATTTTCCAGTGGCATCATTCCCACCTGTGATCCAGCTATATCATTACCAATTGTATCTCCAGGACAGAGAATTTCTCTAATACCCCTACCATTATTTACCACTTTTCACCAGTCTCCCCACCTTCATCTTATACAGTGGAACACTGATCCTTTCACCTTGTATTCCACATATTAACACTTTTTCTGATAATGTTCTTTCCATCGTTCCATCTTTCTCGCCATCAAAGATTGACTTGTTCTTGTAGCTGTTAAAATCTTAATTTCTTTACCTACTCCTCCTGGTACACATGAGTAAACCTTACCCACACAGGTAAATTGTTTAAAGAGATCTGGTACTTTCTGATTAACTAATGCCTGATCAGGTTATACAGTCTTTTGCAGCTCTTTAGTTTCCACTAGAATCTCCTTTACCACTTTAATAAGCCCCACTGGCTTATTCTGTTTCACCACATCTGTCTTTCCAGTGCTTTTTGTCAACCACCAACACTGACTTCAAGCATCCTACTTTATTACAATGAAAACATCTGAGGAGTTTTACTTCTCTTCCCTCCTCATGGGTTTCCTTTTAAACTTAGGTTAAACTGTCTTTACTATCTTCAATGAGATCTCATTTTTCTTTTCTACCTGAGGATTTCTCTTTTTCCTAATTTCTATCCCTCACATTGAAATTGATGTTGGATGCCAAAAAGTCCTTCCAAGTAAGACAGAGGTTCACCTGCCTCTTTTCCAATCTAGTTTACTGCATCAGGTGCTCCTGATGTGGTCTTCTCAACATCGGGGAGACCTAACATAAGCTTAGGGAATGGTTCGCCGAGAATCTCAGCCAGACCAGGAGAAAGTGAAGTCTGCAGATGCTGGAGATCAGAGTTGAGAGTGTGTTGCTGGAAAAGCACAGCAAGTCAGGCAGCATTCGAGAAGCAGGAGAATCGACATTTCGGGCCGGAGCCCTTCATCAGGAAGAATCGACATTTCAGGCCAGAGCCCTTCATCAGGAATGGATGTGAGGGAGGTCTCTGGCTCAAAATGTCGATTCTCCTGCTCCTCGGATGCTGCCTGACTTGCAATCTCAGCCAAACCTGCTGGGGCTGACCTGACCTTCCAGTCACCGCCCATTTTAATTTTCCTTCCCACTCCCATTCCTACATGACAATCCTTGGCCTCCTCCATTGCCACAATGAGCCAAACCGCAAATTGGAGGAACAACACGGGTGGCTAGCACTGCTGCTTCACAGTGCCAGAGACCCGGGTTCACTTCCCGCCTCCTGTGTGGAGTTTGCACATTCTCCCCGTGTCTGCGTGGGTTTCCTCCGGGTGCTCCGATTTTCTCCCACAGTCCAAAGATGTGCAGATTAGGTGAATTGGCCATGCTAAATTGCCCGTAGTGTTAGGTGCAGGGGTAAATATAGAGGAAGGGCCTGTTTCCACACTAATTAATGTAATCTAATCTAAAAACACCTCATACTCCATCAGGCAGCCTACAGCCCAGAAGACTCAACATTGAGTTCTCCAATTTCAAATAGCCTCACTTCCCTTCCCTTCCCCCTCCAACTCAATTCTCAGCCTCTCCTCACCCCCCCCCCCACTTCCACTCCTCCCAGCTACTTACTGGACTCATTCTTCCCATTGACCAACCAGCTTGTATCCTGTGCCTGTCTTCACCTATCCCCGTTTCACCATCCTGTCCTCAACACCCCCTTTACGTGCAGCTCCCCTACACCCACCCCCCGTCCTGAAGGAGGGTTGCACCCGAAACCTTGACTTCACTCCTGACACTGCTTCCTGTGTTTTACCTGTCTACCTTGGATTCCAGCATTTGCAGTTTTCTTTCTGACTCCAGTCAAACAATCTGTGAAATGCCCTCAAGTTTTCTAAACCAAGTTCAATTCTTGATTTTACTGAACTAAATTTGAACTAATGGCCTTCAATGTTTGCTCCAGTGGTCTTAAATCACTCCAGTGTAAACAGTTTCCAATTAACACTCCAGCGGTTCCTGCTCTCTGACACATTTTGGATGAGGTTACCAGATAGATTTTTTTAACCTAGTTCTCTTTTTTTTAAGAAAGCCTTCTCCAAAAGTAACCAACCAATATGCCAATATTTTAAAGTCATAAATCTAAAATTGAAATCAAAATATATACAGCACACCCTTTTAATTAGTGAGGAAAGCTGGCTAAGCTGCCCTACTTGTCTTTCTGAAAGGAAAATGATTTTGCTGAGTTACGGGCAAAACCAGTTTGTTCTTTTGAAAGAATGATTGAAGAAGCATCTGAAGATTGCATTTTCTGACAAGCTGTTCTACAAGACCTTAGAACAATGTGTCTGATTAGAGACTTGACTACATTAACCAGAACATCAGAGCAACAGACTCTGGAACATTCTGTACTTTATCTTTTTGCCATCATGAATGCCACATTTGCCAAAGGGATTTTTTTTCAGTAAACCAATCTTCAGAGAATTCTGTTTGTTACTTTTCTTGAAAAGAGACAGTGCATGTGTATTTGTGTGTTGTTTTGGGAGCATTTAGAAGGTTAAGCATTTGTACTTGTGTATTAGTGACTGTATTAAACAATTATTGTATCTTTATTGAATAATTTCTGCTACAGTAATAAACCAATAATTGTATTGATTAAGAAACTTGGTTGGTAGATCTTGATATAGATAATCTATTTAATATTCTTGGGACAAGAGCATGGCCAGCATTTTATTGCCATTCTGATTGTCTTTGTGAATGTGGTGGTGAGTCGCCTACTTGAACTGCCACATTCTTGTGTGATGTAGTAATCTCCAGAACGTTTTTTTTCTCTGTAGCAGTTTAGTAAGGCTGTGTAGTTTGCTAAGCGATTTGAAAGGCCAGCTCAGAGTCAACTATACTGCTGTGGATTTGGAGTTAGAGGGAGGCAGATTTCCCTCCTCATTTCATCTGAAGTATGTGAGCAAACCAGATGGGTTATGTGAGTCCCAGTATGTGGTTTTCAGTAGTTGAAGAAGACAACTCCTTATCACTTTTCAAGGGGGATGAGGAAAGGGTAATTATCTCTTAACATTGTACTTTTTTGGACTGATAAAGCAACTCATGAACTAAAATAAAAGACAGGACGCTGCAAGTTTGTAATAATCTATCAGCTAATTGTTGCAGCCTGTTGCAATTTTAGGACTTGCCTCTTAGACTCCAGTTGCGTTGTCACATCTGTAAGCAGTCTAGGCAAATTAATTTACAGTGGTATGCCGATACTGCATAGCTATATAAATGGAGAACTTAGAGGCATAATATGGATTTCCCTTGTAATTGGAATAAGTATTCAAATGAAACCCAAGGCCCAACTTAGAATGAGTCTCAGACTTTCAAGTTTCGGCATGCACTGTCTGCACGTTGTTGGTTAAGAGCCCAAAACTGGACCATAATTAATTCAGACGCACGGGTTCATTGATCATGACCAGAATCTGTCAGATTACATGTCCAGATTTAGTTGTCCAGATTTATTGTTTTGGAACTTCATATTCCATACTTCTTTTAACTATTTGAAATTGTGTAATTACCAAAAACATGTCCAACATAGCTCATAATTGTTGATTTTTAATTTCTAACATAACAAGAATTTTTGTGAAGTAAGAGGGAGGCAGTGTTTAGATATCCTTGGGCCAGTATTCTTGTTGAAGTTCGTTTCTGGAAGTTGGCAGCTGTGTACAGGATATCCCAATTAAACTTCAAAGCATGCTTATAACAGGATATGACCAAGTGTGATTTGAGAACAGAACAGGGGGAAAAACGAATATACTAAGTTAGGGTGGTGTACAAATTGATAACTTATTATTGTACCATGAAATGGATAACATTTTAGGATAAATATTTTAAGTTTGTACCTGACCATATAATGGTACAGATTACAAAAGCAAGAAGGATATGTTAAATGGTCGAAAACATTTGGACAGGTACATGAATGGGAAAGGTTTAGAGGGATATAGACCAAATGCAGGTTAATGGGATTAGTTCAGATAATGAAACCTGGTTGGCATGCACAAGTTGGGCTGCATGCCTCCGTGACAATGTTGAGATCTCAGTTATAGAGTCTTAGATTTGTACAGCATGGAAACAGATCCCTTGGTCCAAATTGTCCATGCCAATCAGATATCCTAAATTAATCTAGTCCCATTTTCAAACATTTGGCCCATATCCTTTTAAACCATTCCTATTCATGTACCCATTCAGATGCTTTTTAAATGTTGTAATTGTACCAGCCTCTGCCACTTCCTCTGGCATTTCATTCCGTACAAGCACCACTGTCTGCATGAAAACGTTGTCCCTTAGGTCTCTTGCGTATCTTTCCCCTCTCACCTTAAACCTATCCCTCTAGTTTTCGTCTCCCCTACCTTGGGAAAAAGACCTTAGCTATTTACCCTGTCCATGCCCCTCATAATCTTATAAGCCTCTATAAGGTGACCTCTCAGCCTCCAACGCTCCAGGGAAAATAGCCCAAGGCTATTCAGCCTCTCTCTATAGCTCAAACTCTCCAACCGCAGCAACATCCTTGTGGATCTTTTCCGCACCCTTTCAAGTTTAAGTTGGAATACTGTGTACAGTTCTGGGTACCACACTTTAGGAAGCAGGTCAATGTATTGGACAGAGTTCAGAAGACTTTTAAGAGAATGAGTCCAGAGATGAGAATCTTAGTTAGAAAGATAGATTGGTGAAGTTAAGACTCTTTTCCTTAGAGAGTAGAGGAGTAAGAGAAAATTTGACTTAATTTTCAAAATTACACATAGATTAGACTGATGTAAGGTCTTCCAGCTCATAAACAGATGAAGAACAAGAGGTCATAGATTCAAACATAGGAAGTAGAAGCATGAGTATTCCTCCTGCGCATTGAGTCTGCTCTGCCATTCAATATGATCATGGCTCTTTCTAAGTCCTGTCACCCATACACTCTCCATACTCTGATATCTGTAGCTTCCATTTTTAAAAAAAATATGTTGAGTAACTTTGCTTCTGTGGTAGAGATGCCAGCGATCTAATGAACAAGTTAAAAAAAAATACATCTACCCACTCACTCAATTTGTCTAAATTGCCCTGAAGCCTTCAGCCAATCCCACTTAATTTTGTGTCATAAGCATTCATTGAAATATTTGATTCCCTCATCAAAATTGTTAATATGTGTATCAGCTATGAATAGCTAGGGGCCAAACACTGATCCCTATGGTACTCTACTTGTCACTGCCTTCTATTCTGAAAACAACCCATTTGTTGCCATTCTCTTGCCTGTCTGCTAATCAATTCTCAATCCATGCCAGAATATTATCCACAACGGGCGGCACGGTGGCTCAATGGTTAGCACTGCTGCCTCACAGCACCAGGGTCTCAGGTTCGATTCCGGCCTCGGGTGACTGTCTGTGTGGAGTTTGCACATTCTCCCTGTGTCTGCGTGGGTTTCCTCCAGGTGCTCCGGTTTCCTCCCACAGTCCAAAGATGTGCAGGTCGGGTGAATTGGCCATGTTAAATTGCCCATAGTGCTAGGTGCATTGGTTAGAGTGAAATGGGTCTGGGTGGGTTACTCTTCGGAGAGTTGGTGTAGATTGGTTGGGCCGAAGGGCCTGTTTCCACACTGTAGGGAATCTAATCTAATCCTATGTGTGTTGATTTTGCACTCTAACCCCTTAGGTAGGAGTTTGTCAAAAACTTGCTGGAAGTCCAAATATATCTCATCCCACCCTGCCCCTTATCACTTGATCCCTTCAGGACTCTATCAACCTTCTCCTTGAAAACACGTAAATATTTTGGTCTCAACTACTTTCTGTGGTATTGAATTCCACAGTCTCACCATTGCCTGGGTGAAGAAATTTCTCATTCTCAATCCTAAATGGTTTATCCCTTATTCTAAATAATGACCCCTGGCTCTGGACTCCCTGACAATCAGGTACATCCTTTCTGCATCTGACCTGTCTAGTCCTGTTAGAATTTTACAGGTTTCTATGAGAGTTCCCTCGCATGCTGAACTCCACTGAATACAATGCTAACTGACACAATCGGTCCTCATGCATTACTCTTCCCATCTCAGGAATCAATGGCTTGCTAGGCATGATGAAGGACACCCCTTTATCCACATTGCTTGTTACGTCTGAAAAAACCTCCAATAAATCAGTCAAATATGATTTCCCTGATATAAAAATCTGTTGATCTTGCTTGACTGCAACGCAATTATCTAAATTCCCCACCATCACCTCCTTAATAACCTTGGCATCAACCTGACAATGTGGGGAATTGCTCAGGTATGTTCTGTCCACGGAATGTAGGATAAATCCAGCTCAGGTAATTACTGCTGTATCAGTCTATTCTTGATCATCAACAGATTCATAGAAGGAGACATTAAAAATGCTATCAAATAGTACTTGCAAATGAATAACCTGCTTGCTGATGCTCAATACGTGTTCCAGCAGGACCACATAGCTCCTGAACTCATTACACCCCTAGTCCAGATATGGAAAAAAAACTGAGCTCCAGACACAATGTGAGAATTAATATCCTCATCATCAACATTTGACCATGTGTGGCATCAAGGAGCCATAGGAAAGATGAAGTCATACAGTCATAGAATCATAGACCTGTACGGCATGGAAACAGACCCTTCGATCCAACTCATCCATGCGACCAGATATCCTAAAGTAATCTAGTACCATTTACCAGCATTTGCCCCATATCCTTCTCAACCCTTTCTATTCATATACCCATCCGCATGCCTTTTAAATGTTATAATTGTAGTCACTTCCACTACTTCCTCTGGCAGTTCATTCCACTCATGCACTACCCTCTGCATTAAAACATTGCCCCTCAGGTTCATTTTAAATCTTTCCCATCTCACCTTAAACCTATGACCTCTAGTTTAGGACTGCCCTACTCTGGGGAAAGGACCTTGGCTATTGAGTCTATCCACGTCCCTCATGATTGTATAAATTTCTGTAAGGTCACACCGTCAATTGAAATCATGTTTAGAGTCATGCCGAGAGCAAATGCAAATGATTATTGGAGGTCAGTTATGATTAGATTAGATTCCCTACACTATGTAAACAGGCCCTTCGGCCCAACCAGTCACACCGACCATCCCAAGAGTAGCCCACCAGACCCATTTCCCTCTGACTAATTCACCTAACACTATGGGCAATTTAGCATGGCCAATTCACCTGACCTGCATATCTTTGGACTGTGGGAGGAAACAGGGAGAATGTGCAAACTCCACACAGACAGTTACCCAAAGCTGGAATTGAACCTGGGACTGTGAGGTAGCAGCGCTAACCACTGAGCCACCGTGCATACCTTGAGTTCTTCAAAGGAGTATCCTAAGCCCAGTCATCTTCAGTTGTTTCATACTGACCTTCCCTCCATAATGAGGTCAGAGGGGAAGATGCCTGCTGACGATTGCACAATGTTCAGCCACATTCGTGGTTGCTGAGAAACTGAAGTAATGTATGTCTATAAGCCAAAAGACTTGCACAACACTCAGGCATAGGATGAGAACTAACAAATAACATTTGTGCTATACAAATGGTAGGCAACGACCATTTCCAGCACAACATCACTCCTTGATGTTTTAAAGGTATTGCCCTGGCTGTATCCAATGCTAGCAGCATGCTGGGCATTACCATTGACTTGAAACTAAAATGGACAAGCCCCATAAAGTACTGAGGCTATAAAAACAAGTCAGAAACTTGGAGTTCTTCAACCCCCTTTTTAAAAAATGTCATATTTTCCCACATTTCTTGCCATTGCACACACCGCTTGAAGGCTGGGAAAATTCCATCCAGTGTCCCTAAATTTTTTTCATTTCATAATCTTAGTGCATGTTGACCCGAATAAGAATGCTTTTACTTCATCTGAGAATTCATCATTTTTGTTTATATTTTGAACTTATATGTCCCTGACTGATTAATCAATTACTGTGAGAAGCAAAACAAGTTGGGTCAGGATCATTACTTTTCAAGCTCTATTTTCAGTATGAAATAAGCGAGAGATATTCAGTGGGTGAAATTCAATGTAAATATTGCGGCATGAAAAATATTGGAAACTGCCTTGGATTTGAATTCTGCAAAAGTTTGAGAAAAACAAACAAGGTCTAAACGTGTAAGAAAGGGGACCGGTAATAAAAACACTTCTTAAAATAAGTGTAGAATTATTTTATACATATTTTTAACTTGCCTGTTCAGGGATATTATGACACATCTCTGGAGCAGTTGGAGACTTGAACCAGTACCTACTACTTTGGTCCAACTAGTCCACACTGACCATGTTCCCAAACTAAACTAGTTCCATCTGCCTGCATTTGGACCATATCCCACCAAACCTTTCCTATTCTTATCCAAATAACATTTTTAAACATTGTAACTGTATCTGGATCCACCACTTCCTCTGGCAGTTCATTCCACTAACCATACTCTGTGTAAAAAAGTCACCCCATGTCATTTTTAAATCTTTCTCTTCTCACCTTAAAAATATGCCCCCTAATTTTGAACTCCCTCTCCCGAAGGAAAAGACTTTTGCTATTCACTGTATCCAAACCCCACATGATTTTATAAATTATAAGGTCACCCCTCAATCTCCTTTGCTTCAGGGGACAAAATCCCAGCCTCTCCAACCTCTCCCTATTAGTCAAACCCTCCAGTCCCTGCAACAGCTTGGTAAATCTTTTCTGAACCCTCTCAAATTTAATAATGTCCTTTCTATAGCAGGATGATCAAAACTATACACTGTAGTGGTCTCATTAACATGCTGTGCAACCTCAACATGATGTCTCAAATCCGTTACTCAATGGGCTGATCAATGAAGGCAAGCGTTTTAAACACCTTTTTAACCACCCTGTCTACCTTTAATGCAACTTTCAAAGACATATATACCTGAACACTTAAGTCTCTCTGTTTGCCAACACTATCCAAGCCCTACTTTGTAAGGCCTGCCCTTGTTTGCAGGGGAGGCAATGGCCTATCGGTTTTATCAGTGGTCTATTAATTCAGAAACTTCAGTTACATCTCTATGACTATGTTCTTGGGTCCTGGGTTCAAATCCTATCATGGAAGATGTTGGAATTTGAATTCAGTGAAATAAAAATCTGTAATTAAGGGTCTAATAATGATCATTAAGCCATTGTCATGAAAAACCCATCTGAATCATTAATGCCCTTTTGGGAAGGAAATCTGCCTTCCTTGTCTGGTCTACATGTGACTCTGGACCCAGCAAAGTGGTCGACTTTTAACTGACCTCTGGGCAATCCAGATGGCCAATTAATGATGGTGTAGCCAGAGATGACCTCATCCTGTGAATGAATTTTTAAAAATGGAATTTACCAAAACATAATACCTCGCGTTTATCCAAATTAAGTTCCATCTACCACTCCTCAGCCCATTAGTCCAAATAATCAATATTCCTTTGTACTCTTAGATAACCTTCTTCACTTCTACCATAATTTTGGATCTTTGGAAAATTTCTGCAGTTCGCGTTGTAGAGAATTAACACTAATGCTACTGAGTGTCAGTGGTGGCATGACTGAATGTTTCGGAATGTGGTACCAATCAAGAGGACTGCTTTGTCCTCATGGTGTCAAGTTTCTTGAATGTTGTTGGAGCTGCACCTATCCAGGCGAGGATGGAGTTTTTCATCACAGTTCTGACTTGTGCCTTGTACTTGGGGAGTCAGGAGGTGACCTGTTGACCTGTTCTTGTAACCATGTATTGATATGGCAAGTGCAGTTCAGTTTCTGGTCATGGTAATCTACAAGACGTTTATAGTGGAGGATTCAGTGGTGGTAATACCATTGAATGTCAAGGTTTGGTGGTTAGATTGTCTCTAATTGGAGATGGTCATTGTGGATGGCATTGAGGTGGCATTTGTGTGGCACTCATGTTGCTTGCTTTGGAAGCACATAATTAAATAGAACAAGCTCGAAGGGTGCAGAAGTTGCAACCTATTTCTGATGGTGTATGTAAAAAAAGATAAACAGTATATGATGAGTTTTTACAGAAGGTGCTATTGACTCCAGCAGCATCACTTTGGGAAACTAAATAGAGTCAGAGACCAAACAGACAACACAACATGGTGGTATCAGAAAGGGGAGGAAATAAGCAACAAACTCAGCAACTGAAGTGAATTCATGGTCAAGAAGTCAAAGAGTGTGGTGCTGGAAAAGCACAGCCGGTCAGGCAGCATCCAAGGAGCAGGAGAATCAATGTTTTGAGCATAAGCCCTTCATCATGAATCCTGCCTGACTGGCTGTGCTTTTCCAGCACCACGCTCTTTGACTCCGATCTCCAGCATTTGCAATCCTCACTTCCTCCTCATGGTCAAGAAGAAAATAAAAAGCTTTTCTACAAGACTTACCCAAACATTTGGTTTATCTTGGTACAACAGAAGAGGACAGCTGCAGAGAGCATTGGCTTGAAGCAGCGTGCAGTGGAATAAACATGATTGTAGGTGCAGGAACAGCTTCAGAGCTCAGATGAGGAATGGAGACTAACCTATCATTCCCAAGACACTCCAGGGAATTGAGGTTCTGCAACAAGCCCAGGAATGGAAGGTTTTGAAGTGAAGTTGTTTTCGAGATAATGAACAGTTTTAGGATGACAGAAGAAAGACCTGCTCAATAGATTATGTAGTGGGAACCATTGCTAATATCCATTGATGAGAATGCAGAAGCGGTATTGCAAGTATTTTATGTTTAGTTCGCGTTCAGAGAAAATTAATTCTTGCGCATACAAAGTTAAATGGAAGAAAGCCGAGCCCTGATGAAAGTATGGATTTGTTGACAAGTAATCTTTATCGGTTGGTAGGAATTGCACTTATGAAGTGACTGGACCACGGTCAGAGTGTCAGATGAGGCTTTGTTAGACCTTTTACAAGCCAGGGAGAAAGAAAATACTGCCAAGAAAATACTGTAGATTGGTAGGCAAACTGAATTTCAAAAAGCTGGACAAGGGCAATGCGATGGACTATGAAATAAGCGAGTAGGTGTTTCATTCTGTAGGCTTCAAGGGAGAGAACAAGCAAAGAAAGTTTTGGAGACTGCTAACATTCTGGCATATTCAGATTAATTCCTGCGTTCAATCATCTTGAAATATCTCCTTTGAGGGTCATTTGTCATTGTACTGTTTTATTGCCTTGGGTGCGAAATTACATTAAAGTATCTATATGAATATAAGTTGTTTGTGTTGCTTGTGTTGAGTGCTCCTGATTAGGCTTGTATGGAGATTTCATAATACCAGAGTAAATACGACTACATTTTGTGCTTTTAAAATCAAATCTGTAATGCAGTAATCACATAGTGACTGTAGAGGGAGCTATTGGCATGGATTTTCACATTATTTCTCCACGTCATGACATGATGTTAAGAAAGAACAAGTAACAGCATCATCTCTATTGCTGTCACATACTGGCACAATGGAATGTAGGGTTTATCCATGATCGCTTGGAAACATGGATGAGAACAAAGAACTGTCGAGCTGTCATTTCCAAAGACAGCAAACTGAATGAAAGCAGAAAAATCTGGGCAGACTCAGCAGATCAGAGCCACATTGATGAGAGAGAAACATTTCAATATGTGAACATACAAATTCAGCCTGCTCCACCATTCAGGATTGGTTTGGCTGATCATCAAATTCAGTACCATACTTTTGCCCTATAGTAGAGAGTGTGGGGCTGAAAAAGCACAGCTGGTCAGGCAGCGTCCGAGGAGCAGGAGAATTGACATTTTGGGCATTAGCCCTTCATCAGAAATGAGGCCCCGTAGGCAGGCACTGAGGAAGGAGATGTGGCTGTGGTAGTCAGTCTGCTTCAGGATGTGGCTGAAGTGCTTAAGGGCAGAGGAGATGACCTGGGGGTTGCAGTGAGAGAGAGACTCACTGAGATCCTTGTAGAGAGAGAGGGAGAACTTCTTCAAGATAGGCATCCTTGTAAGAGTCTTCGCAGTAGAGCTAAAATCAACTAGGAGAAAGTGAGGGCTGCAAATGCTGAACATCAGAGTCGAGAGTGCGGTGCTGGAAAAGCACAGCCGGTCAGGTAGCATCCAAGGAGCAGGAGAATCAGCGTTCAGGCATATGCCCTTCATCAGGAATGAGGCCTGATACCCATTTTGCCCCATACCCTTTGATTTATTTAACGCTTAAAGTGATATCAAAGTCCCTGGCAACATTCAATGTTTTGGCCTCAACCATTTTCTGTGATTGAGAATTCCAAAGGCTCACCACTGTCTGGGTGAAGAATCTTTTCCTCATCTCAGTCCTAAATGGTCAACCCCTTATATTTAGACTGTAACCCTTGGTTCTGGACTCTACGGTTATTGGAAACATCCTTCCTGCTTCTACCCTGTGGAGTCCCGTTAGAATTTTATAGGTTTCTGTGAGATTGCCCTTCATTCTTCAAAACCCTTCTGAGCCATGCTCTGCCGTTGAAATAGCTACCTCTGGTTTTAAAATTATTCAGTGAATTTGCCCTCCTGGTCTCTGAAATAAAGAGCTCCACAGGCTCACAAACCTTTGAGAAAAATAAAGCTGCCCTTATTTCTACCTTCCATGGGAGACTCACTATTTTTTAATGAGTGTCTCTTAGTTATCATCTCTGCAATAAGGATAAACATTTACTCAGTCATGTACCCACTTATGTGTTTCAATGCATCCAATTATTCTCAAGTCCAGTGGATGCAGGAGCTAATGTTTTAGTTTAATGATATGCCATCAAAAGATCTGACCATGAGATTGTGCCTTTTGGTTTGGTTCTCGGACTCATTGATTTAAATATTTCCTGGTTTCAGAGATATCGACATTAACTCTTTAACTCCTCCTAGCATGTTAATTACTTTTAAATCTTATTATTCTGCAGTTTAAGAATATTAGCCACATTGATGTACATGCCTTAAAATGGAGAAAAACATAGCCTATCTTTCCACCAACACTAACCCGCATTTAGATTTTCTATTTCAATTAGGTCTTGATGCAATTAAGATAGTGCCATTTAAATGCAAAATAATGCCTGCTTTAGAAGAAAATAAATCTGTCCTGAAGTTCTGATCAATTTGAAAAAGTCAAAGAAGTTTCTGTGGGAGTTTATTCTTGTTAATTGGAAAGGGAAGATGCTTTTGGATTGGAGCAAAGTGATTTATGCATCACAACAATGTAAAATTGTCAGTGTAATGCCAAAGTCAGATTAGCAATTCACACAGGGAATATAATCCTGGCAGTAAGGAGTTTTGCAACAACAGTCAGATAACACAAGTTGCAATGTAATTGGAGTATCATGTAGTTTCAATATGTGGCACTGAGTGGAGTATAATGAGAATTTATAACTTTGTGGACTGATGTTGTAAAAAATGATATAACATTGGCATCAGTAGTCTCATGCTATTCAGACTCGGAAATTTAGGGAAGAGAGTTTAGAGATTAATGTTGCCAGAGGTGGTGTGATTAAAGTCAGGAATGCAAAATAGGTCAAAATTGACTAAATGTCAAGATTTCAGAAAGGTTTGGAGCCGAAGGATGTTACGGTGGAGAGAGAGTGCAAGGGAGGCCATGGATGAGATTGAAAGCAAAGATAAGAAATTTTAAACTGAGATATTGCTAGACTGGGAGAGAATTTAGGTCATTATGTTGTATGGGCATACCAGATAATTATGCTCTATACTGTCACCATTCTCTGTAAGTGCAGGAAACTACAGGATCTGGATCGGTAGTGTTTTATGAAAGATTTTAGCTGCAATAGAGATTACATCCTGTAAGAGCCAGCTATTCTGTAATATAAATGATAGTTTATGTGATAACCTGGACTAGGTTTCACCACGTAAAGCAACTGGAAAGGATTTTTTCAGTCTACTCCCTAATTTGCCTGGCTCTTTGAAGTAGCTTTCGTCTCTCCTGAGATATTATATATGGGTTCAGGCAGCTAGCTCATGTCATTTATACATTGCACTAGCTATTGCAATAAATTGTCAGATTTGAGAGACCACTGTGTTTTTTATTGTTTGTAATTTTCATGTGTTCATACACTCCACAGCCTGCAAAATTATTTAACATAATTTGTTACATATACAGAATGTACTTCTAATTTTTTGTTTTCATTTTTAATCCAATTTTCCCAATATACAAAGTTCTTTTTTACATTTGTATTCCTATTACTATTTTTGTAGTAAACTATTACCAGTCTTAATATTTGTGTCTAGATTTCGCCTGGCGTTTCTGAGCTTGCTCATGTGAAATGTGCAATTCAGTGAAGTGACAACAGAGTCCAGAAAAGTCAAACTGATTTAACATGGTTTATGGTGATGAATGGACTGATTGCACCAATCTGTCTAATAGATTCTGGAGGTGCAACTGAGACTATATCAAGGTTCACAAGGTTTGTATCCTGACTTTCTACTTCACAGGAACAGCAGTACATCACAGTTTGAAAGATAAATAAACATGCTGCACGAACAAAGCGACTACTGTTTCACTTACTTTCTTATCTCAGTTTTAACAGCTCACTGAGTGAATTGAAGGAAACATTCTTTGAGTTAGGACAGTTTTCC
Source organism: Chiloscyllium plagiosum (assembly GCF_004010195.1). Taxonomy (NCBI): domain Eukaryota; kingdom Metazoa; phylum Chordata; class Chondrichthyes; order Orectolobiformes; family Hemiscylliidae; genus Chiloscyllium; species Chiloscyllium plagiosum. Next base: position 18,567,884 of record NC_057711.1, on the reverse strand, counting down.
AAAATCCTTTTTCTTGTTGTTGAGGTTAATATTAATGACACTGTTCTTTAAATTCCCACAGTAGAATCAGAATTAAAAAGAATAAAGTTTTTTTTTCAGTATTCAGGGTGTGGAGTACTTTAATTGTGCATGACTAAGGAAGCAATTTTCTTATTTGTCACTTCAGGCTTTGTTGCACATGGATTAATTCAGCCTCTTGTCTCAGTTTCAAAATATCATCACGAGTGGCACAAATACAAAATATTCTGAGATTTTCTGAACTTTGACAATGTTTTCAGGCAGGCAAAGACAGAGTTTACATTATTGAAAATATTGTGCATGGAAGATAGGCAAAATGAAATAAACCAATAAATTGAATCTTGTAAATATTATATAACCCATGTGGACTGGATCCAGGTGTGCTGATTGATAGTTAACCACAAAAGATAATGCGATGTCCACATGTATTGTGATGTGGAATTTTACAGTATAGAAGGAAGTATATTAACGGCTGCCAGAAAAAGCTAATCTAAGTAGCCCATTCTGTCTTCCCTTTTTCTGTGCCTTTCTAAGTTTCCATTTTTGAAAATTTATCAACTTTTATTTTCAATGCAACAATGGTTTCCTCTTCCATTACATTAATCCATAACCTATTCCATAACTCAACCTCACCTCCAGCACTGTGCCTCAGAGCGTAATGGACCCGGGTTCGAATCCACTCTTAGGTGACTGTCTGTGTGGAGTTTGCACATTCTCCCCGTGTCCACGCGGGTTTCCTCTGGGTGTTCTGGTTTCCTCCCACAGTCCAAAGACGTGCAGGTCAGGTGAATTGGCCATGCTAAATTGCTCATAGTGTTAAGGGATGTGTAGGTTTAGTGCATTAGTCAGGGGAAATGTAGAGTAGTAGGGTCAGGGAATGGGTCTGGGTGGGTTACTCTTCAGAGGGTGGATGTGGACTTGTCGGAATAGATGGCCTGTTTCCACACTGTAGGGGCTTTATGATTCTAAATATAACTGTCTTTGTTTCCGTTTCTGCTGTAGCTCACAGTGCCTTGTGGATGCAGGCTAGGGTTGCTAGACTTGTTCTAAATGTATCCACTTTAGCATGGTGAGAGCACCCTGTAACAAGATGGACTGTATCCTGAGTATTTTGTCATTACAATTGTCAGTATAGTGGGAGACGTGATGGCCCAGTAATATTAATCCAGTGGCTATTAATCCAGTGACCCAGGTGATGTTCGGGGGACCTCGATTCCAATCCTGCCATGGCAGATGCTGAAATTTGAATTCAATGAAAATCTGGAATGAACAATCTAATGATGATTGTTGCCAATTGTTTACAGAAAACCCATCAGGTTCAGTAATGCCCTTTCGGGAAGGAAATGAGGAGTGGCAGATGGAGTTTAATTTAAATAAATGTGGGGTGTTGAATTTTGGTAAGGCAAACTAGGGCAGGACTTATACAGTTAATAGTAGGGTCCTGGGGAGTGTTGCTGAGCAAAAGAGACATACAGGTACGGGTGCATAGTTTCTTGAAAATGAAGTTGCAGGTAGACAGCATGTTGAAGAAGGTGTTCGGCATGCTTGCCTTCGTTGGTTATGGCTATACAGGACATTGGTGAGGCCACTTTTAGAATACTGTGTTCATTTCTGGTCATACGTCTACTGCAAGGATGTTGTGAAACTTGAGAGGTTGCAAGTGTCAAGAGTGTGGTGCTGGAAAAGCACAGCAGGTCAGGCAGCATCAAGGTGCAGGGGAATCGACATTTCGGCATATGCGCTTCGTCAGAAATAAGGCTTTTGGGCCGGGGAATGAGCGATTAATGGGAGGGGGCATGGGGTTTGGAAGAAGGTAGCTCAGAAAGCAATAGGTGGATGAAGGTGAGGGAGAAGGTGATAGATCAGAGGGGACAGTGATGGACAGGTCCAGAGGGCAGTGCCAGCTTGGGACTGAGATAATGTAAGGGGAGGGGAAATGAGGAAGCTGTTGAAATCCATATTTATCCCGTGTGGTTTCAGATCCCAAGACAGAATATGAGGCGTTCCTCCTCCAGGCGTCGGCTGGTAATGGTTTTGCGGTGGAGGAGGCCCAGGACATGTCCTTGACGGAGGGGGAGTTGGAAGTGTTCAGCCACAGGACGGTGGGGTTGGTGGGTGCAGGTGTTAACACAGCCATAAGCACTACTTCCACCCCCTTTGTGAGCGTCACTTCCGTTGGTGACATCACTACTGACCCCATAACCACACCCACTCAAGCAACTGTCTCCGCCCCACTCCAAGCTCCAGCCCCACTCCAGGTCCTAGCTGTCATTCCTGCCATGTCTTCACCATTCCCCCAGACCTCCTCCTCACTGAGGACAAACGTTTAGTCCTTAGTAAAGGCCTCATCTTTATCCCTCTACGGTATCAGATTAATGAGTTCAACACACACTGCGAACTTGAATGTTTCTTCTGCCGCTTCCATCTTTGGGTCCACTTTTACAACCCGCCCACCCACCAAGGACCCCTTCTCCTGCCTCCAACACACCCCATCAATCTGGACATCCCATGTCAGCCTGTTACCCGCCCTTGACCTCTTCATTTCAAATTGTCACAGTGACATCGACTCCTCACCTGTCCACCCTCCCTCACCCACTTCAACCTCCCACCTTCACTGCGCACAGCCCTCCACTCCAACGCCAACCTCACCATCAAACCTGCAGACAAGGGGGGGCGGTGTGGGGGACTGCAGTAGTAGTGTGGCTCACCGATCTCTACACTACTGAAGCCAGGTGCCAACTTGCAGACACCTCCTTGTACTGCCCCCTTGATCACAATCTCACCTCCCATCACCAAACCATCATCTCCCAGACCATTTATAACCTGATCACCTCTGGGATCTCCCATCCACAGCCTCCAACTGCATTGTCTGTGAACCCTGCACTGCTCGATTCTACCTCCTCCCGATGATTCACAAACCTGACTGCTCTGGTCGATCCAATGTCTCAGCCTGCTCCTGTCCCACCAAACTCATCACCTCCTACCTTAACACCGTCCTGTCCCCCTTTGTCCAGGAACTCCCCATCTACGTTTGTGACACCACCCATGCCCTTCACCTCCGCCAAGATTTTTGTTTCCCCGGTCCCCAGTGCCTCATCTTCACCATGGACATCCAGTCCCTGTACACATCAATCCGCCACGACAAAGGTCTCCAAGCCCTCCGTTTCTTCCTCTCACACCATCCCAACCAGTACCCCTCCACCGACACCCTCATCCACCAGGCTGAACTGGTCCTCACCCTCACAAACTTCTCCTTCCAATCCTCCCACTTCCTCCAAACCAAAGGAGTAGCTTTGGGCACCCGCATGGGACTCAGCTATGCCTGCCTGTTTATCGGGTACATCGAACAGTCCATCATTCGCTGTTATACCGGCACAACCCCCCACTTGTTCCTCCTCTATATCGATAACTGTATCGGTGCCACCCCGTGCTCCCACGAGGAAGTTGAACAGTTCATCAACTTTGCCAACACCTTCCAACCTGACCTCAAATACACAGGGACCATCTTGGAAACCCCCCTTCCCTTCCTGGACCTCTCCATCACAGTGTCCAGTGACCACAGACATATTCTACAAGCCCACCGACTCCCACAGCTACCTAGACTACAACTCCTCCCACCTTACCTCCTGTAAAAATACTATCCCTTATTCCCAATTCCTCTTCCTCTACCACATTTGTTCCCAGGATGACCAATTCCACCTCAGAAAGTCCCAGATGGCGTCCTTCTGCCACTATCGCAACTTCCCCTCCCACGTGGTTGACAATGCCCCCAGGGCATCTCCTCCATTTCACACACCACCGCTCTTGAACCTGAGCTCTCCCAATGCAACAATGACAGAGCCCTCCCGGTCCTCACCTTCCACCCCACCAACCTCTGCATACATCACATTATCCTCTGCCACTTCCGCCACCTCCAAATGGACCCCATCACCAGAGACATATTTCCCTTCCCACCCCTATCAATGTTCCGTAAAGACCATTCCCTCTGCGACTCCCTTGTCAGGTCCAAAACCCCACCAGCCCACATCCCACTCCTGGCACCTTTCCTAGCCAGCGCAGGAAGTGCAAAACCTGCACCCTCATCACCCCCCTCACCTCTGTCCAAGGCCCGAAGGGATCCTTCCACATTGTTAGAAATTTATCTGTACATCTACCAATGTCATCTACTGCATCCATTGCACCCGGTGTGGTCTTCTCTACATCGGAGAGACAGAAAGTCTTCTTGCGAATCATTTTAGAGAACATCTCTGGAACACCCGCATCCACCAACCCCACCGCCCCATGGTTGAACATGTTAACTCCCCCTCCCATTCCATCAAGGACATGCAGGTCCTGGGCCTCCTCCACCACCAAACCATTACCACCTGATTCCTGGAGGAGCAACACCTCATATTCTGCCTTGGGACCCTGTTACCACATGGGATAAATGTGGATTTCAACAGCTTCCTCATTTCCCCTCCATCCACATTATCCCAGTCCCAAGCCTCCAACTTGACACCGCCCTCCAGACCCATCCATCACTTCCCCCTCTGACTTATCACCTTCTCCTTCACCTTCATCCACCTATCACTTTCCCAGCTACCTCCCACAAACCCCGCCCCCTCACCCCATTTATCTCTCAGCCCCGGCCCACAAGCCTCATTCCTGATGAAAGGCTTATGCCTGAAACATATTTTCTCCTGCTCCTCGGATGCTGCCTGACCTGCTGTGCTTTTCCAGCACCACACTCTCGACTCTGATCTTCAGCATCTGCAGTCCTCACTTTCTCCTTGAGAGGGTGCAGAAAAAAATTTACAAGGATATGATTTTAGTTTCGGTATCAGTCTTGGAGTAGTGGCAGCAGTTGTGTCTCAGAAGCTTGAAGGGCTGAATCTCACTCCAAAGATATAGGCATGTAACCTATAGACAGTTTTTTTAAGGCCAATACTGAAACAGTACTACATCATCAGAAATCCAGTCCATCAAATGAAGCAATAAGGCAAGGAACTCATGACACCTCTATTCAAAGCACTTTCAAGGATTACCTGTGTTCCAATCAATATTCATCCCTCATTAGTGTATAAAACAGCTGTTCTGGTTGTTTATTTCCTTTCCATAGGTAAATGGGCTGTATTTTCTTCTCGTTTATGGTATATGGGCACCATTCACAGGGTTGGCTTTTAATGTCTATCTCTAAGTGTCCTCAAGAAAGTGGCAAGGAGCCAGTTTCTTGAACAGCTGCAGTCCATGCAGTCCATGTACACAAAAAGGGAGAAAAGTCCAGGATTTTGACTGAGTGATAATGAAAGTACAGCGATATGGTTCCAAACTAGGATGGCATTTGAATTGGAGAGGAACTTGCAGGTTAGTGTTCCCATGTACCTTCTGTTCTTTTTCATCAAGGTGGTAAAGGTGTGGGAAGTGTTTGTCACAAATGTGACTTCACTTTTATTGCAATTTACTGTCTACAAAGCATTTGTGTCCAATGACAATGAAAGGTGTAATTACAAATCTAGATTCTGTTTTTAGAAAGTCTGGAGACAAAAGAAGACAATTCACATTCCTCCTTCAGGAGCGCACAATGGCAGGAAATGCATGCCAACATTTGACTTCATGCAAGGAAGCAATGGCCACAATGAACTTCCACTGTGCTCAGGAATTTTAGGAATGCAAATACGGGAATCAAATGCCTTCGGGGGTTTATGAGAATGTCAACCTTTTTCTTATAAACATTTCCACGTATTCCCTAATCTCTTCACGAGCTATTGGTTTCTCTGTAAGGATGAGTAGCTGATTTAGTTTGCTGCTCAAACATATCAATATTGACCAAATTTTTTTTTACCCTCCTGTGATGCGCTGATTGAAGGGTTAATGAAATTTGCTGAAGGACATACCACACAGTTCTCTCATTCCTGCCAGCAGCAGTGACCATTCACCGGTCCCACCATTCACCCACACAAAAGCAGAAACTGATGGAGGGCCTTAGCAGGTGTGGCAGCATCTGTTCAACATTTCTGGTCTGGTGGCCCTTCTTCACCTTTCCTTTAAATGTAAGGCAGAGAATCATCTGATTTTAAGTTCATTCTTGAGTTGTAGTTGTCACTGGCACAGTCTCATCTGTGCTCATTCCTAGTTGCCCTTGATGAGGTGATGGTGAACCAGCTAAATAACATACCACAGCGGTGAAAATGCTTCTCACAATGTTGCTTAGCATCTCATAGCATCATAGAGTCATAGAGATGTACAGCATGGAAGCAGACCCTTCGGTCCAACCCGTCCGCGCCGACCAGATATCCCAACCCAACCTAGCCTCACCTGCCAGCACCCAGTCCATATCCCTCCAAACCCTTCTTATTCATATACCCATCCAAACGCCTTTTAAATGTTGCATCTGTACCAGCCTCCACCACTTCCTCTGGCAGCTCATCCCAAATATGTACCACCCTCTGAGTGAAAAGGTTCCCCTTAGGTCTCTTTTATGTCTTTCCCCAGTGGCCTAATCAATGTCCTGTACAGCTGCAACATGACCTCCCAACTCCTGTACTCAATACTCTGTCCGATAAAGGAAAGCATACCAAACGTCTTCTTCACTATCCTATCTACCTGCGACTCCACACGTCTTCTTCACTATCCTATCTACCTGCGACTCCACTTTCAAGGAGCTATGAACCTGCTCTCCACAGTCTCTTTGTTCAGCAACACTCCCTAGGACCTTACCATTAAGTGTATAAGTGCTGCTAAGATTTGCTTTCCCAAAATGCAGCAGCTAGCATTTATCTGAATTAACTCCATCTGCCACTTCTCAGCCCATTGGCCCATCTGATTAAGATCATGTTGTAATCTGAGGTAACCGTCTTCGCTGTCCACTACATGTCCAATTTCGGTGTCATCTGCAAATTTACTAACTATGCCTCTTATGCTCACATCCAAATCATTGAAATAAATGATAAAAAGTCTATTCACTTCTATCCACAATCAAATGATACTGTCCATTCTGATATAATGCAATAACTCTGTTCTTGTGTAATCTTGTGTCAGAAGAAAATCACACTATAGCTGTGCCATTTAAACTGGGACTGGGATCATATTATACCCAATATTGATAAGGAAAGTTTGTGTTCTACAAATAGTAGTCTAAATTCTTCAATCATTAAAGCCAGTTTGCTTTGAAGAAACTCACAATATAGAAGAACCAAATGTTTATTTCTTTTTTCAATTACCATGATCCAAATCATTCCTAAATTTAATGGCCTCTATTATCTCAATGAGTCTATGATTCGATCAGATCTCTTCATGTTTCCTGTTTTAATGAACAGAGGCCCTGGGCACAATCATCCTGTACCCAGAACAATGTGGGCAATAACAAGTCAGGAAAATATGGCGAGATCAGAAAAATGAAATTCTTGATGTTGAGAAAAATAGTTTAACTTTCCACCCAAAGTTTCAATGGCAAGGTGAGAATCTTGCTCATGAGTGGCAAGAGGCTCCATTTGCATGTACTAATATCTCATTACTACCTAATCTTGTTACATGCAATTTGCTATTTTGCCAGGCAGTGATCAGTCAGAGTGAGTAATCGCTCACTAATGAGTATGATTGTCCACTAGTAAATTCCATGTCATGGGTTTTGTGGGCCCTTGTGTGATTGATGAGCCAGATCCTAGAGCCACATCTCCACATTTGGCAGATTTTTCTGGGAGTAGAAATGGTCCTTGGTCTGAAGATTAGTGGTATTGCTCTCTCCAGCTCTTTTTCAATACTTCCTCTCGCTGAAAGGTATTCTTGAAGAATTGTGTCCCTTCACACAGGAGTTTCCTCCAATTCAGTTTATTCTGAATGAGGGTCTCCCATGTATAGCTATTTTATATTTCTTGAGGAAGGCCTTCAGGGAGTCTTAGATTAGATTAGATTTCCTACAGTGTGCAAACAGGCCATTTGGCCCAACAAGTCCACACTAACCCTCCAAAGAGTAACCCACCCAGACCCATTCCCCTTCTGACTAATGCACCTCGCCTTTGGGGTAATTTAGCATGGCTAATTCACCTAACCTGCACATCTTTGAACTGTGGGAGGAAACCGGAGCACCCGGAAGAATGTGCAAACTCCACACAGACAGTTGCCCAAGGCTGGAATCGAACGTGGATCCCTGGTGCTGTGAGGCAGCAATGCTAACCACTGAGCTACCGTGCTGCACCATGATTCCTTTGTCCTCCTCTCATTCATTTGCCCTCCTTGAGCTTGACAAAGGTGATTCACTTTGGCAGTCAGACCTCAGGCTGACCCAATGGTACAGAGAAACTAGAAGGTAATAATTTCTAACATGGAAGTTTGAGCAGGTACCTGATGATTACAGCTCACCATTTGTTCTTGCAGAACCTCTGTCGCAGCCAACATTTCCCAACATTTGAGGGCACATTCCATGGGCAACAACTGCCCCAACATCCGTGGAGGTTGGTATTAGACATGCAGTTGTCTCACCACGTCATCATGGCACATCTTCGACTGACTGATTGCACAGTTCACCACTTTAATGCCGCACTTTGTAATCGGCCAACACCTTTCATTTTAATGCTACGTTTGTGCAGGGAGAGGCACTGGCACCCAACTCATGCATCAGAACACAAATAGTTAAAATATAGTAAATAGAATGAAGTAAAGAATCTTTATTAAATTGAAGGAGATCATTCAGCCCTTTATGCCTGCTGGTGCTCTGAAGGAACAGTTCACCTCATGCAACACCAGCCCTTGCTCCCTCAACTCTAAATATTATTCCTTTCCAGTTAAATCTCTTTTTAGTTTCTGAATTGCACCTCCCTTTAACACGTGCTCAGGCAGTACATTTCAGACCTTGGTCCTTGCTGCGTGAAAAGATTTTCCTATGTCATCATTGTTTCTTTTGCCAATTATCTTAAATCTTTTTCTTTCCAATAATGGGGACAGTTTGTTTCAATCTACTCTGTCAATAGCCTTCGTGCTTTTGAATACCTTTATCTGATCTCCTCTCAACCTTCACTTCTCCAAGGAGAACATTTCCAACTTCTCCAATCTATATTTGTAATCTCATTCATGGAATTATTTTCATGGATTTTTACTGTTCCCTGTCTAATGCCTTAAATCCTTCCTGAAGCATGCTGCCCAGAACTGGACATAGTATTCCAGCTGAATCTGAAACAGTGTTGTAACTTTAATTTCTTGCTTTTGTACACCATACCTCACCCCAACAGTCTGAAGTCACACAACACCAGGTTATATTCCAACAGGTTTATTTGAAAATTTTTGGAACGCTGTTCCTTTGTCATGTGACTTCAGACTTTGTCCAACACCCCAGTCCAAAACAGGCACCTCCATTTCAATGCTATCACCCAAACAGCACTGAGAAAGCACCCAGAAGGGACTCAGTTCCAAATCTGTTCAGGAGTACTCTTCCAACTTATATAGGTAGTTTCCCTCCTGGACCCAGTCCCAGAGTTCCAGAAATTTAAAGAAATCCCTCCTGCACATTCATTGTAAGCATGTTTAGCAAATGAACATAGTTATTAATCAGTGGCTCAACGGTTAGCCTCACAGTACCAGGGACTCAGTTTCAATTCCACCATCGGGTGAGTTTGCACCTTCTCCCCATGTCTGCATGGATTTCCTTTAGGTGCTCCAGTTTCCTCCCACAGTCCAAGATGTGCAGGTTAGGTAGATTGGCCATGCTAAATTGCCCATAGTGCCCATGGAAGTGGAGGTTATGTGAATTAGCCACGGGAAATGCAAGATTACAGGAATGGGTCAGAGTGGTAGGTCTGGTTGGGACACCCTTCAGAGCTGGAAATGTGTTGCTGGAAAAGCGCAGCAGGTCAGGCAGCATCCAGGGAACAGGAGAATCGACGTTTCGGGCACAAGCCCTTCTTCAGGAGGCTTGTGCCCGAAACGACGATTCTCCTGTTCCCTGGATGCTGCCTGACCTGCTGCGCTTTTCCAGCAACACATTTCCAGCTCTGATCTCCAGCATCTGCAGACCTCACTTTCTCCACACCCTTCAGAGAGTTGGTATGGCTCGATGGGCTGAATGGCCTGTTTCTGCACTGTAAGGATTCTATGAAACGTTGTTAAATGTTGGGAAAGGCAACAAGACAAACCTTTGTTAAAAAAAAGTTTAAAATGTTAAGGGAAAAGCAAAAATATTTCGCTGTTCCACAGAAATTATTGCTTTAAGTTGCCATACTTAATGGTATTGTGGGTCTACCTACTGCAAATGGACTGCTGCCGTTCAAGAAAGCAATCACCACGACCTCCTCTAGGCTAAGTAAAGAGCAGAGCAATAAATGTTGGTTCAGCCAGCACTGCCCATGCCTCTTGAGTGAATGTAAAAGGAAAAGTTGCGAGATCAGCATGATGCTATCTTGCTCAATCTAAAATGACCCAATAAGGCTTGGAGAAGATGCAGAAAAAGCATGGATGTGTTGAACAGGATGGGGAAATGATGAGAAATAACCTGATTCCTTAGTAATTCAGCATTTTAATGATCTTTGAACACCTGAAGATGATTCTTACAGTAGTTGGAGGATAATTCTGAAACATGAAGAAGTTTTAGAGCTTTAATTGATAGAAATTTTTAAAAATCTCTGAAAAGAAAAATAAGATGAAAGTTAAAATGTATCTTCAGAAAAACAACAATGATAAAGCTTCATTAACAATTCACCTCACGTAATTGAAGAACATTATTACAATCTTTTGAAAGCTTACTGATCGGTAGTGTGTGTCGGGAGGGTGTGGAAAAACAAAAGAAAACTGAAAGCTTACTGATGAAGATTCAAAATTTAATACATTTGAAGTGGTTGAACAGTACAAACAGTTACATCTATTGAAAAGTTATTTTTGCACAGTTTTCAAATAACTTAGTTAGAATGAGAAATAGCAATGGTTATATGTAATGACAATGGTGATATACCTCCAGGACATTTAAAATCACAAATCCTTCAGAAATGGTATTGATTTAGACCATAAAGAAAAGACAATTTCTATGATATAGATTTGCTTTAAGACTAAAAACGATGAATGCAAATCTTTACTCTGTGAGGCTGGTTGCAAATCATGTTGTAAAATAGCAAGGTATGAGAAAAGGGACAGACACTTTCAACAATATTGTAAAAAGAATTTATCAATCACTTTACATCATATACCACTTATAACATGTAAAGACCAAGGTTTAATTGAAGGATATAGCTGGGGAGCCTGTTAACAACTTTGGTAATGAGCTTCACATATTTTAATTATGACAAATTTTAACCAGAATGATTTTGAGGCAGAGTTGTTGATGAAATTTCTGACATATCTGTTTCAGAGATGCTACATGAAAAGAGAATCTCACATTGGAAAGAGCGATCTAGGTATTGCTGGAAACTGAAATTTAAGAACAAAACAACAATTTGAATTGAAAGCCAATCGAGATCAAAACCCTCATCAGACTTTGAGAACTTTCTGCACAAACACCAAAACACCACATGATGGACCAACACAAATCATCTTTATATCCTTTGATGCTAGAGGTTAGTGTTCCAGATGTGGGGTTTAGAAACCATATAAACATAAACAATGTTCAGCTTTATCATGGCCAATGCAATCTTTGTAAGAAAGTGAGACATTTCCAAAGAATTTGCAATAGTCAAAAACAACATATTGAGAGCAGAACTAGTAATTATTACATGTAAAGATAGATTAAAACTTTATAACACGCAGCTTTGGAGGAAAAGCCAGGATGCTAAAACATACCTTCATTAGAGTACAGATTTTTATATAATGAAATGTATCCTTTGGAATACACAAATCAGCCTTTTTCAGGGTAAATTGATAACTCATCTAAACCAGTTCTAACAGAGATAATACACATTAAAGTTCATCCATTGGGCAAATCGGGCAAATATTACCATCCTATGAGAAAAATATTCCTTGATTGACACTAATGAAACTGTAATGTTTGTCAGAGAACATTATGGCTCTGGCAGAACATTGCTTATGGTCAAAGGAATGCTGAGGGTACTTGTAAAGCATACCACGTGAAATGGGTGCATATAGTTTGAAAAGAACACTTCTTTCAAACAGAAACACATGCTTCCTTCTTGAAATTCAAAAGTATGTTGAAAAACCTCAACAAGCTCAGTAGTCAAAAACCAGCCAAGAATCTAACTTTACTCAATTTCGATCTCAACACTGTTACAGTGTATCGTCCCATAACCAGTCATTTTAACACAGTGTCCTGCCCGCATGCCCCACTAGTCTGTCCTTGGCATGCTGCAACGCTGCAGTGAGTCACAGCACAAACTGGAGGAACAGCATCTCATCTTCAGACTGGGAATCTTACAAGCTTCTAGACTTAACATTGAGTTCAATATGTTCAGATTGTGAACCAACAATCAGTCCTTCCCTTTCTTTTAGCTTTACTTGTTACATTCTCTGTTACAATGTCCTCTCTCCCCTCCCCCAGTTGCCTGTTCTTTCCAGTCTGGCATTTAGTCACGCCAGTGTTTGGCCTTTCTTGCATTCGGATCACTTCATCTGCACTATCAACATCCTTTCTCCCCCAGCACTCCACCTCCTCCACAACTGCATAAATGCTGCCTCCTCCTCACATCAGCTCTGATGAAGAGTCATCTGGACTTGAAACGTTTCCTTGCTCTCTCTCCATGGATGCTGCCTGACCCGTTGTGATTTCCAGTATTTTTTGTTTTCAGTACAGAGTCCAGCATTTGCAGTCATTTGCTCCTATTGTGTATGGGGCCTTCTGCCAATTGTTCCTGAATCAGCTGTCTGATGAACATTAAGACGTGGTGCCATCCTCTGCCTTTTGCCCTTGTCATTAAACATTGTTCCTATTCGAATAATCATATAATGCCCTATTTAATGCCTGAGTTGACCTGCTTCCACCACAGTTATGAGAAGTGCAGATCTGAGCTAGTTGTTGCGTGATAAGGTATTTTCTGCTATACTTACAAACGATGTTAAATGTGTGGCCTCTGATTCTCAATCTTTGTTTCAAAATCTTTCAAATTGTGTAACATACAAAGAGTTTGTTCTGTTTTATTTTCATTACTTTTGTATAATAAATATGTCTTATTGTTAAAACCAGTCTGTAGCTTTGCATGCTTATGTTTCAGTGAAAGACCATCATGTCAAATATCAAAAAGAAAATATGATCTATCAAAGGGAATTTCAGTCCAGGATCTGACTTGTCCAGCATTAACATCAACTGGGATCATAACAGGTCTAACAATTACCTTTTGTAAGTTCAGTATAATGTTCCTATTCTTCTACTCTGAGCTCTAGCATTAAAGCCCAGGAAACTGTATGTGTTATTATCTGCTCTCTTCACTTGTCCTCCACCCTTCATAAACTTAGCACATCTGTCACAAGTCTCATTGATTTTATGATCTCTTAAGTACTAGACCCAGTATTTCTTAATGCCTGTCCATGTTCTTCCTGATAAAATGCATCACCACCCACTACTCATGACTGGATTTTGTCTACCATCTATCTGCCCATTCTTCCAAATTATCTTTGTTCCCTTTGGAGTTCTAAAAACCCCATCTCATAGTTTACAATGTCTCTTTAAAATCTGATCATCCAATATCCTTTACACCACAACCACCAGCATTTGTAGTAGATGCTTGATAGAGTTCATTCCTCTGTTTACATGAAGCAAAATCAAAACAGCGCTGTCAGCCTTACTATCTACAATTGAATTTGACAGGATATTGAGGTTATCCAAAAGAGTGAAAGCAAGAATAGAAGGATCACTTCTGCGTAAACCACAACTTTCTTTGGGGACATAACTTGAGGAAACTGAAGACCCTACAATAAAAACAAGCCATTAATACTGACATTGATACTATGGGATATCCTCAACAAAAAGTCTTCCAGAAACTAAAGAGCTAGCAAGATTCCAATGTGGCAATGAAAGGGAACCAAATATTTTGTTCTCATCCAGCAGATTTTCAGTATAACCAAGTTGTCACTTTTAAAGTCTGAGACTTGGGAAAAGATGGGGTCATGACAAACTACTTATTTGAAACAATTGTACTAGTAATTTGTAATGGGAAAAAACTTGAGGTGAGATGTTATATGAGATGATTAGTATCTGAAAAGGTTAACTGATATTACAAGTTAACAATCAAGAAATAAAAAAGTGTTCTTGAGAAGAGCAAATCAGTTAGGATAATGGTTCTACCTTTATAACTTATGCTCTGTGCGAATATTCTAATAGCAGTAATGTGAAGTCACTCTTAAGTTGACCCTACTATTTCTCAAAAGATCATCATGAATTCCAGATATAAGGGAAGGTCCTAGGGAATTTTGCTGAACAAAAAGACCTTGGAGTGCAGGTTCATAGCTTCTTGAAAATGGAGCTGCAGGTAGATAGGATAGTGAAGAAGGCGTTTGGTATGCTTTCCTTTATTGGTCAGAGTATTGAGTACAGGAGTTGGGAGGTCATGTTGCAGCTGTACAGGACATTGGTTAGGCCACTGTTGGAATATTGCATGCAATTCTGGTCTCCTTCCTATCGGAAAGATGTTGTGAAACTTGAAAGGTTTCAGAAAAGGTCTACAAGGATATTGCCAGGGTTGAAGGATTTGAGCTATAGGGAGAGGCTGTACAGGCTAGGGCTGTTTTTACTGGAGTGTCGGAGGCTGAGGGATGACCTTATAGAGGTTTACAAAATTATGAGGGGCATGGGTAGGGTAAATAGACAAAGTCCTTTCCCTGGGGTGGTTGAGTCCAGAACTAGAGGGCATAGGTTTAGGGTGAGAGAGGAAAGATATAAAAGAGACCAAGGGACAACTTTTTCACACAGAGGGTGGTATGTGTATGGAATGAGCTGCAAGAGGAAATAGAACATAGAACATAGAAGAATACAGTGCAGTACAGGCCCTTCGGCCCTCGATGTTGCGCCGATCCAAGCCCACCTAACCTACACTAGCCCATTATCCTCCATATGCCTATCTAATGCCCGCTTAAATGCCCATAATGAGGGAGAGTCCACCACTGCTACTGGCAGGGCATTCCATGAACTCATGACTCGCTGA
>NC_057711.1:18452688-18549218 GCF_004010195.1 Chiloscyllium plagiosum | reverse complement strand
GGAACGGCCGCAGGGGTTCCCTGCACTGGCTGCTTCCTCCCAGTCCTCCTCACTGTCACCCATCTATCTGCCATCTTTGGAGTTACTACTTCCCTAAAGCTCCGATCTATGACCCCCTCTGCCTCCCGAATGATCCTAAGTTCATCCAACTCCAGCTCCAGTTCCCTAACACGGTCTTGGAGGAGCTGGAGCTGGGTGCACTTCCTGCAAGTGTAATCAGCAGGGACGTCCATGGCATCCCTCACCTCAAACATGTTGCAAGAGGAACATTGCACTGCCTTCACTGCCATCCCTCTGAAAGTAATCTTTTTTTTAAAAACTGGGTCTAAAGAATACAACAAGCAAAATGCAGCACTTACCTACTTACCACAACGGGTCTTATTATTTAGGTTAGAGGAGGAGGGCGGGTGGGAGACACTACCTCTGTAGTGCCACGGGTTCTTCTCCTGCAGCTTTTAAAGGGAAAAAACCTACCCAGGTAAGCTTACGCTCTACCTGCTTCCGGGTCCCGGCTGCTCCTCTGGTCTTCGTCACTGCCCCCTGCTGCTCCCGCTCTTTCTGTGAAGAGAGAAAAAAACACCGCTGCCCGCTACCGGTAAGTAATTTTAAAACAAACTGTCTTACCTTAGCTGCTGCTCTCACCCCACAGAAATGGTGGAGGCTAGTAGAATTGCAACATTTAAAAGGCATCTGGATGGGTATATGAATAGGAAGGGTTTGAAGGGATATGGGCCAGGTATTGGCAGGTGGGACTTGATTGGATTGGCATATCTGGTCAGCTTGGACGAGTTGGACTGAAGGGTCTGCTTCCATGCTGTACATCTCTATGACTCTATGCCTATAGCTTCGACAAAACCCCTGTTCAGTGATATCCTTAACCATTCTAGATTCGTACTTGTATTTATGCTTATTTGTTCCCTATACTGTTCAATATCCTATCAATGTTGCTCTCCAGTCTTCTTTGTGGCCCCTTTTACAGCCAAGTCAGCCATAAGCTTCTGGACTAGGCTCCAGTGACACTCCCTATATCCATCAGTGTACAGAACTGAATACTGGTGGGACAGTGTGATGCACTCAGAAGACCCCTGCATTACCTTCTTCTTTCTTCCTGATAACCTAGTAGTCTCTTCTTCCCTGTCTCCCAGCTTACTCTGCACAGTGGCCACACCTATAAATATGCTATTCATGAAGATCTCAACCTGACAAATAAGTCTGAAATCTAGAGCTTGACTGTCACAGCTGACAACATCTTTGTTGTCAAGATAGTAAAAAATGTCCCATGTAGCTAAGGATGTGCACTTGAGAGGCTGGAACTATCCTGCCACTCCTCTATCTATTAGATTATGAAACTTACTTTCTAAAATAAGACATTTGCCAGCAGTTTGCTTTCCTCCTGCTAATATTATTTAAATATTGCAAAATTTACTTCAATGTTTTACAGAACCATTATTATCTAAATAAAAATGAAAGTTCTAGTTTTTCTGGTCCTTAGTACAGTTCTCTAATTTAGTGGGAAAGGATACAGGCAGCAATACTCATCAGTCAATCAACTGCTATCCCATGATATCTATTTTGATATTTTTCTTTCACATCTTCAAACTCAGGCCTCAGTCCTCTGTTGTTGCTGCTATTTTCAGTCAGGTCTTTGTCTCTTCCCACTCTTTCTCACTCTTTTTCATCCCCGGCTGTTGTTATATTTTCTAAAATATGGAGCTGCTCTGTACTGATTCAAGGCAACTCCAAAGCATCACTTACATATTCATCAAAGAGCCATGTTTGGATTAATGTAGTTTATGTCTTTGGAGCAACTCGCTGTTAAGGAACAAATCCATATAATAACTGAACTCCACAAGAAATGTGAATGAGGCCAGTACTAACAACTTTAGCATTCAAGAGTGAACTGAAAGGTTTCAACATGCTTCCTATGAGCATTATCAAATATGCTATGACATTGAGTCACATGAAGAGATTTTTGAGCAGGCCAAAAGCTTGAACAAAGATAAAAACAGAAATTGCTGAAAAAGCTCAGCAGGTCTGGCAGCATCTGTGGAGAAAAAGTAGAGTTAACGTTTTGGTTCCAGTGACTGATCTTCAAAACTGATGGTAGTGAGGAAAATGTTTTTTTATTCAGAAGGTCGAGTGATGGGAGGGGGTAAGGAGTAAACCACAGGTGGAGATAGAGCCCAAAGAGAAAGAAGAACAGTTGGACAGACAAAGGAGTGAATAATGGTCAGCCGAAGAGAATGAATAGTTACCATTGGGGTTGATTAGTGCCTAACAGTGAGTTATGTGTAATAGCAGACCATGTGGTATCAAGGCCTGGTGTTTGGGAGTTGGGGTAAGGGCATGAAGAAGGTGCCTCAAGCTCTAAAATTGTCAAACTCTATATTAAGACCAGAAGGTTGTAGTTTTGCCAAGCTGAATATGAGGTCCTCTTCTTCCAGTTTGCGCTGAGCTTCGCTGGAGCACTGCAGTAAACCTAAGGCAGAGAAATATGATGGTATGTTGAAGTGGCTTGATCAAAGAGATAGGTTTGAAGGCATGTTTAAACGAGCAGTGTGAGTCAAAGTTGGGATCAAAACAACTGAAGATACGATTTATCCAGCAGTGCAGTCATTAAAATTGGGAGTGCACAAGAGGTCAGAATTAGAGCTGGCTGATATCATGGAGGGTTGTGGGATTGTAAGAAATTACAAGAGTCCTGTGACCTTTAATACTTAGAAGAACAAAAGTATTGGATGCATGGGAGAACCACCTATAAATGCTGGGCAGCAATGCCCACATCCTCTGAAAGATTAACAGATGGGATGTCAAGGAAAAGGCTGTCAAGCAATTTGAAAATAAGGATGAGAATTTCAAAATCAAGACCATTGCCTGAGCAGGAGCCAAAGTGAGGGCTGGGGTGGTGGGGGTATGACAAAACTGAGAATTAGAAGTCGAGCAAGTTAAAGTATTTAGCTTCTTAAAATGTAATTTGTCTGAATGGATCTGCATTCTGGGACTGACAAGCAAAACAAAACAGCTGGATATGGCACACAGTACTTGAGTACAAGGAGACTGAGCAGAACATGAGGGGTTGGAAAATTAGTACTGATTCTTCCCACATTTTCCCTGCCCTTCGAGTCTTCATTTAACCTGACCGTGCTGCACACACTGTATTAACAATTTCTATAACCACAACGCTAGAAGACATTGAAACATGACTTTGTACTCTCTCTCTTCTGAATAGAATATCCCAGTTTTTTGCAAGGGCCCTGAGATTGGAAAGAAAGAATTTTCTCATGATGCATTACTGATATTACTGATACTGTCAGACATGGTAGAGCTCTCCGCCAGTTAGACAGGCTTACTCAGGAAGCCTGTACAAGTGATGTATTCAACTGGAGAAGAGTTTGGTTTATTTGGGTATTTTTAGCAGTCAGGATAAATATTGCATAGCTTTGTGTCAGCTGTCAGCAGAAAACAACCTCCAGACGCACGATAATAAACTAAAGATAACAAGCACGCTCATTCATGAAACACATTCTTGTCCATTAGGAGCTGGTTGTGAAACAATCCCATGAAAGGGAATGAAAATTCTTGAGTATTTTAAAGCAAATAGTACCCTGGAATTTTAGAATGACACATTCATGTGATTGTCAAGAAACTTTACGATGTTTCCTTCTCGTGATCTTTTCTCTACTAGTCTGATTTCGTTTGGATCATGGAACTGTTTGACCCATTTAACCAGATTAATGCTATCATTTTACAACAAGTCTTTGTTTACAACTTGATGTTATATCACACTCAAAAAAGCGTCAGAAAGCTAATTAGATGTGGAGAGAAAACAGTTCTGAAGATTGTCACTGGACTTGAAATGTTGACTCTGCTTTCTCTCCACAGATGCTGCCTGACCTGTTGAGTTTTTCCATCAATTTCTGATTTCCAGAATCCCCACTTCTTTGGTTTTCAGTTCCGTTGGTTGGGTGGCTAGTGTATTGTTTAGGATTCCATGTGAGCTCCATTCCTATTCTGGTTCTGTTAGACTTAAGAGCTGTTTCCTTGTCTTGTCCTTGGGTGTTGATGAAGCATTAGTAGACAATAAGCCAAGGACCTGCTTTTGGGTAGAATGTGCATGACAAAGGCTTGCAATAACAATTAGAACTTCACACCATTCTGCTATGTTGCGTATAATGTACGTGTCAAGGATTACAGTTTGCTGGCTCCTTCTATTGAAAATTATTTAGTCAATAATCCAGACTGTGTTAAGACCTAGACCCAAAACCAATTTCAGATCATCACTTGGCACCACATTATGATGCATTTGCACGTGTTAGAAGCTACACATTTAAATATGCAGGACCCTGATTTATGGAGGCAAAAGGAACATTGCACCTTTTTCATAAAATAAAAAAGGGTCATGGAGACAGCCAAGCTCTGCTGCATCTGCATGGCAACACCCTGAGCAATCAGAATCTACCTGCTTGTTCTGACCATTATTATTAATAGTGAAGTTGAAGTTGCCATTGTCACACCAGAAAAAGGCTGCTCTCTCATTGGAGAGACCTGACTGGCAGTGGCTTAAACTAAAGGTTGCCATACCTCAGGTGAGGGGAATAACCACACAGCATCAGCATTGACTTCACTAGTTTCCAAATCTCCCCTCCCCCCACTTCATCCCAGATCCAACCCTCCAACTCAGCACCACCCTCTTATCCTGTCCTACCTGTCCATCTTCCTTCCCACCTATCCGTTCCACCCTCCATTCCGACCAATCACAATTACTCCCCACCTGTATCTACCTATTGTCTTCCAGCTACCTTCCTCCAGCTCCTCCCCCTCCTATTTATTTCTCAGCCCTCCTCCCCCTCCACATTCCTGATGACAAGCTTATGCCCAGAACGTCGACTCTCTTGTCCCTCAGATGCTACCCGACCTGCTGTGCTTTTCCGTACCACACTTTTTGACTCTCACTCTCCTGTGTCTGCAGTCCTCACTTTCTCCTAGGGGAAAGGTTGAGAAGGACAGTTCATTAAGATAACCACAGCCTAGACAGGCATAGAATCCATGCAGTTGGCATGCACATCACAAACCAGGCATCCAACCAACTGAGCTAACCAATCCTCTTTTGTTAACTTTTCTTGCTGCATCTCCATGCCAATCATGGCCCAACCAATCAATGCCCACTTCTGCACAAAATGGATTTCCTTTATTCAAGCCTGTTCTTCTATCCCAGTTCAGGTTAAAGACTTTGACATCTTGCCTCCTTTTAGCAATGTTCAAGTCAGGTTAGATTGTGATATGGACGAGAGGGAAAAGATGCCTACGTTTCCATCTATCACTGTGCTTCTCCTGTGAGGGGGCAGAAGTCATGCGTTTGAAGGCAATATTGATGAGTTACTGTAGTGAATCCTGCAGATGTACATATTGCTGCCATTGTGCTTTGTAGATGTTTCATGGTGGATCGGATTATTAGAATGTTGCTGGTGTATTTTTTTTTATTCCTAATGGCATGACTTTGCATTGATTGTGTTTTGCAGGTTTCCAGTGTTACCAATGTCAAGATTTCTTTGGCAGTCCTTGAACTTGTTCTTTTTTAATGAGTTGGTTTTTGTCACCAATTTCACTTGTCCAATTCCGGATCTGGTACTAGTCTTTTAATTTGGAATTGGCTTTTTGCATTTCTATTAAATAAGACAAGTGAAATGTATCAGCCTTACTCTCTTTGAACTTTCCTTCTTAACTTTTGAAAATTGTATCTGACACTTCAATTTCCAAATCATCTCTCTGTTTTATAGATTCATTTTCTTTCTGTCTAATTCTATTGTCTTAAGATCTAGTCACAACACAGTCTGGAGACAATCCAGGCTTTTTCTTTTACAATATTTCTATTCATTTTACCTCCACAGGTTGTTCCATTACCATTGGGCCTGCCAGGTTAAGTCCCAAAATATAGTTAATTCCTTCTGTAGGAGTTTGTTTTACTACTTCCACTGCAGCCCCTTCATTTTCCAAAGTATTCTTCATTCAACTCTGTATAATGAGACTGCTTTTGTGTAATCTCTGTGTAAACATCTGGTGGGTGGCATGGTGGTTAGCACTGCTGCCTCACAGTGCCAGGGACTAGGGTTCAATTCCCACCTCAGGCAACTGCCTTTGTGGAGTTTACACATTCTCTCTGTATCTGTGTGGGTTTCCTCCCACAGTCCAAAGATGTGCAGGTTAGGTGAATTGGCCATGCTAACTTGCAGAAGTGTTAGGTGCAGGGGTAAATGTAGAGGGGAATGAGTCTGGGTGGATTACTCTTCAGAGGGTTGGTGTGGACTTGTTGGGCCAAAGGGCCTGGTTCCATATGGTTGGGAATCTAATATTTTCTCCTTCATCAACTGACACCAGTGACTAACAAGTTTTAATGTATCTTAATATCTTTATTAGTTTACTTTCTTGATTTTAATCCTTAGGAAATACCATCATTTTAAGTTGAAATACTCAGAAACTCTAGTGATCTCATTCTCCTTGTCAACATTAGAAAATGAGATTCCATGACTACTTTGAGCCATTTCTTCCATCTAAGTACATTCTAATGAAACATTGTCTCTTTGTACTATTGCTGCTGTTTCAATATCTACTTCCTTTCCTGATATTGCTTGTTTTCCTGAAGATTCCTTAGACATTCCAAGTACTGCAGTCTCTAATTTATATTTTAGCAATTGGTATGTACAGTCTTATTACAATGGAAGCATGTTAATGTTTTTGTACAACTTTTTTTGGTTCTAACTTTTGCCTTTTATTAATTTGTGTCCTTCTGTCTGTTCTCTAAATGTAATTCACATACCATCTGCAGACCTTTTTCCTGTCAATACTCTTGTAGATTACTATGTGACTAATTCTCCAATTTCAGAATTTCTTACTTAGAAGTTAGAATGTTGGATAATCACTTGAAGCATCTCATCCTGGTAAGATCCTGCTTTCAATTCTACCTTCAATTTATCTGTTTACTCTTTCCGGTTGGGTTTAGTAAAATATCTCAAATTCTCCGCCGTTATATTTCATCTCAAATTTATTATATTTCATCCACTTCCATTAAACCTGTCAGCATTCAAAGTTATCTCCAAATTCCATGCAATAAACTTCACACTGCACAGCTATTTTATGTCATGAATAACACTTCCACATTATGCTGGAAAGAATGACACAGATCCATCTTAAATCCAGTAAATTCAGGTCCCACAAAAAGCCCCCAATTGTTATCATACCAGCTGATGGTATTATGGGACAGAGCTGACTTGATAGATAATTTTTTTCTGACTTTAAGGTGATCTTTCATTAAAACATATGCACTACAATATAGTTTATTTTAATAATACAGCAAATATTATGTAGCTGAAATGAAGAGCAATTGAATAAACCAAGCTATTTACATATAACACAAGTTTAAACATTTTGAAACTCTCAGTAAAGTACTTTCTCAATAGCATTCCTTTGCTGGACTCATGACAGAGAGAAATTGCTATTCTATCATGTATATAGGGCTTAACTTAACTGTGCTTCAATTCTCAGTCTTGAGGAACGTCTTCTTTGAGTCTTTGTACAACTGAGCTTAGATTTTCTCAGCCTCAAATAACCCTTCAGGGTTTTAACCAACTACTTCTGGCCAAGAACTTTCCAATTAAACTCCTGACACAGATCAAATTCCATGTGAATCTAGTTCAAAATGAACACTCTAAAATAAATGAAAAATACACAAAGCACACACCTTATAACATAGATGTTGTTTTTATTTATCTACTGATAGAAGTTTGGAAAGTGCTTTTGGAGGAGCCTTGGTGAGTTACTGCATTGCATTTTGTAAATGTTACACATTACTGCCACTGTGCATTGGTGGTGAAGGAAGTGGGATGGGGTGCCAATCAAGCAAGCTGCTTTGTCTTGGATGGTATCAGGCTTTTTGAGTACTATTAGAGGTGCACTCATCCAAACCAATGGAGGGACTGCTTGCCAAAGACAATATTTTGAAATGATGATTTATGGAAGGCTGTAGATTAGAGCATTATGGCATAGATGGGTTGCCTCTTTTTGTAGACAGAAGAATAAGAAATAAGATTGGGATCAGGGGATATTGTCCAAATGGCACTTTGACATTATTCTGACCTTACAGTCTGCCTCTACTGGACAATCTAAAAGAGTAGTAAGGAGCAGGAGCATGGGAGGATTTTTCACAGTTGAAGGAGATGTTGCACTGGGCTATTTAATGACCATCCCAACTAAGCACCTTCCTCAAATATCTTATGAGAGGGAAAAAATGTGCTTATTTTTCATGAAACCTTTATGGGATTGCCATTTTCTCAGTCTTTATCATCTTTCTTGTTTTCCTTGTCCCTCCTCATATCTCTGTTCCTCTCCTCACAGCACACATCTCCTGCATGTATCACAATAAAATTATTAATGTCGCATTGACATCACACTATATGCAGGGGCACCTCGATTATCTGAACGAGATGGGCGGGCACAATTTCGCTCGGATAATCGATTATTTGCTTAATCGATTAAATGCCTTTCCTCTGGGGCTCGGAATTCTTAAAGACTGCTCCCTGTTCAGGAGACTAGCAGCAGCACACAGCATGCGAGACTCCGCCCCACGGCCAACCCCGCCTCCTGACCCCGGACTCCGGTCCTGCCCCAACCCCATCCAACACCACCCCCTCCCCCTCTCCAGGGCAGCCGGCCTGGACACCAACAATAAGACTGCTGCTGCTACAGCTGCTGCTAGAGCTGCTGCCGCTGCCTTTGTGGGGTAAGACTCCAAATAGCACACAAACACACACCTTTGTACTGCAACTTTTTAACAGGTTCTACCTCTGCCCTGTACAGGACAATGTTGGTCAGATTATCTGGGGAAGGGGGTCGGGGTGAGGGTACAGTCCTCTGTAGAACTCCAGGGAAAGTGTGGGGAGAGAGAGAAGGCGGGAGGTCAGTCATTTGGAGACAGTGCCTGCTTAAGCACTGTAAACAAAAGATGTGACCACTATTGGAAACAAATCTTTGATGTAATGTTTCTATCGAGACCTCGAGATCTCCTTTTATATCGCACCTTTCAGAACCTCAGAACATCCCAAAGCAATTCACAGCCAATGAAATGTCTTTAAGGTCCAGTCACTGTTGGAATGTAATCATACAATTAAGTAATAAAAAAAGAGAAATGCATCCTACTTCCAAGGTATTGACATCTTTTAGGATGATATAATTGGAATGTTGATATATAACCTGAAAGGTGACATACTCTGACTTAAAAATGTTATGCAACTGCTTAGAGAGTACAGTGGTCTATGTTGAGTCATTGACCAAGTTCTGTAGTGCAAAGAAGCCAACCAGGCTGAAAAATTAAAGAGCCTTTCCTTCTCATTGGTCATTCTCTTTCGAATAAAGAATGACATATACTTGTGAACTTATTTGTGCAGTGAATGACTGACCTTAAATCACGCATCAATCCCTTCTCAGTTTAACATAACGCTTTCGCATATTTAACCAAACATTTCTAGCCTGGAACTTTTAAACTAAATTCTTTCCACTCTTTCTTACCTCCCTTTCTTAAGAGTAACTGTTTTACATGTCAAGCTTCGACTAGGACTTCTGCAAACTTCCTAAACTGAACTGAAAGTTATGGATGCTTCCTCCAGCCAAAATAAAGAAACGAAGAATCGATACCTGTCATTCTAATGAACAACTGCTTACTTTGTTTGCCCATAAAAATCTCCCAATGTTAACAACTTCCCATTCGCCTCCCTGAACTATCTCTCTCAGACTGTTTTTTAAAAAAAGACATCAATATGGCCACAGAAAAGCTTAGAAAATAATCATTAAACCTCCTCAAACACACGGAAAACCCATATGCCACTATTTCAAAATTCAGAACCTGAAGTTACTGGTATTAAAATATATTTAAGTAACAGGGCTTACATCACAATTGAAAGACCTGATAGCAGTGGAATAAAGAAGAATCCCTGCTTCAAGGTTTTCAGGCAGTCAATGTGTCTTAGTCCCAAATTTTACAGATGAAAATGATCAACAAGTAACAAAGACTCTTCAATGTTTTTGTGCAGCTGACTTTCCAGCAGTGTAGAGATAAATCAAATGATTGCATCTAATTGTGATTCCCTTCTGTTCCAACGAAACTAAAATATAGTCAAGTCGGGATTGACCAAAGAAGCAGATGTTTAAAAAAAACAATAGGATTAATTTTTTATGTCGACAGTAGCACATTCACAAAGGCAGTGTGTTGCACTAACTTTCATAAAGTAATTTCAGTGCATTTGAGACATTTTCAACAATTGTTTCCCTACTTAGGTCACTGGATAAAGGAGTATTTGCAGCAAAAATACAATGTTCTCATTATTCCCATTGCCATCAAGAGAATTGGTTTACAAGTTACAGAATCGGCAACGGATCATTTCGGAAACTGGCAACATTTGTCATTTGGAAGATATTCGCCTGGAACAGGTCATTGCCTTTTATGACTAATTTGTTTTATAAGTTGTTTGTGGGATGTGGGTGTTGCTGACTAGGCCAACATTTATTACTAATCCTGAACTGCCCTTGAGAGGCTGGTGGTGCACTGCCTTTGTGAACTGCTACAGTCCTTAGTGTACAGAGCCACCCAGAGTTAGCAATGGAGTTCCAGGATTTTAGCCTAGTGACAGTGAAGGCACAGTGAAATATTTCCAAAAATCATGGCAGTGCATGACTTGGAGAGGAACTTGCAGATGGTTGTGTTACTGTGAATCTGTTCCCCTTGCCCTGCTGATCAAGGTCACAGGATTGGAAGCTGTTATCGAAGGTTAAGGAAAAATTGAGTGCAAAAGAAGGATAGTTCTTCTGTTTACTTCCTTTTTTGCAGCAGAAAGCAGTTTCTCTCAGGAAAATGCCACCTGGTAAAGGTATTGTCGGTCAACAGCAGTTTTAAGAATGGGTCCTGATTTTAGGTCATTGCATTATGAGTGTAATTTATAGGCAGATATTTTGAAACATTTACAGGTAAGCACCCAATTTCCCTTCAATTACAGGGATGAATAAATGCAGTGTACTTAGTGGACTGTTTGCAGACAGGTAAAAAGCAGCTTGCTCACAAGAAGGTTGTTCTGTTCACTTTTAAAGTTTTTTGTTATGTTGAGTGCATTTAAGAAAGGACCACCAATTCTAATTTGTCCAAAATCCATTTTAAAATGGACACTGTCCACTAACATCACCACGCCATCCGTGGTATTATGTGTTATTTCATTTGTCTTCTTGAAACATCTCATCTGGTGAAGGAGCAAGGCTCCAAAACCTTATATGTATTGGACTATAACATGGTGTCATGTGACTTCTGACTTTGAAGCATCAAAGTTTTTATATTATGCTGTCTTCTGAAAATGATTGTCCATCTATCACAAAATTTAGACTCAGGAACAGGTAGGTCTGTATTATAAATTGATTTGTCTCTGATTATAACTTGTAAAATCAAGTTGCTTTCTGATGGCTTTACAATGAAATGCAAAAAGAACCTGCTTGTTTTGATGAAAGACTATTAACCTGAAATGTTAATCCCACTACCCTCTCCAAAGATGCTGCTAAGTCTGCAGAACATATCAAATCTCTTCAGTTGTTATTTCAAATTTCAGGCAGCCTCATTATTTTACTGTTGTATTACTGACTCTAAAAACAAACTACGAGATCAATGACTTGGAAACTATATAAATCTTTGAAGAACTATGCTTAATCTATTGGCTCCCCAGTAAGCATGGGATATTGTTTGCAGTTATGGTTGTTCATTGCCTTTGTGCGTTGTCGTGCCATACATAATTGATAAGCAAGTATAGTTTATGCAATTGCTTGGCAAGTGATGAAATTCTGAAGAAATTAAAGTTTAATATCTGTAAAGTTTTGGCAAGCCCCCTTTTTATTTTTCCCTTTATGACCTTGTCTGCACTCAGCAATCGTCTGTTTGGAAGATCTATGGGTGTAATAACTTGTGATTAAGCTGCAGACAGTGAGGTATTAAACAGACCTCGAAGACAATCACATGGATGAAAAATCTGGACAGTTTTCAATTGATATTGAGGGGCAAATGTGGGTGCATAAAACTACCGTGTGAGGTTGTGCATTATCAGCCTATCAGCTTGTTTCCGGTGAACCAAACTCGGTTGAGAAATTTGACAACCTGCTGTCCCCTTTAAGATCTGGTGACAGAGATTTGGAAGATCAGGAATAAAAGTTTTAAAATGGCATGCACCCTGTTCTTTACTTCTGAGATTTCATGTTAGATTCTGGACATTGTCTAAACTGGCATCTGGCACATGCAATCTGCTCCTCGTAAAACACCAGCAATCTGGTTCCAAGTTCACAAAACAAGCAAGCAGTTTTCTTTTTAGGCAGATCTCTCCCAAGAGAAAGAAAACGGATTACAGCATTTGTATAAATGAAAAAGGCATGTAGAAAACTGATTTTATATCAAAACCATATTAAGGAAGTTTATTAGTGCTGTTAAATTAAGATGATTCATCAAGTGTCTATGATTGTCATTGTGTAGTTTCAACAATCATTCCTTCCTTATCCGTTTACCAGCTGATCATCCTTTTCAATTACCCTTCCCATTGCATGCCCATAAAGTGCATCTGAGCCAACATTTATTCAAGAACACTAGGCTGAATCTTGTCATATTTAGACTAAGTTTCAATTTCAATGGTGGATGCAGTAATGCAATTATGGGCCTTCCTCTTCATCCAGGACCAACAGTGAAAGCCAAGACATTGAATCCTACTAGGCTTGGCCAAGATTATCACTCAGTCTCAGCCATCTGGAGGGAAGTCTAGCAGTGTATCAGAAAGCCAATCTAATCTCAGTTGAAGACAAGCCATTGGAAGCAACTCTGAGGGTCAAAATTAATCTGCATTTGATGAAGCAGGGAATAATCAAGAACAGTCAGCCTCAGTTTGTTAAGGGGAGGTCATGTCTGATCAATTCAATTGAATTTTTCAAAGAGGCGGCCAGGTGTGTAGAAATTTGATGAGTAGGACTTCAGCAAGGCTTTTAATAAGGTGTCACATGGGAGACTGAGAGAGAAGATAATACCATAAGACCATAAGAAATAGGAACAGACCCTTCAAGCCTGCTGCACTATTTAATAGGATCCTGGATGATCTGACACTCCTGGCATTCACTTTCCTGCCCTCATTCCTACTAATTTCGACTGATCATGAACCTGTCTATCGCAGCCTTAAATATACACAAGGCTTCCTCCCCCATTGTTCTCTGTGGCAAGGAGATTCACAAACCCCTGAGAAAAGAAATTCCTCCTCATTTTGTTTTAAATTAATGTTGTGTTAACCTGAGACTATGCTGTCTGGTTCTTTACTCTGCCATGAGGGAAATGCTCTCTCAGTTTTTATCCTGCCAAACCCCTTAAGAATATACTGCAAAGAATCTGTGAGATCCATGGCTGAGTGGCAGGAAACAGAGGATAAGAGTCTGGGGTATTTTAGTGACTGGGAAGCATGTGTCCAGAAGGGTTCCACAGGGATCAGTGTGGGAGCCCTTGCTGTTTGCAGTTTATATATATAATTTAAACTTGAATGTAGGAAGGTTGATCAGTAAGTTTACAGATGATGCGGAAATTAGTGAACTGGTAAATAGTGAGGAGGATAGCCTTGGGTTAAAAGAGGTTATAACTGGGGCTGATCAGATATTGAGAAAGGCCTCACCTGACAGTTTTGCATGATTCTCCCAGATTGCTCACCAGAACCCAAATTGTTCAGGCTCCTATGTGATTCTGCCCACTTTGTTTTTCTCTTTCATCCACCATTTCTAGTTATTTTTATCATTTATTTACATTTCTCTCCCAATCATATTTCCCTATTTTCCATGATTAATTCTCCATTTTCACTTCGGTACTAGCAGACCTCCACCTTTTGCATTTTATATGCCAATGATCACTGTCAGAAAAATCACTTGTCCCACTGTGATAGAAACAAGAACCATATTTTGCAAGAAGTTTTGTTTTGTATTTGCACGCATTTTAATATCGCATTGGCCATTAATGGAACTTTTTAAGAGCATTAAAATGTGCAGCCTGAGAATGCATTTATGTATTCTGAATTGTGAAAAAAACAAACTATAATAATGATTTAATCATTAATTATTCAAAAGTATGTGTCCCACCTCACCAACCCAATTTGAGTCCCAATTTTGGGGCTCACTGGTTGAGAATCATTGTTCTCAATGCTCACTTTGTTAACCCTTTTTATTGTATGTTAATTCTAATCTTTCTCTGTAACATCGTATTCTGCGTCTGTTCTGCAACCTTAATGCACTTTATATGTTATGATCCGCCTGTATAACACACAAAACAACACTTTTCACTATATCTCAGTACATTTGACAACAGTAAATCAATCAATATCCAGAGAAACACTTAATGGCTGCTTCTATATTTCTGGCTATTTTTTCCCCTCTTGATTAATGTTTTGTTCACTCTTTGCTGTTTTTCACATTTAATCCAGTTTCCTGATCTGCCACTCGCCTTTGCACAAATCCATGTTTTGGTTTCCCTTTTAGTTTGATACTATTGTGAACATTATAAGTTAACCACACATGTTGGGTCTATCCCTGGGAACTTTTTCTCAGTCATTGGCATGTATTCTATGCATGTGTATTCTGAAATATTCCCCTAAATGTGTGCCACTATATTTCTATAGACTTAACATTTTACATGATTTTCCAATTTAACATCTGCTTTCATGCTCTTGTAATTTCCCTTGTTTAAATTAAAACAAAATAGTCTCAGGATCATTAATCTCTCCCTGAAACTGAACAAAAGGTTATATCATATGATACTCATTGCTACCTAGGAGTGTCTTCGCTTCCCAGTGGTTCACTAATCCTGCTTCATTGTATAATACCAGCTCTATCCTACTTTTAGGTCAGCTCCACATTCAACATCTACCCCAAATTAATTTACAGTTTCCCATTTAACTATAAGCATTTAACAATTAACTCTTTTCCTATGCCACCCCAACCCACCACTCCCATACTCACTCTGGCTAAGTTTTAAATCTACAAGCATATCATTAACACTTTGTGAGGTTGGGTGAGATGGATATGTTTCATTGGGTTCTCCTTGGAAGGAAAAGTCCTCGACTGGTTGGGGTTCCAGCCTTTGACAACAATCCAGTTGTATAGGCAGTGGAGAACAATGATTTCCAACCAGTGAGTCCTGAAAGTGGGACTCAAAAGCCCACTCACGAGTTTGAGGCTTTTCTGGAAAGGACAACATCATAGCGTCATACAACATGGAAACAGACCCTTTGGTCCAACTTATCCATGTCAAACATAATCCCAACCTAATCCCTGCTTCCTCTTGGCCCATATCCCTCCAAACTTTTCCTATCCATGTACTTATCTAAGAGTCTTTTAAATGTTGCAATTGTGCTCAAATCCACTACTTCCTCAGGAAGCTCATTGCACATGTGTAAAATTAATTATGCCTCATTTCTCTCCTCTCACCTTAAAAATGCGCCCTCTCATCTGAAATTTCCCATCCTAGGGAAAATACACCTACCATTAGCCTTATCTATTCCCCTCATGATTTTATAAATCTGTATAAGGCCACCTCTCAACCTCCTAAGCTCCAGTGAAAAAGTTCTCAGTCTATCCAGCCTTTGTTTATAACTCAAACCTTGCATACCTTGCAACCATCCAATTGTAAGAATCACTTGCTCTTAAGAATGGTAGTGGGGAAGCTGTTGGAGGAGATACTGAGAGACAGGTTTTATTTACATTTGGAAGCAAATAGACTTTTTAGTGTTAAGGTCAGAAATCACATGACACCAGGTTATAATCCAACAGGTTTATTCGAAATCACAAGCTTTCGGAGTGCTGTTCCTTTGTTAGGTGATGTGTATCCTTTACCTGAGAAAGAAGCAGCGCTCAGAAAGCTTGTGATTTCAAATAAACCTGTTGGACTGTAACCTGGTGATGTGTGTCTTCTGACTCGGTCCACCTCAATCCAACACCAGCACCTCCACATCATTGTTAGCAATAGCTAGCCTGGGTTTATGTGGGGAATGTGATGTATCACCAACTTGATTGAGTTTTTTGAGGAGGTGACAAGAATAACTGATGAGTGGAGAGCAGCAAATGCTGTCTGCACGGACTATTGTAAGGCATTTGATAAGGTACCTCATGGCAGGGTGGTATAAAAGATACAATTTTGTGGAATACGGGGTACGCTGGCTAGATGGATGCAGAATTGGCTTGGTCATAGAAGACCGGGAATAACAGTGGAAGGATACATTTCAGAGTGAAGATCAATAGCTAGTGGTGTTCCACATGGATCAGTCATGAGAACTTTGTTGTTTGTAATATATGTAAATGATCTGGAGGAAAATGTAGGTGTTCTGATTAGTGAGTTTGCAGATGGCACCAAAATTGGTGGAGTTGCAGATAATGAGGAGCATTGTCAAAGGATATAACGGAATTTAGATAAATTACAGATTTGGGCAGAGAAATAGCAGATGGAGTTTAGTATAAAGAAATGCAAGGTTATGAATTTTGAAAAATCACATTCAGGTGCAAATTATACAATAAATGGCAGAACCCTTAGCAGCATTGACATGCAGAGGGATCTGGGTGTAAAGGTCCCTGAAAGTGGCAACACAGGTGCATAAGTTGGTCAAGAAGGCAAACAGCACACTTGCCTTCCTCAGTTAGGGCACTGAATATAAAAGTTGGCAAGTGATGTTACAGTCATATAAAACTTTATTTAGGCTATGTTTGGAAAATTGCATGCAGTTCTGGTCACCACACTACCAGAAGGACATGGATACTTTCAACAAGGTGCAGAGAATGTTTATCAAGATGCTGTCTGGTCTGGAGGGTTTTAGATATAAGGAGGTTGGATAAACTCAAATTGTTTTCACTGGAAAGACAGAGGCTGAGGGGGTGACCTGATAGAGATGTACAAAATTATGAGAGGCGGATAATCAGAGACTTTATCCCAGGGTGGAAAGGTCAACTACAATAGGGCACAGGTTCAAGATGAGAGGGGGAAATATTAGAGGACAAATGCAAGGAAAATGTTTCATATAGAGGGCGGTGGGTGCCTGGAATGCCAGTGGAGATGGTGCAAAATGACACATTAGTAACATTTAAGACATCTCTTGATAGACACATGAATAGGAGGCAAACAGAAATCGCACATGGGCAATAAGTAATAAAGGCTAAGAATTGGCGCGTATGATCTGAAAAGCCTGTTGCTGTGCCTTGTATAGGTAGCCTCAGGACTGTTATACAAGCATTAACTAGAAGTTCCTCCCCTGTGTAACTCAAAGCTCCTGGGATGGCAAGAAAATGTGGAGTTTTGTCATTATGTACAAGAGAAGACTTTGAAAGTGGACTTTGTGGGACTTCTTCATCAGGAATGGGAGCTCTAGGAAACCTTTCTGCAATATCATGATCTGGAGACTTGATTGACAATTGGAGTCTGGAAGGTCATGTAGAGTTTGTCACCTTTCTAGGAGTCTTAACCTCATCTGAGAGTTTGGACTGGCTAGCTGTTAAGGGCCAGTGAGGTCTGCAGATGCTGGAGATCAGAGTTGAAAGTGTGTTGCTGGAAAAGCACAGCAGGTCAGGCAGCATCCAAGAAGCAGGAAAATTGACGTTTCGGGCCGGAGCCCTTCATCAGGAATTCCTGAGGAACAGCTCCGGCCTGAAACGTTGATACTTCTTTTCCTCGGATGCTACCTGACTGCTGTGCTTTTCCAGCAACACACTCTCAACTCAGCTGTTGAGGGCTTAATTTCTCTATATCTTTTGCTTAT
Organism: Chiloscyllium plagiosum; assembly: GCF_004010195.1. Classification (NCBI taxonomy): domain Eukaryota; kingdom Metazoa; phylum Chordata; class Chondrichthyes; order Orectolobiformes; family Hemiscylliidae; genus Chiloscyllium; species Chiloscyllium plagiosum. The sequence goes on along the minus strand of NC_057711.1, from coordinate 18,531,387 downwards.
CCCTTCTTCAAAGCTGCTGCCTTTCATTATTAATGATTTGGCTTTCACATGATAGGCTGCTGTAAGTTAAGATTTGTGGCCAAAAGAGCTTACAAAACATGACAAGATTGTTTGACCAGCTGCTGTATAGTCCACTGTAACATCTGTATCTAAAGCCAACAGTATCTCTTTTAATTACTTTAAATTTCATCTGCAATAAATTTTACAGTACAGATATAGAATTAAGTATATTTCTGATTTTGTTCCATATCTTTAAATCCCTAAGTGGTGTGACTGCCTCCTATAACATGGTATCTATTCCAATCTCTCCTGCTCCACTGGCTCTCTGGAACCTCAGACTGCCAAGCACACAACACTGAGCTGATGTTACTTGGAAGACACACACTTACCATAGACATATGCATCTGGGAGTCTAATACCACACATAAAATCCCACATGCTACAGGTATAGCTCACCACCTCTCATCCCCATATAAAATATTGTAATTAATTAGTTCATGTTTAACTCATAAATGTAACAAATTACATAATTAAATTATAGATAACTCAAATCAAACATTTCCCCATGACACAAATCACTACATGTGTTGGAAATAAAATACAATAACCCCCTCCAAATTCTTCATGTAATTCCCACTTGCACTACTTATGAACATTCTGCTTACTATTGTTGACCTTTTTGGAGGTATTCAGGCATCCTTTAGAGTCATTTGACAGTGAGCTGCCACTGCCTAAGACAAACCTTTCATGTCCGTCTGGTTCTTGGTGTATCATATCACCCAGAAGATAGCACGCCTGATCGATGCAATCCAACTGTACTGAAAAGGAATGAGTCTTGACCCCATCATCGTCTGGATGAGGTGAGAGTGCTTCATCATGAGCCAAGGCTGACCCTTCGACATGTTCCATAAATCAGCAACATATCGCAGCTGAATACTTTTATTTAACTTGCCAACCATTTCCTTTGGCATTGATAACCCTGGCTGCTTCTCTCAGACAGGAGCTGGCGATTTACAAAGGCTTCCAATCCAACAGGCATGTTTATGAATAACACTGCTTAACCTGTACTTTGTCTCTGGAGTTGACTCATCAAATCTCCTTTTCACAGTTATCTTAAAGTGGCAGGCCTTTTACACAGAGCTCCATGTTAGCAGCAAAGTGCGATTACTAAGTGGAGACTCCATACCAGCAATAAACAATGCAGTGTTGTTAGTTTCATTCAGATAGCTATCAGTTTCAGTTAGTGTTTAACTGATTTAAAGAGCAGTTGTTACATGATCGCTCATAGTGAGTAAATGCATCACAGTTAAGAGTACTGCATGCAGTTTTGTTCTCCTAGGTCCAGGAAGGCCTTTGAGGTATAGAAAAAGAACAGTGAAGCTACACTAGGATGCGAGGAACTACAAGTACATAGAAGGATTTGGAAAATGAGGACTGTTCCTGTTAATGCAGATGACATTTTCGTGCAAATTTGTCACAATAAATGTTTGTTTAATCGGCAGGTGTGGCAGCACCTGTGGAAAGTAAAATGGAATTAACATTTCATGTCCAAATAAATTCAATAAGAGACCTAAGGGTGCAGGTGCATAGTTTGTTGAAAATAGAGTCACAGGTAGACAGGGTGGTGAAGGATGCTTTTGACATGCTTGGCTTCACTGGTCAGAACATTGAGTATAGGAGTTGGGATGTCATGTTGCAGCTGTATAGGACATTGGTGAATCCATTTTTAGAGGGCTGCTTCCAATTCTAGTCACCTTTCTATAGGTAGGATGTTGTTAAACTTAAGGGGGTGCAGAAAAGATTTACACGGATGTTGCTGGGTCTGGAGGGTTTGAGTTATAAGGAGAGACTGAAGGGAATATCTGGTTGGTGTGGAAGAGTTGGATTGAAGGGTCTGCTTCTATGCTGTATGATTTTATGAGTTGAGTTCCAAAGAAGAAATCACATTCAACTCAATGTTAGCTGTTTCTCTCTCCACCAGCCGTAGTATTTTGATTTTGTTATGCCAGTTTAATTCCTGCACTGAGCTGCAGCTTCTGCTTGTGTATTGGGAGGTGCAAGGGCATGATCCTGTTTGCATGTGAGGTGCCAGCAAAAGTCATGATCTATGGAAGGGAAGCCACTGAAAGGGAAAGGCAAATGTCATTTTGTAGTTTACCTCTGCTATAATTGTTTCCAAAAACAAAAAATGCCTTCCATATTGGCATCAAATCACATTGGGGATTATGTTGAGATCAAGCAAAGCAAATCACTATTTTGGAGTGAAGAATGGAGTGGCACGGTGGCTCAGTGTTTAACACTGCTGCCTCACTGTGCTAGGGACCTGGATTGGATTCCACCTTCAGTCTGTATTGAATTTCTTTGTGTGTGCGTGGGTTTCCTCTGGGTGCTCTGGTTTTCACCTATAGTTCAAAGATGTGTAGGTTAGGCAGACTGGCCAGGCTAAATTGCTCATAATGCCCAGGGATATGCCGGCTGGGTGGATTAGCCATGGGAAATACAAGAATAGGGAAGGAATGTGTCTGGTCAGAGGATCAGTGTGGTCTTGATGGGTCAAATTGTCTGGTTCCATACTGTGGAAATTCTACAAAATCATTAGTGACTAAGAGCTTTTTGTGAAACGCTGACTAACTTGCAATTTCTTTGTGATAGTTCTAGAGTTAATTATTCCACTGAGGATGAAGCTTCACCAGTAACAGAGCCATTCTGTGTGGTACTGGCTCATGCACAATTTCTTTTTGATGGTTTTGTTAGTTCGAGGGTGAATGTTTCCACTGAGGATGAAATTCTGCCACCATCCTTCCAATGGAAAGGAACAATTGACGTCACTATTACCTGCAGATGACATGACTATTGAATGACATTGTTCTAATGATGGAGATACCTACTCAGAGTAATCTCACTGATAACCTGCTGCAGGAAGCAGAGCTCCACATTGAGTTACCCTCAAAACCCATGTTGGACAAGGCAGATGGACCTCTGCCATCATAGAGATATTTCCTTCCATCAACATTGCTGTAGTTGTTGGCATGGCTGCTGTTGGATACTTGTGTGCCCAATTGAGTGGGGTGAATATAATGGAATACACCAACCCTCGCTCCTCCTGGGAACTTGCCAGGAGGCATCCATTGATTCCGTGGTGAGTTGTCCTCATTAAGCCAGACAGTCCTGATGCCAGTAACATCAGGTAGAGGTGGGAGGTGCTCCTTAACGGTATTGTTCTTTGCACAATTGACCACACTATGGGCTGTTGTGCTATTGAGGTTCCTGTCATGGGTATAATGACATAACGACTGAAATACCAAACTCAACCACCTCCCATCCCATTTCCATTTGGCAAAACCCAAAGCTGAGAGTGAATTCATAAGGTTAAAGAAAAAAATGAATACAATTTAACTAAATTGCTGTTGGGCACTGATCAACTTTTAAGTTTTCCGGAGAATCCCTTCTGTGATGGAATGCCAATTGCTACAATCTCTCTGTGATGTGCTTTCCTCTGCACCTCCTCTGTGCTTACTGCTCAATGGCAGTGATTAAGTCCAAGGGAGAGCTCTAAGTAATTGCTGAAGATTGACAGGAATATTTTAGGATTTTTAATGAGAAAAAATAGGTTGAAGGAAGGTTTGGATGTGATGTGTTCTTGTTTCTGGGCCAGACTATTGCCATGTAATATTAATGAACATAGTGTTATTCATATAGTGAATTTTACGCTAACTATATCTACACCTTGTAGTATTTGAAAAGAATCTTTTGAATGATGGAATAACTTATATAGTATAATATGTACATTTCTGAAGATTTTCAGCCAATTCCACCATGCTATTTCAAAAGCAATTGCAATGCTGTTACGTATTGCCATGGTGATCCAAGCAAACCTACTGTACAGCACTTACACAAGATTGTCTATAGGCCCTGTCTAGAGTACAGGGCCTATAGACAATATCTATAGGCCCTCCAGATTTGTCCTTTCTTGATGTGTGTCCTTTCAAGAATCATTTTACAAACTCAGGTAGCTGATGAAGGAGCAGCACTCTGAAAGCTTGTACTTCCAAATAAACCCTGTTGGACTATAACCTGGTATTGTGTGATTTTTAACTTTGTCCACCGCAGTCCAACACTGGCACCTCCACATCTTTTAACTTAGTAATTGTTAGTAAAAATACTAGGCTGATATGCTCTAAACAAGTTAGAAATTGTACCTGTACTTAATAAAAGAATAAAGGATATTAAACTTATTACTGCAGCTGGGTTGTGAGATTTATTCACTATTTGCTGATATGAGTTTCACTCATTTATGCAATTTCATGGAAGCACTGTTTTGTCAGTTAGTTTCTTAAAGGGATAATGGTTCCGTTAATAGGTATTTAACAGGTACTTACTAAAGAGGAACCTCGATTATCCAAATACCAATTATCCGAAAATCGGATTATCCGAAGGAGATCTCGAGGTACCGACAGAAACATTACATCAAAGATGTGTTTCCAACAGTGATCATGTCTTTTGTTTACAGTGATTAAACAGGACTCTCTCCAAATGACTGACCTCTCGCCCTCTCTCTCTCCCCCCACACTTTCCCTGGAGTTCTATGGAGGGGTGAACCCTAAACCAGCCCCCCAACCTTTCCCCAGATAATCTCTCCAACATTGTCCTGTACAGGATAAATTGGAACCTGTCAGAAAGGTGCAGTAAAAAGTTGTGTGTGTGGCTGCATGTCTGTGTATGTGTGTGACTGCGTGTGAGTGTGTGGCTGCTTGTGTTTGTCCTGTACAGGATAAATTGGAACCTGTCAGAAAGGTGCAGTAAAAAGTTGTGTGTGTGGCTGCATGTCTGTGTGTGTGTGTGACTGCGTGTGAGTGTGTGGCTGCTTGTGTCATTTGGAGACTTACTCCACAAATGCAGCAGCAGCAATTGGACGAGGGTGAGGGACAGGTCAGTGTTGGGGGCGGTGTTGTACTGGGTTGGGGGTGAGCGGGTGCTCGCAGCTGTGTGCTGCTCAGTCTCCTGAACAGGAAGCAGACTTTAAAAACTCCTCGCCCCAGAGAAAAGGCATTTGATTGGTTAACCAAATAATCGATTATCCAAATGAAATAGTGCCCGCCCATCTCGTTTGGATAATCGAGGTTCCCCTGTAATTGGGGAATCTATTCAGGTCCAGGAGATGGTTGGTAAGGGCTGATTAATATTATAATATGTTGGGGAAACTTGCTGGGAATGATATTGTTCTGTATGCTACATTTATTCAGAGGTAAACATTGCTTGCAGCAAGGGCTGATAAGGTGAAAAGGCAGTAAAGTGTAGCAAGCTGGTGAGTCAGTTAATAAAAAAACCTATAACACAATGTCTCATAACACAATATCTCACATCATCCCACTTCCTTTGGATATTAATCATATGTTGTGCCATCAAAAAAAGCGAAATGTAAGTGTTTGTGTTTCTCTATAATTTTGTTTTGGTCTCTGTAATTCTTCCCATTATTCAAGTCCGCATTTTATTACAGAAGTGCCTCATTTGAAGGAAAGTAAATGATCAACAATCAGTCACCAAGTTTATGTAATTATACTCCTTTTAACAATAGGTCCTTTATGAAAATGTTACTTTGTGACATTCTTAAATAATCTAAATTGTTGAAGAAAAAGCAGCACCTGAGGAAGGAGGGAACTCAATGGTGCAGTGATAGCATCCCTACCTGTGAGCCAGGGGGCCCATGTTCAAGTCTTACCTGCTCCAGAGATGTGTAATAATATGGCTGAGCAGGTTGATTAGATAATAAATATCAAAAAATAGGCTAACATAATGTTCCATTATAGAGAGGGATCAAGCCCAAGAAAGAATGAATGAATTATTAGGATATAAAATTTGGGTTCATAAAGGAGTAAAAAGTGGTGAGAGTTTCCTGATCTGCAGTAGTTCAGCACACAATATCATTGGCACATTGTACAGACTGATAGCGTTGGCTCCCTGTTCTTGTATTAGAGGTATGCAGAGTGGGTGGCTAATGATGTTCATTAATGTCCAACTCTGTTTTAATGCCTGTCCTGCCTATTTGCTTACTGATCCTGTTAACACCCCTTCGTAAACACATAAGCATTCAGTGGAAGGTCAGACCATCTTCACCTACTGGCATCGTTTAAAGACATCGCCATTTAACCTACAGGCGAAATGCTTCTGATTATTTCCCTCTATTGCCGAGTATTTGAAAAGTTCTCTCGTGTTGGATGAGATCAGGCAAATAGTTTTAAGTCAGAATGAAAGAATTGTGTAATTTTTCACAAGCTTCTTAGGGGCTTTAAATTACAATCTCCCCTGGGCTGTGCCATCAGAGGGAACAGAAAAGGCTGTAGCTCACAGAAGGAGGAGGTGAAGACAGAGAATAGTTCTGAATGGAATACCTGACCCACCTAGGCTCCTTAGGGAGCACAGGTCGTACCTGTGCTACATCAGTGGCTGGCCTTTATTAAGGAGCAACTCACAGAAACGTGTCACATCCTGACCCACAGCAAGGTGAGGATGGCACTACCAGTGCAGGACTCTGAATTCCTATGACGCTAAAGCAATGCAATATTATTACTGCACAGATGGAGGCCATTCAGCCCACCATTCCTGCTCAAGAGAGGAAGAAACAATAACACATGGAAATAACCGGTACTGCTCTGAACTGGAAACAGCAAGCCACACAGCCACTATCATTGCCTTGGGGTGGCACTTCAGTGATGCCAGTAATCTGTTGGAGTACAGCTTGCTGGGCCTTTGCAGCACTTGCAAGTCTCCTTAAAGAAGATAGCAGTCAGGGCTTGCATGGTTTTAACTCAGTAACCTCTGAATATCTGAGTTTCCACTTCAGCAATCAGACATTAAGCTGTTCTGGTCTCAGCTGCAGAGAAAGTAGAGACATGGGAGTTGCATCTGCAAATGTTGTCATGAAGTTGGCCATCACCGCTTTACTACAAAATAAATTGTCTCCAAACTCTGTGCTAAGTTCTGTGCCAGGTTGGAACCAAACTATTCCGTGCTCTGTTACAGCAGGCTCTCTGTTAGACCTCTAAATGCATCACACATTTCTGAGTGCTTGTTCATTAGCCCTTTCCTGTATGCCATCCCATTGAAGCCCATACCTGAATTCTTTCCAGCAGACATTGTCTGCTGCCTCTCCTTCCAGAGGGTTTTTTTAATCCCCTAGTCTGACTGCAACTCAATAATGTCTGGTAATTCACCACATAATGATCTGACTAGTATTAGTAATATAACTCTTCACATGAAACCATGGTAGGTTGTGAAATTTAAATCAATAATAAAATAGAATAAAATGCTAGCTCTTTGTTGATTGTCATTAAAAGTAATTGGTTCACTAATATCCTTTAGGGAAGGAAATCTGCTGTCCTTACCTGGCCTGGCTTACATTTGACTCCAGACCTGCAGAAATGTGGTTGACTCTTAATTATTATCTGGGACGTTACTGATGAGCAATATTATTGGTCCAGACAGTGATGCCAACACCCAATGATTGTTTAGCAAGTATCCAGGAGAGCAAGTCATAGAATCCCTACAGCATATGACTTGACCCATTGAGTTCATACTGACCCACTGCGACCCACCCCATCCTTATAATCCATGCAGACACAGGGAGGATGTGCAAATTCCATGTGCACACAATCAGCCTAGGGTGGAATTTAACCTGGATCCCTGGTGCTGTGGGGTCACTGAACCACCTCAAATTGAATTGCTCCCCTTACACAAGAGTTGATAAGAGTAGAATAATACAGATTTCCACCTAAAACAAACACAGAATGCTGAAGAAACTCAGAAGATCTGACAGCACGTGTGGACAGAGTTCAAGTCTTGAGTACAGTATGACTCCTCTTCAGAACTGAAAGGTATTGGAAAATATTTGTTTTTATTCATTTTTGATAGAGAAGGACACCCAGTGCAAAAGATAAAGGGGCTCTTTATGACGGAGAAAGCAAAAAAAGATTCTAAATCTACTTTCATAGAATCTGTTTTAACTCTGTCCACACCATGCTATGCATGTTCAGTGATGTGTTGTTCCATAATTTCATTGCATTTTCACTCCGGGGTCTTGAACTCCTACACGTTAGCTTTCGTAAACTTTCACTACAGGTTAGCATCCTTGAAATTCTGCACTTAAATCTGCTTCCTAATTTGCAATAACTCTTAGCAGGAAACTGACCATTCCTTTTCTATTTCATTAGCTTCCACGTAAATCACAATGACCTGTTACACTCAGTCTGCTTCTGTAACCTTTTCCTGAAATATTTCTGACTCTAACTCCTAGGAGACAACATCTGGACAGAAAACAGTAGTGTCCACCAATCCAGCTATAACAATAACCAGACATGGATTCTCAGTGATGAGATTTTGTTGGCACTAGAGACATTTGTTATCTTGCTACTTTTACCTAGATTTTCTTGTCTTTGCCATCTGATTCCTCAGTTAACAGTGCATTGCCCTGCTCATCACTTTGTTCAGAGAACAGAATGAGATAAAATGCTCTGCCCATTCAACGTTTCCTTTTGATCCACTCTTTTCATTTTTCCATAAAAACACTCATATCACAATGCTTTTATTTGAAACCAAGAATTAACGACTTTTTAAAACTCCTGTTAAAGGTTCTTCGGATTTGGCTGTTATCCTTGAATTCAACCTCTTCCCTGTTTCCCATTCGTCCCCTCTGTCTGAACAAGAATATGGAAGTAATGATGATAGAGAGACTGATATTTTTATTGGAGAAGGTCCATCTTGCTACAAACCCAGAGACTTTGCTTCTTGCAGAGGGCGTTAAAGCAGCTGCACTTTGTCTTCAGAAACAACAATTTCAGGGAACTGAAGGTCATCCTCAAACAAAAAAAAAACTCCAGTGTACTGCCAAAGATGAAATCTGTGAAAACATTTCGAACAATTACTTCTGTTAATTTTGTTTTGTTCAAGGCTTTGCATTGTGCCATTTGTTTTATCTCCACTTGCACATGATTGGTACTCCTTGATAGTTTTAATAAGCAGCTATTTAAGAGTGACTTATGCAAAATTATGTTCTGCTTATTGGTTTGGAGTTTTCCTCTTACTTTTACCTCATCCAGAAGTTTACATGTGCCGGAGACGGGGGTCGAAATAATCCAGCTTTTAGGCATTGGAGTAGGCTGGATGGGACAGTGGTCTTTCCAAGTACATCATTTTTGTATATTCATAAATACCACAAACTGTTGAAATTCTAATGCAGACGATAAAATATGCACTCACAAAACCATTTGGTGAAAATAATTGAGTGTAAAGTCAATGTTATGTTGGACTCTGATCTTCTTATCTGGTTTTTGCCTGTGAAATTTATATTTGTTGGGATTGGTATTTAAAAATGTTCAATACATGCATGCTTAGAATGAGATAAAGAAGAATAGTTGGGGAACCAAGTAACTCAAATATGAAGATTGACTTGACTATGGTAATAGAGTTTAGGGAGATGGTATCCTCCAGGTAATATCACTGGACTAGTAATCCAAAACCTCAGATTAATGATTCGGGGCATAAATTTAATTCCCATTTCTGGTAAATGGTGAAATTTGAATTCAATAAAAAACTAGAATGAAAAAAACAACTACCCTAATGGTGATCCTGTAACCACTGCCAATTGCCATATAAAAAACTATTTAGTTACTAAGGTCTTTTATGGAAGTAAATCTGCCTGGTCTGTCCTACACATGATTCCAGACCCAAAACAATGTGGTTGACTCTTAATTATCTTCTGGGAATTGAGGGATTGGTGCCAATGATGTCCATATTCTATCAATTAATTTTTAAAAATGTTCAAATTTATAAAATAAATTGAATTCATTTCAGGACAGAAAAGATTGGGGGAGAGGAAGATTAACTCAAAATAGTGCAAAAATGTCAAAAAGCAAGAAAAAATTGTTTCACTTCTTTAAATTTCAAGATGTCCCAGAGTGATTTACAATGAACAATGGACAAGGATGCTTATGAATTCAGGTGCTGTTGCAATGTAGTAAACGTAGCTAATTGGCACACACCCACGACCAGCTGAGGCAATTCCGCCAGCTGTCAGCAGACCTGCCAGTTGGCATCTGCTGAACATTGGCAGAGGGACAGACTGGCTAATTAATTACTCAAATTCAATGGTGTTTGGGTCGCCATAATTGGCAATCTGTCAAAAGTTCCTGGAGATGGGCATGTATCATTGAACCCTGACATATAATCTGGATGAAAGCTACTTCCTTTAGGTCCCATCTCCAGGCTGACCTCCATGGAACTGAAAAGGGTCTATCCACAGTATCAACTAGTTAATCAGTTTTGGTTGCTGTTAGTTAAGGGATTAGCATTGACTAGGACACCAGGGAGAACTCTTTGCGCCTTTGGGATTGTAAAGGATCCTATTATACATTCCCCTGAGAAAGCCGGCAACTTCCAAGGCCATTGTTAAGATAAATAAGGAAAACGCTACTTTCACTGATCAACAAAGGCAACAATTAGTGGGTGGAAAGTTATTTGTTTTTGGATTATAGATTAATGTAGAACTGGCATTGTCTGTTGCCCTGAGAGGATGACAGTAGGCTTTCCGACTTACATGACAATTAGAGCTGTGTTGCTTTCTTGGCCACTTAATAGCCAAATTAGGTATTATACTGTGTATTGTGAGCATGAGTCATCTGTAGGCCAGATGAAGTGGCAGCTTCCCTTCTCTGAAAGACATCAGTGAAACAGCTGGATGTGTACAATATCTCAGCAGCTTCCAATATCATTTTCCAGAATAAGTCCAGATGTACTTTACAGACTTTGTCATTTGAGCTCATAACTTCCATGTCACTCTTCCTGAAGAATAACTATGGCTGCAGGCACATCATCAAAAGATGAAGCAATTGATGAGCCACTTTGATTTCCTTGAAACGTTTGAGAAGTTTGAGTCCACACAAAATGTTCAGATAGTTATACAAGTTAAATGAAAAAGGTGCAGAATAAATGAATACATGAATTAGACAGTTGGCACAGAGTGTTATGCCTAATTTATCTTTTCTCTGCTGTAATTTAAAAAAAAGACAATTAAAACATTATGAAAGAAGCTTAAATTGAGATTGAACTTGTGCAATTCTACCATTTTCTAATTTAAAATTTCTTCTATTCTTATATGAAGAATTCATATATCCACACAGTGATTTGATCTAAATTGTGCATTTTTTCAATTCATTCATGGAGGAGTATACTGTTGACCATCCATTATTGCCCTTGTGAAAATGCTGGTGTGCAGCTTTCTTCAAATACTTCAGTCCATATGACATCCACATAGCAATTCAGGATGAGCAATAAATGCTGAGCTAATAATCCAGTTGTCCAGGCTACTGGGTTCAAATCCCACTATAGCAGCTGATGGAATTTAAGTTAATAAGTCTGAAAAATAAATCAGATTTAGTAGTGTGTGACTGTTGTAAAAACCCATTAAGTTCATTAATGCCCTTTAGAGAAGGAAATATTCCACCCTTACTTGGTCTGACCGACATGTGACATCATACCCATGGCATGAATTGATTTTTTTAGTGAATTGACTTGGTTTATTGTAGTCACATGTACCTAAGTACAGTGAAAAGCTTTGTTTTGCAAGCAGTACAGGCAGATCGTAGCAAACAAAGACATACAGATCATAGAGAGAGCGAGGCACACAAGGTTACAGCTGCACAAGAGGTGCACAAAGTAGAATCAACATCAGCAAGGTCAACGTTATTTGAAATTAGAGAGTCCATTCAGCATCTGGATTAGTGGTGCTGGAAGAGCACAGCAGTTCAGGCAGCATCCGAGGAGCAGTAAAATGGACATTTCGGGCAAAAAGCCCTTTACCAAGTCCATTCAGCAGTCTAATAATGTCAGGGATGAAGTTGGTCTTGAACCTGTTGGTGCTTGCGTTCAAGCTTCTCAGTCTTCTGCCTAATGGAAAAGTTTGTAAGAGAGTATTACCGTGCTGAGAGGGGTCTTTGAAGATATTGGCTACCTTTCCACTGCAGCAAAAAGTGTAAATGGAGGCTGTGGATGAAAGGTTGACTTCTGTGATGGTCTGGACTGTGCTTCTTACGGACCTGGGCAGAGCAGTTGCCGTACCAGGCCGTTATACACCTGGACAGTATGCTTTCATTGGTGCAGGTGTAAAAATTGGTGAGGGTCCTTATGGACATGCTAAGTTTCCTAAGCCACATGAGAAAGAAGAGGCATTGTTGTGCTTTCTTCACCATTGCATCTACATGGGGAGTCCAGGGCAGAGTTTTGGTTATCGTCACTCCGAGGAACTTTATGCTCTCCCCCCTTCTCAACCTCAGCTCTGTGGATGTAGATGGGGGTGTGCCCTCCTCGTTTCTTCCTGAAGTCAGTGATCAGTTCTGTTGTTTTGCTGACCCTGAGAGACAGGTTGTTCTCATTGCACAATGTCACCAACCCTCTATCGCCTTTTTGTGTTCCGACTCGTCTTTGTTAATTATCCGTTCACAGTGATGTCATCAGCAAACATGTCAATGTTGATGGTTCAGAGTTTGGCAACACTGTCGCGGGGGGTACAGGGAGTACAGTAAGGGCTGGGCGCACATTCATGGGTGGCTCAGTGTTCAGTGTAATTGTGGAGGAGATGCTGTTGTCCGTCTTCATGGACTCCAGTCTGTGGGTCAGGAAGCTGAGGATCCAGTTGCAGAGGGCGGAGCTGAGACCAAGCTCACGGAGTTTTGAGATCATCATGAAGGGCTTTTGCCTGAAAGATTAATTTTCCTGCTTCCCGGATGCTGCCTGACCTGCTGTGCTTTTCCAGCACCACAGTCTTGACTCTGATCTCCAGCATCTGCAGTACTCACTTTCGCCAAGTTTTGAGATCAGTCTGGCGGGTGTAATGGTGTTAAAGGTGGAGCTTTACTCGATGAGCAGGAGTATGACATAGGTGACCTTGTTTTCTAGATGTTCCAGGCATGAGTGCAGAGCTAGGGAAATAGTGTCCACTGTGGACCTGTTACGTTGGTAGGCAGATTGTAGGAGGTCGAGGCTGGGAGACCGGAGATGATATGGGCCATGACCAAACTCTCAAAGCACTTCATAATTATGGAGATCGGAACCACTGGGCAGTAGAGATTAAGGTGTTGCATGTGATTTCTTAGGAATGGGGATGATGCTGGTCTTCTTGAAGCAGGTGGGGACATCTTGTAGGAGGGAGAGCTTGAAGATGTCAGTCAATACCTCCACCAGCTGGTCTGCATGGGATCTGAGTGCTCAGCTGGGGATACCATCCGGGCCTATTGCTTTTCTTGGGTTGATTCACAGGAAGTATGATCTGATGTCTGCAGCCATGACAGAGGGAATAGGTGTATCCAGGCCTGTTGGGGCTCAAACCCAGCAAAGAAAGCATTGAACACGATAGGGAGAGATGTGTCTTTGCCTGCTATCTTGCTCTGCTTCATTTTGTATCCCATTATGTTGTTTAGGCCTTGCCACAGGAGGCAGGAGTATTATGGTTGATTTGGGCCTCTAACCTGGTCCGATACAGCTTTTCGGCGTCTCTAGGTTTTCTGTATAGGCCTGTGCTGTCTGACTTGAATGCTGTACAGCTGGTCTTCAGTCGGCTGTGGATTTCCTGGTTCCTTCAAGGTTTCTCAGATAGACCTTTTTGGCACATACTCCTCCATGTGCTTGCAAATGAAGTCCGTGATGATGGTGGTGTACTCATCTAGGTTGTCCCCTGAGTTCTTCTGTATGTTCTACACTGCCAAGTCCAAGCAGTTCTGGAGAAGCTCTTCCACTGCCTTGGACCAGCATTGTACTACCTTCTGTGAAGAGTCCACCCATTTAAGCTTTTGTTTGTAAGCTGGGTGGAGGAACACAGTGCGGTGATCGCTGGGGCTGGCATGGTGGCTTAGTGGTTAGCACTGCTGCTTCACAGCACCAGGAACCGAGATTCGATTCCAGCCTTGGGTGGCTGTCTGTGTGGAGTTTGCATATTCTCCCTGTGTCTGTGCGAGTTTACTCCCACAATCCAAAGATGTGCAGCTGAGGTGAATTGGTCATGCTAAATTGCCCATAGTATTCAGGGATATGTAGGTGAAGTGCATTGGGTCAGGGGTAAAATAGGATAATTGGGTCTGGGTGGGTTACTCTTCAAAGAGATCAGTGCTGACTTGTTGGACCAAATGGCCAGTTTCCACACTGTTAGGATGCTGAGTCTGATCTGATTTTCCAAAGTGTAGGTTGGGGATGGAGTTGTAGGTATCTTTGATGATTGTCTAGCAGTAGACCAGGATGTTCTGTCCTCTAGGGAGGCAGGAGATATGTTAGTGGTACTTTCTTTTGAGGTCGACCTGGTTGAAGTCATCGGCCACGATGAATAAGGCCTCGGGTATTTCATCTCCAGGGCATTTACAGCAGTGTAGATTTAATTCAGGACATTCTTCACTTTTACATGGGGTGAGTATATAGACTGCTATCAGGATGGTGGAAGTGAACTCTCATGGCAGATAGAGATGGCATTTTACTGGAAGGCATTCTTGGTTCAGGGAGCAGTGGTTCGCCAGGGTCCCCACATCTGAGCAACAGGAGGTGTTGGTTCGGAAGCATCCTCCTCCACCCTTTGCCTTACCCCAGGATGCTGGGCCGTCCATGCAGTGTATGGAGAACCCCTCAGCATGTAAGGCACAGACAGGTACGGCAGGAGTGAGCCAAGCCTCCGTGAAATAGACCACTCCACAGTCTCTCAGTCCCCTCCAGAAGGTAAGTCTGGAACCGAGTTAATCCGTTTTGTTTTTGATAGGTTGGAAGCTTGCTCGGAGTATGTAGGGGAGGGGGAACTTGAAATCACGTTGTTTCAGTCTCACCCGCAAGTCAGCATGTCTTCCCTTTTTCCTTGTAGGTCTCCCGCATCTGGACTGTCTTGGGAGTCGGTGGTGAGAGTCTGCTAAGGTAGGTAAGATGGGTCTTGTTGGGCTGTGCCTCCCCCAGGGGCGGGACACAGCGAGGTCAGCGTTCGGGCCTGGGCTGGCCTGGTCGTGGCGGTCAGAGTTTTGCTCCTGGATGGTTCTGGGTGTGGATGGTGTGAGTCTGTTGCTCCAGAAGGTAAGGCAATGTGGTGATTCTCAAATGGCCTCTGAAATGCAAGATCAAGACATTCAGTTCAAAAGCATTTAAGGATAAGCACCACATATTTATATAAATGACTTGGATGTGACCATAGTGGGTATAATTAGTAAGTTTGCAGAGGTTGGAGGTAGAGCGGACTGCAAAGAAGGTTCCCCCAAAGTACAACAGGATCTTGATTAGATGGGCTCATGAGCCGAGGAGTGGTAGATGGAGTTTAATTTAGATAAATGTGAGGTGCTGCATGTTGGAAAGGCAAATCAGGATTGTACTTATACATTTAATGGTAAGGTCCTGGGGAGTGTTGCTGAATAAAGAGACCTTGGAGTGCAGGTTCCTTAAATGCAGAGTCGCAAGTAGATAGGATAGCGAAGGAGACATTTTGTATGCTTGCCTTTCTTGGTCAGACCACTGAGTATAGGAGTTGGGAGGTCATGTTGTTACTGTACAGGACATTGGATAGGCCACTTTTGGAATATTATGTGCAGTTCTGGTCTCCTTCCTGTTGGAAGGACATTGTGAATCTTAAAAGGGTTCAGAAAAGATTTACAAGATTGTTGCTAGTATTGGAGGGTTTCAGCTACAGGGAGAGGCTGAATCGACTGGGGCTATTTTCCCTGAAGCATCGGAGGCTGAGGGGTGACCTTATAAAGGTTTATAAAATCATGAGGAGCACGGATAGGGTAAATAGACAAGGTCTTTTCCTCAGGGTGGGGGAGTCTAGAACTAGAGGGCATAGGTTTAGGGTGAGGGGGGAAAAATTTAAAAGGGACCTAAGGAGTAACATTTTCACGCAGAGACTGGTATGGAATGAGCTGCCAGAGAAAGTTGTGGAGGCTGGTACAATTGCAACATTTAAAAGGCATCTGGATGGGTATATGAATATGAAGGGTTTAGAGGGATATGGGCCAAGTGCTGGCAGCAAGACTAGATTAATTTAGGATATCTGGTCGGAATGGATGAGTTGGACTGAAGGGTCTGTTTCCATGTTGTACTTCTCTATGACGCTATGATTCTATGTTGACTTTGCCGACAATACTCAAGTTCCATGAAAGCATGAAATATAAAAAGGTGGTAGCTGCAATTTTGGTGAGCTTCTGCAATGATCTTATATATTCTACAGACTACTGCCACTGTGCACCAATGGTGGACGGAATGAATGCTGGAGGTCAAAAAATGTGGTACTGGAAAAGCACAGCCGGTCAGGCAGCATCCGAGGAGCAGGAGAGTCGATGTTTCAAGCATAAATTCTTCGTCAGAAATGATGTTTATGCTTGAAACATTGATTCTCCTGCTCCTCGGATACTGCCTGACCAGCTGTGCTTTTCTAGCACCACACCTTTTGACTCTGATCTCCATCATCTGCAGTCCTCACTTTCTCCTGACTGCTGAAGTTCACAGATAGGTACGTGAAAACAAGTTGCTTTGTCTTGGCTAGTCCCAAGCCTCTCAGGTCTTAGTGGAGATGCATTTATCCAGAGCATGTGGCGAGAATTCCATTGCATACCTGATCTGTGGCTTGTCAATGTTGTACTGGTTTTGTGAAGTCAACTGGTGAGTTACTGAAGAATTCCCAGCCTCTGCTTTTGTGGCCATTGTCTTATACGGTTGGCACTAAAGAGCTAAAGAGGTGGCCACGGTTGCATCTGTATTTATTATCAGATACTAGATTGTTAAAGGAGTTGACGAGCACGCTGGAATGAGAGAATTATGGAGGAACTGATTAAGACTTAAGGGTGGCACGGTGGTTCAGTGGTTAGCACTGCTGCCTTGCAGCGCCAGAGACCTGGATTTGATCCCAACCTCGAACGACTGTCTGTGTGGAGTTTGCACATTCTCCCCGTGTCTGTGTGGGTTTCCGTGTGGAGTTTGCACATTCTCCCCGTGTCTGTGTGGGTTTCCTCTGGGTGCTCCGGTTTTCTCCCCCAATCCAAATGTTTGCTGGTCAGGTGAATTGGTCATGCTAAATTGCCCATAGTGTTAGATGCATTAATCAGGGGTAAATACAGAATAGGGGAATGGGTCTGGGTGGGTTACTCTTGGGAGGGTCGGTGTGGACTTGTTGGGCTGAAGGGCCTGTTTGCATACTTTAGGAAGTCTAATCCTAATTACATTGCCTACTAGAGTTCATTACATTGACTGTAAGCCATTTTAATGGATAGCATTTTTCTCAATTATTTCTTCTAACAACAACTAGCTGAGAATAAGTAAACTGATCATTTTGAATACTACTAAAGCCGTGCTCAGCTTTTTAATATTCACTTACTGATTGGGATTGACAGAGTGCAGCGCTTAATGAGAAATTTCGAGACACATTGAGAGACTTTCTGGATTTGTCAAGATTTCAGCAACATCCTGTCAACGTTCGTGCTAGCTGTTCTTTATTGAGAAGATTGAGTGCTGTGCTGCCTGATATCTTACAGGAGTCTCCAGAGGAAAGCAATTGGTGGTCATGTCCATCTTTCTACCATTCCCCTTTTTTTGTCTCAGGAATTGGAAGACGAGATTAGGGCAGAAAAAGCAGCATCCACTGTTGCAGGAAATAGAAGCAGCAGGGTACAGAGGGTACAAAGCAGATAGCCCTATACCTTTAGTGGTTTCAGAGTAGCATGTTCCTACATTCACATCATCAAAGGCCAGTGCATGAGCGAGCTTTAGTTTACAAAGAGGTCATCAAAGAGGCACGTGGTCTTGAACATTGAAGACACAGCATCACAGCACAACTGTATTGTATTGTCTGTGTTATTTGAGGTCAAAATAGAACTTAGCCTCAGTGGAATTATATAAGTGTTGGCAACATTTGTTGAGGTCAGAATGAGTGACCTTGATATCAAGCCAACATTTGATTGACAGAGTAGGAAACTCAAACAAAACCAAACTCAGTAGGATTCAGGGGGTAACCTCTCTGCTAATTAAGCTCATACTTGGCACAAAGGAAAATGGTTGTGATTGTTGGAGGTCAATGATCTCAACTGAAGGATATCTTTGCTGCAGTTCCTCAGGGTAGTGTCCTTAGCCCAACCATCTTCAGCAGCTCCATCAGTGAAGTTCTCTCGATTAAAACATGGGGATGTTCACTGATGATTGAACAATGTTTTAAGATACTGGAGCAGTCTATGTCCAAATTCAGCAAGACCTGGACAATATCCAGATTTCTGGTAAGAAGTGGCAGGTAACATTCACATCACACAAGTACCAGTCAATGACCATCTCTGACAAAAGAGAATCTAACCATTGGCTCTTTATGTTCAATGATATAACATTTGTTTTTTATTCACTCATGGAATGTGGATGTCACTGGCTGGGCCAACGTTTATGCCTGTTCCTGCTTACACCTGATGAGTTGCTTTCTTGAATTGCTGCAGACCATGTGCTGTAGGTAGACCCACAATACTGTTTGGAAAGAGTTCCAGGATTTTGATTCAAATACACTGATGGAATAGTGATATATTTCTAAGTCAGGATGGTGAGTGGCTTTAGAGGGAACTTGCAGGTAGTTGTGTCCCCATGTATGTGCGTCCAGATGGAAGTGGCTGTGGGTTTGGAAGGAGCTGTGGTGAATTTCTGCAGCAAGTTTGTATTTAGCCCACACTTCTGCTGTTGAGCAGCAGTGGCGATGGGAATAGACATACTTTGGGGACTCAGGAGGTCAGTCACTGGCTGCAGGATTCCTTATGTCTGACCTGTTTTTTGTTGCCACATTATTTTATGCCTAATCCAGTTCAAAGTTCACCTAGAATCTCCCACTAAAGTAAGTCACCACAGTCTTACCAGATCAAAGGGCTGCTCTCTCATAGAGTTGGCATTACTCAGAATCCCAAACCGGTTTTCCAGCCAACTGCATTAGACTGACCTCTAAATCTCCCCCTATGAGCATCCTGGAGATTACCATTGACAAGAAACTGAACTGAAGCCATATCAATATTGTAGCAAAAAGAGCAGATTTAATGCTAGGAATCCTATGGCAAGTAACTCACCTTCTGACTCCTCAACTTCTGACAACCAGCTATAAGGCATATGGAATACACCCTACCTGCCTGGAGGGGTGAAGCCACAGCAACACTCAAAGCAGCTGCCTGATTACCATCACATCCACAAACTTTCAACCTTTCCACCACCGATGCACAGTAGTATCCATGTTGCAAAGGTGCACAGCAGAAACTCGCTCAACACCTCCTTCCAAACCAATGACCACTACCACCTGGAATGACAAGGGACATGGGAATACCATCACTTGAAAGTCATTCACCGTCCTGACCTGAAAATTCTTTGCTGTTTCTTCCCTAATGCTGATCAAAACCCTGTAACTTCTTCTCAAAAAGCATTGTGGGTGTACTTACATCAAACGGTCTGCAGAAATTCAAGTTCACTACCACCTTTTTAAGGGTAATTGTGGACAGGCAATAGACACCTTCTCTAGCCAAGATGTCGGGGTGGGTGAGCAGGTTGTGGCAATTATAATGGTCAGAGAAAGTCTGGGATTACAGCACCTTATCATAGAATCCCTTCAGGGTGAAAAGAGACTATTCAGCCCATCAAGTCTGTACTGATCCCCTGAAAGGCATCCCGCTCAGATCCATAAACTCCAATTAGCATGATTAATCCACCTGGCCTGCACATCTTTGGACTGTGGGACAAAATCATAGCACCCAGAGGAAATCAAGCAGAAAACAGGGAGAATGTGCAAACTCCACACACACTATTGCCTGAGGCTGGAATCAATCCAGGGTCCCTCACGCTGTGAAGCAGCAGTGCTAAACATTGAACCACTGTGCTACCCTTCTCAGCTTGTCAACAGGGTTGGTGTACAACTGCCCAGAAGCCAATTGAAACTCTTTTGTGGGCAATTAAGAGACCACTTCTGTGTTTCTGCTGGGGGGGGCAGCATGGTAGCTGGGGTTAGTACTGTTGCCTCACAGCACGAGGGACCTGGTTCGATTCCAGCCTTGAGCGACTGTCTGTGTGGAGTCTGCACATTCTCCCCGTGTCTGCATGGATTTCCTCTGGATGCTCTGGTTTCTTTCCACAATCCAAACAAAAGATGTGCAGCTTAGGTGAATTGGCCATACTAAATCGCCCTTAGTGTTCAGGGATGTGTAGGCTCAGTTCATTAGGCAGGAGAAATGTAGAACAATGAGGCAAGGGAATGGGTCTGGGTGGCATACTCTTTGGAGTGTTGGTGTGGACTTTATGGGCCGAATGGCCTGTTTCCACACTGTAGGGATTCTATGATATTTATATGAAATGTTATCTTCTCAGACACTGATTGGACTGTAGTGAGGAATCCTCTGGCAGTAATAACACCGTATTCCCTCACCATTGAGGAGTGTCTGATTGATCTATGAACTCCCAGAATTCACTGACTTAGTTGGCAGGTAGGGTATCCTTACATTGCATCCTTTTTCTTCCTGGTGCATTCCAGTTGTGGCCACAGCTCCCAGTGTCACTACTGAGCTGTTGACCCTCTGGCTGGGTGACTTGCATAGGGACAGTTGAGTCAGAAGTGACCAATTAAATGGTCTGGCTCCTTCTAGGTCCCACAAATGGCCCAGGCACAGATGTCACCAGATTTTGATCTTGTGGCTGAGGTCCCAGGTGTGAGAATAAAATCTTGACAGAGGGCAAGACACTTCTTAGACCTCAGCAAAAGTATTGTGGACATTTGTGGATGCCATATTATGAGCACGATGTGAATGCCTTGGAGAGAATGAAGAAGCGATTAAGAAGAATGGTCCTGGGAATGAGAATCTTCAGATACATGATCATTTGAAGAAGTTGGGACTGTTCTCCTTGGAGAGAAGAATGCTGAGACGTGATTTGGTAGAGGTCTTCATAATCATGAGCAGGCTGGATAGGGTAGATAGACAGAAGCTGTTCCCACCTGTGAAAAGAACGAGAACGAGAGATTTAAAGTGATGTGCAAATAAAGCAAGGGTGATATGAGAAAAGACATTTTCACTCAGCGAGTAGTTTGACTATGTAACACACTGCCTGGAAATGTGGTGGAGGCTGGTTCAATTGAAGCATTCAAGGGGGCATTGGATGGTTATTTGGATTGAATTGATGTGCAAAGACTTTGGGGAAAATGTGGGAATTTGACCATAGTTAATAGAACAGGTGCAGGTACGATGGGCCGAATCATCTGCACCATAACAATTCTGAGACTCCAAGATTCTGTGTAACATTACAGAAGATAGGGTGGCATGGTGGCACAGTGGTTAGCACTGCTGCCTCACAGCACCAGAGACCCGGGTTCAATTCCCACATCAGGCAACTGTCTGTGTGGAGTTTGCACATTCTCCCTGTGTCTGCGTTGGTTTCCTCCGGGTGCTCCGGTTTCCTCCCACAGTCCAAAAATGTGCAGGTTAGGTGAATTGGCCATACTAAATCGCCCATAGTATTAGGTGAAGGGGTAAATGTAGGGGAATGGGTCTGGGTGGCTTGCTCTTCGGAGGGTCGGTGTGGACTTGTTGGGCTTCTCAGTAACTTGTATTTGATGTTGTATAATTGAATGTTTCAAATGGTCATTTAAAGTTCCAAGAGAGCATTGCAGGAACAGTAAGGAATTCACTAACTCCTTTCACAGTATTTTCACCTCAGTCAACACAGCCCAGATTAACTGGATCTTGGACTCATGAGAGATTTTACTGTCACAAAATGGCTGCGAAGCCTTCCTCCATTGCAAAAGTTCACTGCAATTCTAAATATTCAAAATACCAAATGGTTTGGTATTCGTGGACCTTTGGAGGAGAGAATGGGATATTGATGGAAATTTTTCTTAACTTCTGGGGCATGTGAAAAATGGAATTACTGCCATCAGTCACAGTTACAGCCAGTGGGAAAACAGGGACAAGGTTTTACCCTCAACATCAAAGTCGGGTTGAGACTGGGAAATACTTTGAGTGAGGTCAGTGATAAATGGTTCATGCATTATTTACATTACTGTCTCCCAGTCATTCTTTCCTATTTGCTATAATTCACTTTGCACACTATTTACTGTCCCCCATTAACATTGCTATTTTACAGAGCAGCTTCTGTACTCAATCAAACTTTAGTGCAACAGTTTAAAAAAAAAGACTGGTCTATAAAATGGAGTTTTGTCATATGGGTACATCATGACAACTATGATTCGGTGCAACATGATAGAAACCAAAAACCAGAACTGATTCTGGGAACCAATATGAGTAGATATCTGCTGGTTTGAAATGAAAGGAGCTTTAGGCAGGAAGCAGAATGTTGGGAGAGGATTTAACATTATTTTCAAAATATATTCTAGCTTTGAGAGGTTATTATACTGTTGTAGAAACTACTATGCACATGTCAGTAAACCTTGTCATTATGTATCTAATGCAAAAAAAAACCCACATATTTACAGAATTAATTTTAAGTACATCATTAATTCAGCATCCTGATGTTCAAGAGACCACAACTAGTGGATAACACACAGCTTGGAGATTTACAGGGCTGCAGGACGTTATTGAGATAAGAAGAGGTGAAGCCATAGGGTGTTTTAGAAACAAGAATGGATTTATTAAAAACCTGACAAATCTGAGGAGGAACAAATTAGACAAAGGACAGCCAGTGGTCCTAATCGATTTGGATTTCCAGAAGCCCTTTGACAAGGTACCACATAGGAGGCTTCTAAATAAGATAAGCGTCCATGGCATTAGGGTTAGGTACTGGCATGGATAAAGGATTGGCTGATTGGCAGAAGGCAGAGATAAAGGCGCCTTTTCAGGATGGCAGTCAGTGACTAATGGAGTTCCACAGCGTTCAGTTGGGACCATAACTGTCATGTTATACATCTGTTTTCCTCACATTTGCATGACTATTTTACATATTGTAGGGTGTGGGGGGTGGGGGTGAGGAGGGGGGAAAGCTGCCCATGAAGTGTCCAGACAGTGGAGAAAAAGACAGTGGAGCTAGACTTGGAAATATGTAAAAAAAATCTCGTAACTTGCTTTCAGCACCAAAGGAGAGAGAGAATGCAACATTCACTGATAGCAGCAAGGGTATTGAAATCTCTTCTCTCCATCCCACTCTCAATCTCAGAAGTCAACACTAGTGGAAAAGCAACTTGGATAAATCGCAATTGTCTGAGAAATCGAGCTTACTTGTGCACTTTGACACTCCTGAGGAAACAGGATAGCTACTAATTGGTATAATGGGCAGGGGATGTGATGGCCTTAGTGCCATTATCGCTGCACTGTTAATCCAGAGACCCAGATAATATTTTGGGAACCTTGGTTCAAATCCTGCCATGACAGATGGTGAAATTTGAATTCAATATAATTCTGCAATTAAAATCCTAATGATGACCATGAATCCATTGTCAATTGTCAAACAAAAAACCATCTGGTTCACTAATATCCTTTAGGTGGGGAAACTGCCAACTATAACTGATCTGACCCACATGTGACTCCAGACTCACAGCAATGTGGGTGACTCTTAACTGCCCTCTGGGCAATTAGGGAATGGGCAATAAATACTGGCCAAGCCTGTGACACCCATATCGCATTAATTAATAGAAAAAAAAGTCCACTCATCACAGTAAAAAAACCCTCAAAATTAGCTCTCAATTTTTAATTTAGCTAACTAACATAATTTAATTTAAAAATCACACGACACCAGGTTATAGTCCAACATGTTTATTTGGAAGCACTAGCTTTCAGATCACTGCTCCTTCATCAGGTAGTTATCAAGTTGTGAAGGAGCAGCACTCCGAAAGTTAGTGGTTCCAAATAAACCTATTGGACTATATCCTGGTGTTGTGTGATTTTTAAATTCAATTATGTTAGTTGGCTAGATTAAAAATTGAGAGCTAGTTTTGAGGGTTTTTAATGTAATGAGTAGAATATTTTTTTCCATTCATTAATGGAATATGGGTGTTGTGTGTTTTATAACTTTGTACACCCCAGTCCAACATTGGCTCCCCCTCGTCATGGCTACCACCGACACCATTAATTGAAGTGTGATAGCTACATGCCAAAACAAAAATAAAATTATTTGGTGTGACTAACATAATTCAATTATGTTATTTAGCTAGATTAAAAATTGAGAGGTAATTTTGAGGGTTTTTTTAATGTGATGAGTGGACCTTTTCTTCCATTCATTAATGGGATATCGGTGTTGTGTGATTTTTAACTTTGTACACCCCAGTCCAACACTGGCTCCCCCAAGTAATTGGCTACCACCGACACCATTAATTGAAGTGCGATAGCTACATGCCAAAACAAAAATAAAAATATTTGGTGTGACTAACTGAGAGGAGGTTTTAAAACGGGGACATCTAATTGTAACCACAGAAATCCAGCAGAACAAAGATGATGTTTGCTTCTGGCTAGAATCTTCATACAAATTCTTTTAACATAGGGAGGCTGTTGCATTGTAGCTATCATATACTTCCAGCTGAACAGGAAAATTTGCCATTCTTACCACTGGCCATAAGTGAACTGGAAGGAATTACAAATTAATAATTTATTCGGTAGTATTATGACCCTCTTTTTGGGGGCTGTAAGTTACTGACATGGGTCTTAAACATAGATCTGCTGGCCCACTTGTAAGGCTGCACCACAAGGCCAGTTTGGCTTCGGCCCAGGTTCCAGGGAGAACAATGGAATTGGTGCCGAGGGATGGATTTGGAGCAGGGCCTGAAAACAGTAGATTTGGCCTTCCTAATGTTTACTTGAACGAAACTTCTATTCCTCCAGTACTGGATGCCAGATAAACGGTATGGTGATTTATCAACAGTGCAAGAAATGAGAGAGGTGGTAATGAGGTGGAGGTGGGTGTTGTCAGTGCAAATATGCAAGTTAATGCTGTGCTGTTGATTGAGGGGAAGTATGTGAATGAGAAAATAGGAGGATGCCGAGAATCGTACCTAGGGGGACACTGTCACCACCACTATCACCATTGTTATTAGAAATTTCAGGAGAGAATATAATCATGTACTGTACATAATATTTCAATTGTAGTAGATTGTGAGGAGAACAGCAGTTGAAGCATCAATTAGCCAAGGCATTTTGTCCACAGGGACCTGGGTTGAATTGAAACTGGTGGATTGCAAGCAACTGGAAGGAAATGAGTAGTTTCAATCCAGTTTGTTGTTGGCAGGGCTCAGAACAAACCTGTGTTAACTGGCATTAACTGAACCTGGCACAAAGATATCATGCAATAGTTAATTTAAGAAATAACTACGCAATGGTTATGTAATCTGGATCAAGCCGACACGATAGGCTCTGGCAAAACTCAGTTAGTAGTGAAAAACTGTACTGTATAAATGATATCTAGTTAAACTACTTCAGTACAGCCATAATTTTGGCAATGAGGCAGCACTGTAGAAAATTGTCAAGGTTTGGCCTGTTCACAGAAAGTTATTATAGACATGGTGGCTCGAATGGCCTCCTTCTGCACTATAATGAGTCTGTGATTCTGTGAATACAGCACCAACACAATTACTGCTGAATCAGTCTATTCTTGATCATCAGCAAATTGATGGAATGCTATGCGTTGACAATGCTATCAAGCAGTGTTGACATGTTAAAATGTCTTAATTTTTGTTTGGCTTGGAATATTTGTTATTTGAGATGAGGAGAAGGTTATTCTGCATCTAGACGTTCCTATCTAATGATGCTTGATGCTTTGACTATTTGATGGTTATGTAAATTATTCCATCTTGAGCACCCCTCAAGATGCTAAGAAATTTAAACACCGATTCACTGAAACATAGCAATTACAAACTTGACAGGGTGTGTTAAAAGTGACAAGGAGGTGCAAGAGTGTTACAGACAGAGCAACAGGGAGAGGAAGATACTGTGACGATGCTGTTACTTTAAGACTTTATTTTGTCCTAGTTTTTTTGAAGGGAGGTTACAAGGCAGAGGTGGAGAGCTGTCTCTCAGAACGTAAACAATGAAAGCAGCCTGGGTGTGGCCAGCTCTCACAGATCAGGTTTTCTAGTTTTTTGAGTGTTTGGATTTATTTTTAAGCAAAAACCTTTGTGGTCTCCAAAGAATTGGTAGCTTCAGTCAATGTCTCCTGGCTGCTACACTTCCTGAACTTTCTGTTGATTTTGTTTTCCCTTCCTGGATTCGAGAAATATTTTAAGAATCTGTGTCTGAATTTGCCTATTTGCCAAGGCGTCTGTACATGGGATTTTACTATATTGGAGCAGTTAATTACTAATAGGTACTGTATCTATTATTCGGTTCAGTTTTCCATTGGTTAAGTTATTCTAAATTCCTCTTACTTTTGTTGGTATTTTAACTATAATGCTTAAATAAAATGAGTTTTGCTTAACATCGAGTAGTTTGACCAGTCACATTGCATCTGGATCACAGCCCTTCACAACAATCTTTAACATGGAAAAATATTAATGTCTAGGCTACCTTCTTAAAATATATTGAGGGGATCTGGTCTGGTCCATAACAAATAGGGGGCTCTTGTCTGGATTGAGTTCTTTAATTCAAAGTTGGGTTTAGGGTTGTTGGACTCGAATGTGGCCGAGTGGATGGTGTTAATGTCTTTTGTTTGGAGTCATGAATTCAGTTGCTTTAAACAGGGCATGCCTTGTGTAGTAATGGTTCTTTTGGTCACTGAGAGTTTCCTGGGGGTGGAGGAAGTGACTTTGGGAGTTTTACAAAAAGTGAGCAAGGCAAAGCTGTTGAATTTGGCAGACTGGCTAGAGTCGGGATTGCCTGGATCTGTGAGAAAAAGGGGAAATAATTGCAGCAATAGCTTGATGTTTAAAATTGCCGGAAATGCCAACAGAATCTTTGGAAATGACTAAAATACAATTGTAAATGAAACAGCTTGAGTTAGAGGCAAAAGAAAAGGAAAGAATAACCCTGGGAGAACAAAAGGAAAGAGAAAACGAAATGAAACAATTTGAATTATGATTAAAAACAGAGGAAAAAGCAAAGGAGAAGAAGGCCCTAGCAGAAGAAAGAGAGAAAGAGAGAGAGTTTGAATTTCAAAAGTCGACAGTTAGAGAAGAAATTCAACTTAAAAGAGGAGGTGAAGGTAGAAGTTAGGTTTAATGAGGAGTTTAGTGATGATGAGCAAACCTTGGTAGCCAAAGGCCTGGTGGGATCTGTTAAATATGTCCAAACATTGCCTAAATTCAATGAGAAGGATGTAGGAGCATTTTTAAATTTCATTTGAAAAAGTGGCTAAACAAGTGAAATGGCTGGTGACCATGTGGGTAATGATAATTCAAACAACATTACTAGGTACAGCTAGTGAGGTATTTGCATTGCTATCAGAGGAAGTATCTGAGGAGTATTACGAGATGAAAAATGCCCTTGTAAATGTGCATAAGCTGGTACCTGAAGCCTACAGACAATGTTTCAGGAACCTAAGGAGGGATCCTGGTCAAGCATACTTTGACTTTGAAAGGATCGGACAAAATAATTTTGATCGGTGTATGAAGGTATTGAAACCAGATCAAAAATGATGCTCTTAGAGAGAAGATTATTTTGGAGGAGTTCAAAAATTCATCTCCTGAAGTAATGAGAATTCATGAGGAAAAGCAGAGAGTTAGTGGGTGGCACGGTGGCACAGTGGTTAGCACTGCTGCCTCACAGCGCTAGAGACCCAGGTTCAATTCCCGCCTCAGGCGACTGACTGTGTGGAGTTTGCACATTCTCCCTGTTTCTGTGTGGGTTTCTTCCAGGTGCTCCGGTTTCCTCCCACAGTCCAAAAATGTGCAGGTTAGGTGAATTGGCCACGCTGAATTGCCCGTAGTGTTAGGTGCAGGGGTAAATGTAGGGGAATGGGTCTGGGTGGGTGCGCTTCGGCGGGTCAGTGTGGACTTGTTGGGTCGAAGGGCCTGTTTCCACACAATAAGTAATCTAATCAAATCTAAAATGGCAAGATTAGCAGCTGAAATGTCTGATTATTATGAATTGGTTCATAAATCAAAGTTTTGCTTTTACCATCAATTTCAATCCATGAGGGCTAGAAATTGGGGAAAAGAGAAATCCTTAGGTGGTAAGGGAAAAACAAATCTCATTGAAGATAATAAAGATAGTTTACTACAGTGTAAAAAGGAAACCAATGGGAGAAAGAGAAGTAAAAAAAGCTCAGGTGTTTTCACTGCAATAAAGTAGACCACACAAAGTCATAGAGAAGTACAGGACAGAAACAGACCCTTCAGTCCAACTCGACCATGCTGACCAGATATCCCAACCCAATCTAGTCCCAATTGCCAGCACCAGACCTATATTCCTCCAAACCCTTCCTGTTCATATACCCATCCAGATGCCTCTTAAATGTTGCAATCATACCAGCCTCCACCACTTCCTCTGGCATCTCATTCCATTCATGTACCACCCTCTGCATAAAAAAGTTGCACCTTCGGTCTCTTTTATATTTTTCCCCTCTCACCCTAAACCTATGCCCTCCAGTTCTGGACTCCCCTACCCCAGGGAAAATACTTTGTCTCTTTATCCTATTCATGCCCCTCGTGATTTATAAACCTCTATAAGATCACCCCTTAGCCTCCGACACTCCATGGCAAACAGCCCTGCCTATTCAACCTCTCCCTATAGCTCAAATCCTCCAACCCTGGCAACATCCTTGTAAATCTTTTCTGAACCCTTTCAAGTTTTACAACATCCTTCCAATAGGAAGGAGACCAGAATTGCACGCAATATTCCAACAGTGGCCTAACCAATGTCCTGTACAACCGCAACATGACTTCCCAACTCCTGTACTCAATACTCTGACCAATAAGGGAAAGCATACCAAATGCCTTCTTCACTATCCTTCACTACCTACCTGCGACTCAACTTTCAAGGAGCTATGAACTTGCACTCCAAGGTCTCTTCGGTGCTGGTGATTTGGAAAAAGCACGGGGAAGACAGTGACTTATGTTGAAATGGTAAAGGAAAACACAATGGAAGCTGTACCAGAATGTACAACCTGTTCATGGATTGGTAGAGAAGAAAGTGCCAGATCTTCTTAAACTATTTAATTGCAAGGGTAAGGTTTACTTACATGTGCCAGGGGGACCAGGTAAAGAAATCACAATTTTGAGAGATATGGGAGCATATCTGTCTTTGATGTTGAGAGATTGGGAGATATGTAATTCAGAATAACTATTGCTAGAAAAAGTGGTAATATGTGGAATTCATGGTGAGATGAAGAGTGCTTCATTATGTTAAGTGAAGTTGGAATGTCTGGTGAGAGGTGAAGAAGTGATGGTAGCAGTACTTGACAAACTCTCAGGGACACAAGTTTGTCCTTGGTAATGATATAGGAGAAAGTGAGGACTGCAGATGCTGGAGATCAGAGCTGAAAATGTGTTGCTGGAAAAGCGCAGCAGGTCAGGCAGCATCCAAGGAGCAGGAGAATCGACGTTTCGGGCATGAGCCCTTCTTCAGGAATGGAGTAATGATAATGATATAGCTGGTAATGATATAGCTGGATCACAGGTAGGAGTGCCGCCTACTGTGATTGAGATGCCAGTGGAAAATCAGGCAACTGATGTATTACAGGAAGTATATCCTGGGATTTTTTTCTGGTCACAAAGCCATAGGTTGAAGCAGCGTGAGAAATCAAAAAATAAATATAAGGAAGTTGAAGTGTAATGATCAGACACTATGTTTGATTAAATGGTTGAGAAAAAAATACAAGAAAGAATAAAGTGGATATATTTTGTTCAGAGAAATTAAATGAGTTACAACAGAAATTGAAAAGCTGAAGCAGTTGTATCAAAAGGCGTACACAGAAGAATCTGAAAGCATCCCAGAATGTTATTATCTTAAAAAATTATGTCTTGATGAGGAAGTGGAGACCATCACATATTCAGGTGGATGAGAAATGGGAAAAAAATCATCAAGTTGTATTATTGGTGGGTTACAGAATGGAGGTGTTGCAGATAACATATGAATTACCAGTGGGAGGTCATTAGGGAGTACGGAAATCTCAAACAAAATACAAAAGCATTTTTACTGGCCTAGCCTGTATAATGATGTGAATTTTGTCAGACATGTCATATACATTAGGTAATTGGAAAACCTCAGGCAGTGATAAAAACAGCACCTATAGTACCCAATCCTGCATTTGAGGAACCTTTTAAAAGACTCTTAATTGATCGCATAGGACCTCTACCTAAGACAAAAAAGTGGGAGTCAGTATTTGTTAACCATTATGGATGCGTCCACTAGATTTCCAGAGGCTATTCCATTACCCAATATCACAGCTAAAAGGATAAAAGAGGAGTTACTCAATGTTTCACTAGATACAGACTATTCAAAGAGATAAAATCAGGTCTACACTCAATGTTATACAAAATTATACAAGAAAGATATTGATAACGTAGGAATAAAGTAATTCAAATCAACTGCATGCCATCCAGAATCACAGGGAGCAATAGAACATTGGCACCAAACTTGAATGGCAATGTTGATGCCTAATTGTCAAGACTATCCAGAGGATTGGGAGAATGGAATTCCATTAGCACTTTTTACAATTAGGGATGCACCAAATGATCATACCAAATTCAGTCCATTTGAATTAGCTTTGAATATGAGGTGAGAAAAGCCATTGAAATTAACTAAGGAGAAATTGGCAAGTCAGAGATCAGAGGCCGCATTTTTGGACTATGTGTCATACTTTAAGGAAAGACTAAATAGGGTGGTGGATTTGGCTTAACAGCATTTAAAAATAGCAGGAAGCAAGAAACAGGAAACAGACATGAAATCAAAAATTTGCAATTTTGCTAGTGGAGACAAAGTTAATTTCAAAAGCAAGGTTTGATGGACCTTATCAAATCAAAAAGAGATCAAGTGAGGTGAATTATTTGTTAATAATGCCGGATAGAAAGAAATCTCAGAGTGTATCATGCCAATATACTCAAAAGGTATTCTGAAAGGGAAGGAAAGCAAAAGGAGATTGTGTTACTGGTTACAGCACAAAGTGAAGAACCAAGTTCAGAGGTCACTGAATTGGAGCTCTGCAAATTACATTGGACAATGAGGAAGTTCTCAAAAATTGAGATAAATTATTGAGTTACCTTCCAGAGGAAAATCAAAATGACCTGAATGAGTTATTGCTATAGCATGGGGTGATATGTGAGAATAAATTGGGCATTACTAATCTAATTACGCATGATGCAGATATAGGAAATGCTGTTCCAATTAAGTAACATCCTTATAGACTTAATCTTCTGAAGTTGGTACAGGTTCAAAAAGAGATTGGAAATATGCTCAAAGAAAATATAATTAAATGAGTTGCAGTGATTGGAGCTCATCCATAGTAATGACGCCAAAACCAGATGGTACCCAACAATTATGTGTGGACTACCGCAAAGTCAATGCAGTTACAAAATCTGATTCATATCTGATTCTACATTCGGAAGACTATATTGAGAAGGTGGGGCGAGTAACTGATAGTTCTAAGTTGGATTTGTACAGACAATACTGGCAGGTATTTTTGTCTGAAAAATCGAAGACAATTTTGGCTTTCATGACACTGAATAGACTATACCAACTTGAATTAAAATTATGACGTTTGGTATGAAAAATGTGCCAGCCACATTTAAAAGGCCAACAAAGTTATTTCTGGATTAAAAATTGTGTGTTGTCCATTGACAACCTGGTGATTTTTAGTCACACATTGAAGGAGCATTTGCAGTGCTAATTGGAATTGTTTGATTGGCTTTGGGAGGCAGCTTGGTGAGCAACCTGGCTAAGAGTGAATTCTCCAAAGCCCAAGTCATTTGTCTGGGCCATGTTATTAGACATCGACTATTGGCCCCATGGGATGTGAAAACAAAGGTTTTTGGGGAGTTTCTCACACCATTGACCAAGAGGGCAGTACGATGATTCCTGGGATTGAATGGGTTTTATTGGAAGTTTATACTGAATTTTAGCATTGTGGTTGCTCCATTGACTGACTTATTGAAGAAATACAGAAAACGTCAGCAGACAGCGGACTGTCAGAAGACACTTGACAGCTTGAAAGCTGTGTTAACCACCACTGCTCTGGTGTTAGCCACACCTAATTACGCAAAGACTTTCAAGGTGGTTATCGATGTGATTGTGTTGTGAGTGTTGGTGCTGTATTCTTATAAGAAGATGATGAGACAATAGAAAGAACGATTGGATATTTTTCCAGAAAAATTGAATAGGCATTAGCAGAAATATTCCATGATTGAGAAGGAATCCTTGAGCTTGGTGTTTGTGTTACAACATTTCAGCATTTATATTGCCAGTAACGTGTTTGAGACAGTTGTAAATACTGATTATAACCCATTAATGTTTTTGAAGAAATTTAAGGACCAAAGTTTTAGACTGTTTAGATGAAGCTTATTATTGCAGCCATTCAATTTGAAAATTATACATATGGCAGGATGAGAAAACATAATTGCGAAAGCATTGTTGTGACGTTGATGAAGAAAGACAGAGACGTTTGGTGGTGGGAGTAAATGAACTGAAATAGAATGTAGTTGTGAATGTTTGCATGCTTTGAGTCAATGTAATGGATATGCATTGCAGTGTACTAATACAGTAAGGCTAGGGGTTTTAAAAATGAAACCATCTTTGTATGCTGATGGGTTTTTTTTAAGGGAAGAGGGGTGACGATGCTGTCACTTTAAGAGGTTATTTTGTCCTGGTTGTTTTGAAGAGAAGTTGCAAGCCAGAGGTGGAGAGCTGTTTCTAAGAAAGTAAACAATGGAAGCAGGCTGGGTGTGGTCAGCTTGCACAGACCAGGATCTCTGTTTTCTTTTAGTTTTTGGGTTTAGTTTTAAGCAGAAGCTTTTGTGGTCTCCAAAGAGTTGGCAGCTTCAATGAATGTCTCCTGGCTGCAACACTTTCTGAATTTTCTGTTGATGATTTCCTCCCTGGACTGGAAAACTGTATGTAAGAATTTGTGTCTGAATTTGCCTGTGTGCCAAGGTGTGTGTTTATGGGATGTTACCATATTGGAACAGTTAATTAGTTTTATTATTCAGTTAAGTTTTACAATAATTAAGTTATTCTAAATGCATCTTTCTTTTGTTTATATTTCAACTATAATGTTTCAATAAATTGTTTAATTTGCTCAACTTCAAGTAGTTAATTTGCAGCAACTTCAACCCGTCGCATCTGGATCACAACACTCCACATTGACCTTTAAAATAAGAAAAAGTTAAGATGTAGGCTACATTCTCAAAATATATTGAGGAAGTCTGGTCTGGTCCATAGAGTCAAAGAATCATAGGGATGTACAGCACGGAAACAGACCCTTCAGTTCAACTCATCCATGCCGACCAGATATCCGAACCCATTCTCGTCCCAACTGCCAGTATCCGGCCAATATCCCTCCAAACCCTTCCTATTCATACACTCATCCAGATGTCTTTTAAATGTTATAATTGTACTAGCCTCCACCACTTCCTCTGGCAGCTCAGTCCATACATGTACCACCCTCTGCGTAAAAAAGTTGCCCCTTAAGTCTCTTTTGTATCTTCCCCTTTCACCCTATACCCTCTAGTTCTGGACTCCCCCACCCCAGGGAAGAGACCATGTCTATTTATCCTATCCATGCCCCTCATGATTTTATAAATCACTTTAGAGTCAGCTCAGCCTCCGACGCTCCAGGGAAAACAGCCCCAGCCTATTCAATTGCTCCCTATAGCTAAACCCCTCTCAGACTGGCAACATCCTTGTAAATCAATATCCTTGTGGCAACATGTTAGCCAACCTCCAGTCTTCTGGCACCTCAGATGTGATTATTGATGATACAAATATCTCACCAAGGCGCCTAGCAATCACTTCCCTAGCTTCCCACAGAGTTCGAGGGGATTTATTCATTTTTATGTGTTTCAAGACATCCAGCACTTCCTCCTCTGAAACAGACATTTTTCTCGATGTCACCATGTATTTCCCTACATTCTGTATCTTCCATGTCCTTTTCCATAGTAAACATTGATGCTAAATACTTGTTTAGTATCTCCCCCAACACATGTGGCTCCACAAAAAGGCAATCTTGCTGATCTTTGAGGGGCCCTATTCTCTCCCTAGTTACCCTTTTGTCCTCAATGTATTTGTAAAATCCATTTGAATTCTCCTTAACTCTATTTGCCAAAGCTATCTCATGTCCCTTTTTTGCCCTCCTGATTTCCCTCTGAAGTGTACTCCTATATGGGGGCTTTGTGCATGGGAAATCATGTCTCACAAACTTATTAGATTAGATTCCTACAGTGTGGAAACAGGCCCTTCGGCCCAACAAGTCCCTCCGAAGAGCAACCCACCCAGACCCATTCCCCTATACCTAACACTACGGGCAATTTAGCATGGTCAATTCACCTAACCTGCACATCTTTGGACTGTGGGAGGAAACCAGAGCACCCAGAGGAAACCCACGCAGACACGGGAAAATGTGCAAACTCCACACAGACAGTTGCCTGAGGCGGGAATTGAATCCAGGTCCCTGGTACTGTGAGGCAGCAGTGCTAACCACTGAGCCATCGTGCCGCCCGGTTGAGTTTTTTGAAGAAGTAACAAAGAGGATGGATGAGGGCAGAGCAGTAGATGTGATCTATTCCAACAGCGGCCTAACTTCAGTAAGGCATTCCACAAAGTTCCCCATGGGAGACTGGTTAGCAAGGTTAGATATCACGGAATACAGGGAGAACTAGCCATTTGGATGCAGAATTCGCCCAAAGTAGAAGACAGAGGGTGGTAATGGAGGGTTGTTTTTCAGACTGAAGGCCTGTGACCAGTGGAGTGCCACAAGGAATCGGTGCTGGGCCCTCTCCGTTTTGTCATTTACATAAATGATTTGGATGTGAGCATAAGAGGTCCAGTTAGTAAGTTTGCAGGTGACACCCAAATTGGAGGTGTAGTGGACAACGAAGAAGATTACCTCAGATTACAACAGGATCTTGACCAGATGGGCCAATGGGCTGAGAAGCAGCAGATGGAGTTTAATTCAGATAAATGCGAGGTGCTGCATTTTGGGAAAGCAAATCTTAGCAGGACTTATACACTTAATGGTAAGGTCCTAGGGAGTGTTGCTGAACAAAGAGACCTTGGAGTGCAGGTTCATAGCTTCTTGAAAGTGGAGTTGCAGGTTGATAGGATAGTGAAGGAGACATTTTGTATGCTTTCCTTTCTTGGTCAGAGTATTGAGTACAGGAGTTGGGAGGTCATGTTATGGCTGTACAGGACATTGGTTAGGCCGCTGTTGGAATATTGCGTCCAATTCTTGTCACCTTCCTATCAGAAAGATGTTGTGAAACTTGAAAGGGTTCAGAAAAGATTTAGACAATAGACAATAGGTGCAGGAGTAGGCCATTCTGCCCTTCGAGCCTGCACCACCATTCAATATGATCATGGCTGATCATCCTTAATCAGTATCCTGTTCCTGCCTTATCTCCATAATCCTTGATTCCACTATCCTTGAGAGCTCTATCCAACTCTTTCTTAAATGAATCCAGAGACTGGGCCTCCACTGCCCTCTGGGGCAGAGCATTCCACACAGATTTACAAGGATGTTGCCAGAGTTGGAGGATTTGAGCTACAGGGAGAGGCTGAACAGGCTGGGCTGTTTTCCCTGGAGCGTCAGAGGTTGAAGGGTGACCTTATAGAGTTTTACAAAATCATAAGGTGCATGGATAGGATAGACATTGCCTCTTCCCTGGGGGAGTGCAAAACTAGAGGGCATAGGTTTAGGGTGAGAGGGGAAAGATATAAAAGAGACGTAAGGGGCAACCTTTTGCACACAGAAGGTGGTACGTGTATGGAATGAGCTGCCAGAGAAAGTGGTGGAGTTTGGGACAATTGCAACATTCAAAAGGCATTTGGATGGGTATATGAATAGGAAGGGTTTGGAGGGTTATGGGCTGGGTGCTGGCAGGTGGGACTAGATTGGGTTGGGATATCTGGTCAGCATGGACAGTTTGGATCAAATGGTCTGTTTTCATGCTGTACATGTCTATGCCCTTATACTCTTCTAAGGATTCACTCGATCTATCCTGTCTACACCTGACATATGCTTACTTCTTTTTCTTAACCAAACCCTCAATTTCTCTCGTCATCCAGCATTCCCTACACCTACCAGCCTTTCCTTTCACCCTAACAGGAATATACTATCTCTGTACTCTCGTTACCTCACTTGTGAAGGCTTCCCATTTTCCACGTGTACCTTTACTTGCGAACATCTGTCCCCAATCAGCTGTTGAAAGTTCTTGCCTAATATGGTCAAAATTAGCCCTTCTCCAGTTTAGAACTTCAACTTTTAGATCTGGTCTATCCTTTTCCATCACTATTTTAAAACAAATAAAATTATGGTCATTGGCTCCAAAGTGCTCCCCCATTGACATCTCAATCTCCTGCCCTGCCTTATTTTCCAAGAGTAGGTCAGGTTTTGCAGCTTCTCTAGTAGGTATATTCACATGCTGAATCAGAAAATGTTCTTGTACACACTTAACAAATTCCTCTTCATCTGAACCCTTAACACTCTGGCAGTCTCACTCTATGTTTGGAAAGTTAAAATACCCTACCAATACCACCCTATTATTCTTCCAGATAACTGAAATCTCCTTACAAATTTGCTTCTCAATTTCCCACTGACTATTAGGGGGTCCATAATACAATCCTGTTAAGGTGATCATCCCTTTTTTATTTCTCGGTTCCACCCAAATAACTTCCCTGGATGTATTTTGTGGACTATCCTCCCTAAGTACAGCTGTAATGCTATCCCTTATCAAAACACTACTCCCCCTCCTCTCTTGCCTCCCTTTCTGTCCTTCCTGTAGCATTTGTATCCTGAAACATTAAGCTGCCATTCTTGTCCATCGCTGAGCAACATTTCTGTAATTGCTATGATATCCCAGTCCCGTGTTCCTAACCATGCCCTGAGTTCACTTGCCTTCCCTGTTTGACCTTTTTCATTGAACGCAATGCAGTTTAATTTATCAGTCTTACCTTGTTCTCTACTTTGCCCCTGCCTGCCCTGACTGTTTGGCTCACTTCTTTTCTCAAATGTACCAGTCTCAGATTGATCTCTTTCCTCACTATCTCCCTAGGTCCCTCCCAGATGCACCCCCCCCCACACACCTTACTAGTTTAAATCCGCCCAAGCAGCTCTAGCAAATCTCCCTGCCAGTATATTCATCCCCTTCCAATTCAGTTGCAATCTGTCTTTCTTGTACAGGTCACTTCTGCCCTGAAAGAGATTCCAATAATCCAAAAGTGTGATTCCTCCTTCCATACACCATCTCCTCAGCCATGCATTCATCTGCTCTATCCTCCTATTCCTACCCTTACTAGTTTGTAGCACCGGGAGTAATCCAGATAGTACTCTCCTCGAGGACCTCCTTTTTAAATTCCTTCCTAACTCTCTATAATCTTCCTTCAAAATCTCATCCTTTTCCCTTCCTATGTCATTAGTTCCAATGTGTACAATGACCTCCTGTTGGTCCTTCTTCCCTTTGAGATCATTCTTCACCCTCTCTGAGACATCCTTGATCCTGGCACCAGGGAAGCGACACACCATTCTGATTTTTCACTGCTGGCCACAGAAACATCTGACTATGCATCGGACTAGAGTCCCCTAACACAATTGATCTCTTGGAACCCAATGTACCCCTCATTACATTAGAGCCAGTCTCGATACCAGAAACTTGGCTGTTCATGCTGCATTCCCCTGAGAATCCATCCCCCTACATTTTCCAAAACAGCATGCTTGTTTGAAATGGGATAGCCACAGAAGACTCCTGCACTAGGTGCCTACCTCTCTTGCCTTTCCTGCAGGTAACCCATCTATGTGACTGTATCTGCAACTTTTCTCCCTTCCTGTAAATGCCATCCATCACACTCGCTTGCTCTTGTATCTGTTTCTGTGCTGTGACCTCTCCCAAACAGGTTCCTCCAAGATCAATTGTGAATTTCACTGTTTGTTAATTTTCCCAGATGCACTCCAATGTCCAACGATACATGAATTCAAACAACAAAGGCAGTAACTGTGCAGATTCACTGCTGTGTCAGGGAGCAGTGTGGGTTTCTTTCTGTCTGTCTCTCTCTCTCTCTCTCTGTCTCCTGTACAGACTATGTGCTGCCTTTGGCTGTTCCTCTCCCTTTTATAAGTGCCGTTATTTTTACTTGTTCTTATCCAACGTTCAAAAACAATGCAGGAGCATATAAAACAGTAATTGCTGCTCCTGGAATTCGATGAAATCACCTCCAACACCTAAAATACCTCAAAAAAGGAGCACCCTGTTACAGCCAGAAATTCTTCCCGTCTCCCATCTTTGATTACCCAGAATCCACTTCTGATAATAATACATTTTTCATTTGTGGAATAATTGACCATTTGTTCAATTTTGTCAGCTTTTTCCATTGCTGTCACACCTGAATTAGGCAGGACAGCAGCCAAAAATCCACATCACTGAAACCTGTGCAATGTAACCTGTGGATTTTTATAACAGTCCTGCCACATCTACTGGAAATAGGTCATTAAACCTCTAACAGAAGAATTTCCCTCCATGAACATCTTCATCCTTAATGATGACAGAACACAGCAAGTGGATGCAAAACTCAAGGCTTGCTGATTGTAACAATCTCCAGCCGGAGGTGAGCGTAACTGATCAGTCCAGGTTTTCTCCTAAGCTTCTTGCCAGTCTTTAGTTAATCTAATTCCTTCCACATGATATCATGAATTGGACATGTGCATTAGATCCAG
This sequence comes from Chiloscyllium plagiosum, assembly GCF_004010195.1. Lineage (NCBI taxonomy): Eukaryota > Metazoa > Chordata > Chondrichthyes > Orectolobiformes > Hemiscylliidae > Chiloscyllium > Chiloscyllium plagiosum. Next base: position 18,492,606 of record NC_057711.1, on the reverse strand, counting down.
TAAATACTATCAGTTCTAACAACAACCCAGTTAGTAGTGAAAACCTGTACTCTAAAAACAAGTTATGTTTCCAGCAGAACTACAAATCTGGCAGCGATTTAACACTGCTGCTTCAATCCACTCTCAACCATCAGCAAAGTGATAGAAATTGTTGTTGACAGTGCTATCATATACCCGAGTGACTCTGGTGTCAAAAAGCCAAAGGGAAATTGAAGTCAGTGGGTATTGATTAAGGCTTTTTCCTGGTTGCATCTATGTCTAGCACAAAGGATGTGATTGTATTTATGGTTGTTGAATGTTAATCTTCTCAGCCTCAGAACAAAGCTGCAGGAATCCACAGAGTCGTGACTGAAGCCTAAGCATTTTCCATTGCTTCATCAATGGCCTTTCTTCTATACCATGATCTGAAGTAGGGATGTTCAAGATGATATTTCCATGGTATTTGGGTCCTCCCATGATTTCTCAGTTTCAGAGGCCATCCCTGTACATGCAACAAGTCCATGACATCCAGATTTTGTTGTCTGATCGTTGCTAAATAACATTTGCACCACAGAAGTAGCAAGTAATGACCAACTTGAATAAGGGAAACTTTAAGCCATCTCCTCATGACATTCAATGGCATTATCACTGTCACACCCTCAACATCAACATCACTAATTTCAAGAGGTTGATGGCAGGAGTGAGTTGGTAATCAAGCTTGATTATTCCATGTGTCATTACCAAATGCCCAATCGAATCACCAAGTTGGTTAATTTACCTGACTTTGATTGGTCAATCAAAAGAAACCCACAGCAGGATTTATAAAAAAAAATTTACAAAGATCAAACTTATCTTCCAACAATCAACAAAATGAATTAATTATTACTGTTCGGCAAACTCAAGCTAAATCCCCTTTAAACCCAAACATTAATTCACAAATAAAGTGGTAGAGACAGACAGCTGTACAGAACTACCATGGATAAAAAACATAGGTTAAAAGCCATCAAATTCTGTGGATCAAGAGACAAAACTACAAGGAAGGAATGAGATGACTTCCTTACTGTTATAGAATCATAGCATCATGGAGCCCTATAGCATGGAGACAGGCCCTTTGGCTCCAACTTGGCACATGCGAACCAAAATGTCCATCCACGCTAACCCCATTTCCCTGCACTTGGCCCACAATGCTTCTAATGTTTTCTTATCCATGTATTTATCCAAATGCCTTTTAAATGTTGTTAATGTACCCGCCTGAACTACTTCCACTGGCAGCTCATTCCATATGCACACCCCCCTCTGTGTAAAACAAGTTCTTTTGGATTTTGGAAATTATTGTCGACCCAGATCCTCAACTCATCAGCTGGTCAGTTAGACCTAGATCTTTGCTTGAGCTAAAAGGTCTTCTTTTCAGTATCTTTGTGAATTATTATTCACTCACAGAGAATAAGAAAGAGAGAGACCTGTCTCTGTGCACAGGCATTCTGGCATTTTGAGTTCAACTGTCCCTTCTTCCATCTGTGGTAAACGCAGCTTAAAAATCCGAAAATTGTGACTAGGCAGCTTCGAAACCAAAATGTACCTGGTACTAACTTGTCTCATGGAAATATTAAATCTAACTTCTTCACAACTTACATGATCTTGCAAAACCAATCAGTAAACACAGCAGAATTCCATTTTAGATCTTTTGAGTTGAGGAAAGTATATTTTAAAAAGCTGGTACAATGTAGAAATATCCAATCTTCCATTTTCCTAGATTACATTCTAAAAAATTACAAGTCATCTTAACTTACTTGACTCCTATCCATCACCTACAGCACACAGTCATGGGTCTGAGGAAATCTTCTTTACTAGCACAAATGAGTACAACTCCAACAACATGCAAGTACTTGAACATCATCCAGCACAAAATAATACATTTGGCCAGCATGCTATAACCTAAGGTAAACATTCACTGGTACAGAGCCGTAGCTATGTGTTTCACCTCGAAAATACAATGAAGAAACGCATGGAATGGTCTTCAACAGCACTTGCATAAATCCACAACCTCTACCAGTGAAAAGGGTAGGGCAAAAAGTGCAAAGAAACATCAGCACTTGCAAATTCAGCTCCAAGTCACACACCAGCTGACTTGGAACTATATCACTGTTTGTTCAAGGTCAGAGGTCCAAAATCCTGGAACTCTCTCACTAACAGCACAGCAAGTACCAGGTGTGCTCAAATTCCAGCTTCTCAAGGCAGCAGCTCACTGGCACTTTCTCAACGTTTAGTAGAAACAAATATTTGGCCTTGCCAGTGATGTTGACATCACAAGAATTAATGAATAGAAAAATGGATGAATAATATATTTTTAAATTATTAAGTTTTTTAGATCAAACATATTTTTAAAATAACTAATATTATAGCAAATATTCAAAAGCCTTTTAGAGTCTAACAGCATGGAAATAAACCCTTCAGTCCAAACAGTTCATGCCAAACATAATCCTAAATTAAACTATTCCCACCTGTCTGATCCTGACCCATATCCCTCTAAACCTTTCCTGTTCATGTACTTATCTAAGTCTTTTAAACATTGTAACTGTGCCTGTATCCATCACTTCCTCAGAAGGTTCATTCCACATCTGAACTACCCACTGTGTAATAAAATTGCCCCTCATGTCTTGTTTTCAAATCTCTCCTCTCACTTTAAAAATGTACCCCTTGTCTTGAAATCCCCCATCCGAGGGAAAAGACCCTCATTAACCCTATAAAAGTGCCTCATGATTTTATAAACCTGTTTTATTCTGGGAACAAATCTACTCAGAAATCCTGAATATTATATTAAACATTAATTTATAAATACAACTGTGAACACCTATTCTCCATTCCAAGTAAATCTCTTCTCCAATTTAAAGTACTTAAAAATTTAAGATAATTCTGTACTTTTACTGGTTTCTGGCTCCTAATGCTTAAAGTATTCCGAAGATGAAGGACAACTTTCCAAGTGTGATGGTGATACCAATGATTGAAAGAATAAATACAGACTGGCTGATGTTCAAATCTCCTTCCTATTAGAGTATGTAGTAAGCAATAATATGCGTTCTGGATCTCCATCGTGTGTTGCAATTCCAAGTGATAAAAAAAGTGAGGAAAATGGAAATACAGTGCAGAAATTTTTACTTTTATATGGTAGTCCCTTTTTTGCTCAGTCTGATTCAGCATGGTTTATTGCTGTATATATCACAGAGCAATGCAAAGTAGATGCACCTGTGTGATCTGTGTAAAAGATCTTAGTCACAGTTGCGATGAAAGCTATGAATTATAGATTATTATTTTTGGAATTTGAATTGTTTTAAAAAGAGAGGAATTTGCACATTAATTACTGCAGCAAATAATTTTGTTGTAAAGGTTAGAAAATAATTCTGGAACAGTGACACAAAATCAACATTAGTTATAAAGTAAATTCAGAAATTGCTGGAAAATTTCAGCTGGTCTGTTTGCATCGGTGGAGAGAAAGCAGAGTTAACATTTTCGTTCCAATGACTCTTCTTTAAACCCTCTTTTGAAGAATGGTCACTGCACTCGAAACATTTACTCTGCTGTCTCCACAGACGCAGGCAGACCTGCAGAGTTTTTCTGACAGTATCTGATTTTCTTTTTGGTTTCCAGCTTCCACAGCTCTTTCTTCATACACCATGTGATTGCAGATATCTATGCAATAATGTTGATACTTTTGAGTTTGTGGCAGGCCACGAATATTTTTATCAGCACAGACTGGACGAACCGAAGGATCTTTTGCTGTTCTGACGATCTCTATAACTATTTGATTCTAATTGATAAAGAAATATAAAAAAACAAACACCAAGAGCTTCTATGGTATATAAAAAGAGAATAGCTAAACTCTTGGAGGATGCAGGTAGAATATTGGAGAACAGGGAAATAGCAGATAATTAAAAGCAATATGTTTCATTGATCTTCACACAGGAGAGCATACTAACCAGCGCAAAGCTAACAGATAAACAAGGTGCTAATTGGAGGAAAGATTTTATAATTGTCTCTATCATTGACAAATTAATGGAACTGAGGGCAGACACGTCTGATGGCTTTCATCCAAGGCCTTTACATTAGAAGGACTTTTCCCCAATCCACACAGGTTGAGAGCTATATCAGAGATGCAGTCACCAATAGATGTGAATGTGATGTAATGACTGACTGGATTTGTTCACTACCCAGAAAAGCTTTTTGCCTAATTTGGAATCAGAGTATGAATCTTTATGCAAACTCTATACTATGCTTAGGTAGACCTCAAGAAGCAGCTTTTACTCAAGTCAAGAACTAGCAACAACAATTCAACATGCTCTAGGAATCATCAACCCAACAGAGACATTGAATCTGAAAGACAAATGTCTTACTTTGATCAATCAATCATCATGGAGAAAATTATCCCCAGAAGAGGAACACCACCCAGGAATGAGCAGATGCTAAACTACCAATGGCAACTCACACACATGCCAATAAAGATATAAAGGATTTAGAGATTGATGGATACAATATGTAAAGCAGAATCTAACAAAAGGCGGACTAATTAGGTTGAGCATGTTTTATTCAATGAGCATTTTCTTTATAAACTATACGTATTGGATAAATGGAAGGAAATTTGAAGCAAGTGGTAAGGAGAGTGTTTTTCTTTCTGAAAATGGGAATGTTGAAGAAATGCATTTGTAAATGTGTGTACATATGGCAATTTCCATAGTCATGTGATCTCTGCTATAATTTACTTTCACTTTAGAAGAAAATAAAACATAAGATAGACATAATAATTCATGTCTTTTCTCACTCATCAGCTGAGCAGTTATATTCCAAATTTGATCAGCAAATAAATACTTGCAATTTACAGAAAAGATTAATTAGAGGGCATATAAACATTTATAAGAGTGGGTTTCGTTGACTTCATGAGAAGAGTCTTCAAGAAAAAATGATGGAGTTTAATTCAGATGGAGGAAATGAAAATGGAGGAAATGTATAGGAGTTGTTTCCAATGATTGAAGAGTCAATTATCAAAAGGCACAGATTTTGAGGTAATTGTTGAAAGAAGTACAGGAGACATGAGAAGAAACTCTTCTATGCAATGAGTGGTTAGGATTTGGAATGCACTGACTACAGGGTGGTAGATCTGGACTCAATAATAACCAGCAAAAATAAGTTTGAATGAATATGTAAAGCAGAAACAAATTTCAGGAAAATGGGAGGAGAATGTTCTTCAAAAAGGCTGATGCTGACTCAATGAGTTGAATGATCTCCTATGCTATACTATTCTCTCAGTCTATGAAACAGTACCGAGTTGCTGAGTTTGTACATGTGCTATTTAAGGTACTTTGTTATCATAATTCAGAACATAGAAAATTGGAACAGAAGTAGATCATTCGGCCCCCTTGAGCCTAATCCATAATTCAATTAGATGATGGTTGATCTTCCACATTACTTCACTTTCTCTCTCAAACCGCACAGGCCTCCATTCATTTATGTCAAGTACACAGAAGTGGAAATTCTGAGGTTTAATCCATCCAATTTTCACTCCTCACTGACATCATGAACATGCAAGTGGTTGGAAGTTGAGTGGATATTTTTGGGTTCAATTCAACAAATTAATCACATGATAAAATTATTCAAACTGATACATAAAATTGTTCATTTGGATAAGTTACTGAAACCCGATAGGTTCTATCAAACTACATTTACTTTCCGTTAGTATCTATCTTTCAACCAGTATCACTTAAAAACAGATTATCTGGTCATTATCACAATAATGTCCAGGGGATTTAACTGTGCAGGAATTGTCTTCCAAATTTCCATACTGCAGTAGCATTAACTGTGCTTCAAAACTATTTAATTGGTTGGGAGATACTTTGGGGCTTTTAAGGTCATACATCTCAAAGCTGTTTGTTACTTTCTAGGGTATAGTGTTCATAGATGGTACAGTGGCAGAGTGGTTAGCACTGCTGCCTTGCAGTGCCAGGGATCCAGGATTGATTCCACTGCTGGCAACTGACTATGTGGCATTTGCACATTCTCTGTGTCTGTGTGCATTTCCTCTGGTGTTCTGGTTTTCTTCCACAGTCTAATGATGTGCAGGTTAAGTGATTGGCCCTCCTAAGTTGCCCTCTAGTGTCCAAGGATGTGTGGATTAGCCATGGGGAATGCAGGGTTTCATGGGTGGGATGGGTCTGAGTGGGATGCTCTTCGGAGGGCTGGTGTGGATTTGATGGGCTGAGAGGCCTGCTTCCACTCTGTGTGGATTCTATGATTGTTTTCTTTACATCCTGCATTTCTTGTTGGTCACTCATACTTCGAGAGCATCTTGGTTGGTCTGTAAGACAGCAAGTCCAACTGACTGATCCATGATCCTATAAATCATACAAGCCTCTGGGAGAATGGGATCGCTGCATTTTCATTGATTTCTCCTGAAGAAGGGGAAATAAAGGGAAATTGTAATTTTTCCTGACTTGATATAAAGCAGCTACACACTTTTGAACTGGTGATATTCGTACAGGGACAGTCCAGAGTCGATGAGACAGACATCAGCACATTAGAGAAGAAGTGGAAGCATTCATAGAATCCCTAGTGTGGAAATAGGCCCTTCTGCCCAACAAATCCACACTGACCCTCAGAAGAGTAACCCACCCAAACCCATTCCCATACTTTAACCAATGACTAATGCACCTAACTTACAAATCCCTGAACATTATGGGCAATTTAACTTGGCCAATTCACCTAACCTACACATCTTTTGAATGTGGGAGGAAATCGGAGCATCTGGAGGAAACCTACGCAGACACGGGGAGAAAGTACAAACTCTACAGACAGTCACCCGAGACTGGAATCGAACCCAGATCTCTGATGCTGTGAGACAGCAGTTCTAACCAAAAACATTAATAGGTATTATAGGATTGAGTATCATAAGGACCAGGAGTAATTCATTTTCTGTTGTTCCCTATTGGTTATGCATACTGTTTGCCACCTTCTTTTCTATCAATGTGTGTTTGGAAAATTAATTGCTCTGTGTACATAATTTCAGCATCCAAATAAGTGCATTAGTTATTTGGATGTAGTGCTGTCGGAAATGAAAGAACATTATACAGATCCCAATGAGAAGCTAAGTGCTTGAATGAAAATACTGAAACAATAGATGTATATAGTTTACCATCAAGGGACACAACATTGACTGACATGCCTGTGGAAACAAGAGCTGCAGTCACAGTTCTGACATGCCGAGTTGGCAAATAGATAACACCGTCTTCCTATTGTTTTCTTGGAATTGTGTCTGTGTGGCACTCATTCATTTCTGGGCTACCTTTGGGCTTGTTAATGTTTAGCATTCCAGTGTAACACATCACCAGTTCCTTCTTGATTTGTATTTAATTTCTGAGTATGGAAAGTTGTGGTGGGTTGACAGCACCACTACCTCTGGGTGAAAGGTTTGGATTTAAGAAACCCCTGCCTTGGAAGCATGTCATAATATGTAAAAAGAGGTTGATTAAAAATAATTGAAAAGTTGCTTTCCTGCTCCTTTGGAGGCACTAATGTTATTTGAGTTACTTGTGCATTAGAACATAACCTGAACATGATTTCAACTAATAAGAAAGCTATTATACTCTCCTATTGCCATTTTAAACAGGCATCATTGTGAATATCGCAGAGCCATGTGTCCTCACTTGTACTGATTAAAGACTCTCTTGCCACTGTCTCAGAATACATCAGCCTGTTTGTAGCGACGTGCTATCACTCACGTTACCTGTCTCCATCTGAATAAAACAGCCTGACCTCACCACATTCTCAACCCATCTGCTGCTGAAACTCTCCTTAAGGTCTATACAGTTCCTTCGAGACCAGACTAGTCTTGTCTTGTCTTCCTTCGATCATGTTCAGCTCATCCATAAAGCTGCTGCCTTTCTTGTAACTTGAGGAAAATCCCATTCATCTATCAATCCTGTGCTCACTGATCTGTAAAGGCTCCTGGTCAAAACGTGGTTTGATTTTAAAATTCTCATCGTTTATTTAAAATGTTTTAATAGGTCCTCCCTACCTCTGTTACCTCCTTGAGCTCCGCAACCCTATGAGGTATCCATGCTCAGCTAATTCTGAGATGTTGACCAACCCAACTACTAACCTTGGTGACTGTATCTTTGGTTGCCAAAGCTCTAAGTTCTAGACTATCCTCCCGATATGCTTATAAGACAGTCCAAACCCTTTGATCAAGTTTTTGGCTATTGTCCTGAAATTTCCTGATGAGATTCATTGTCTTATTTTGTTTACCGATGTTTATCTGAAGTACTTTATAAATGCAGTTAAAAAAATTCCCATGACACCAGGTTATAGTCCAACAGGTTTATTTGGAGGCACCAGCTTTTGAAGTGATGCTCCTTTACCAGGTAATGAAGAAGCAGTGCTTCGAAAGCCAGTGATTCCAAATAAACTGTTGGACTATAACCTGGCGTTGTGGGATTTTTAACTTTGTCCACCCCAGTCCAACGCTAGCTCCTCCAAATCATTTATAAAGGCAAGTTGCTGTTTTTGGGAACTACCCATTTCTGACAACATAGGATAAGAAATTAACAAAATGAAACTGTCTTTCTGAGCCATTTCCATTGGTCTAATCAGTATTTGCAGAACTCTGGGAGAGAGAGTTCCACATAAGTGGGCCATAGTGCTGACAACATTACTCTGGGAATAAGGGTCACCAGGGAAAGTGACCAGTAAGCAGAAATACAGTTTGGCAGCAAAGTCTTTCGGTCTGTCTCTGAGCCACTAAGATTAAAAAGATCCCAACTTTGATTCCCAGTCTTTGTCACATTTAGCTGATCTTAGCTCTGGTGAGGGTCGGAATGTTACAAATGACATCAGCAACTTTATTCTCTTTTTTCTCCTTGTCTTGACTCTACTTTTACCCAACAACTGAGCTGGGAATCTGAATCTTGCAAATGTCGTAGGAATGTTGTGGAAGCCCAAAGGATTTATAGTATTCATCTGAATATTTCATGAAGAAGTGAATGGCTTACTCCTGAATTAGGAGATACATTCCTTTGAAGAGATTCAAAAACAAACAAAAAAAATTTTTAAGTTCTGACCCACTACACCACAATCTGCACCGGGGGTAAAGCAAAGAAGCAGGTCCTGCATGGAACCCTGTAGCCTGTGTAGTTGTCACCAATTTAATTCACAAAAGCCATTCAGCCAATCACCACAAACCCCTAACAACCAGTCAAAGTTGGTGTGACAATCTGCACTTTAAAAACAGGTTGTAACCTGAAGCAATGATAGTGACGATACAGATTTCAATTCCTTTCTATAATGGGTCTGACCGGAGTTCTCTGTCGCTCTCACTGCTTGTCATTGGCATTTGTTGGAAGGGTTTACAAGTTTTTAGACAACCTGTTGTGTATATAATGAGTGCTGAGTCATGAGGTTCTGACTGGAGTGGGCCTTAAACTTGGAACTTCAGGGTCAGAGGCGGAGACACTACCACTACGCTACTTGATTCTCTACAAGTTTACATCAGGGGAGCAAAATCCCTCTAGAGCTTCTATTTCCAACAGTGGTGTGATGATCCAATTGAAAATGCTCATGTATGGACGGAGAACAAGATCAAGTGTGAGACAGTCTCCAGAGCCAAAGAGATAAGATAGCTGAGGTGGGGGAGGTGTCGGGGGAGGCGCCAGGGGAGGGTATGGCAGCGGTGGCCTTGCATCAACTGAATTGAGAAATTTGACATGGAGATAAACCTGATTTTATTCATGCTGTTTGAATTAAAGTTAGTGACACGGTCCACACACTGTGCTTGAGAACCAAGAAGGCAACTAAGTGTGCTCAATTTGTTAGACTCAAGGTCGTGATAACAGAACCTGATGTTTTGATCATGTATATTTTGATTTGAAGGATCGGAAATCTTTCCAGTCAGGTCAATGGTCTGCTGGAGGTCAAATGAAACAGCAAAGACAATATAATAGTGGCATTCTGTAAGGAATTTTCAAGGCAGTTGCCAAGTCAAACACGCCCTTAGATGCCTGATATATAATTTCCAGGATGTTAATTGCTGTCTGTGATGTAATTTTAACTGTTGGCTTTCAGTATCCCTGTCCCATCTGTTTCAAGTGTAAGTAAAGTGAACCTACAGCCTTCATTGAAACTGCTCTTGTTTACAGTTACTTTTGCACAAAATGCAAATGAAAAGGTTTCTCTCAGGTCTAGGTATTTACCAAACGACTGAAGCTTTCATTCTGTGGATTTATCACTCAAAAAACATGAGTTCTTGCCAAAGAGGTCAGCTTTGATCTTGTTTAATGTGCCACAGCTGACTCATAACATTCTTTTAAAAATTCGGAAAGCTACTTGTAAGTCTGAGGCCCAAGCGGAAACTTGTCTTGTTTTTCCAAAATGTATGATATTGTTTATATAGGCCAATAAGGGTATGAGTGTTTTTTTACTGAAACACATACGATCCTTTGCAGTAGTATAAATAAAACTCAAATACAACTTATAACTCCTGTCCTTTTTAATCCTTACTTTAAATACAGCTCTATTTTAATTCAATTGATAAAAATATTTGAACCAGGTTGATCATCCAGAATTCTGCTGCACATGTTACTATTCACATCAAATCCTTTCCGCTATCAACGCTACATTTACTGAGCTACTGTGACTTCCAGCTCAGCAACTTACAAATTTAAAATTCTTTGTTTTTGAATCTCTTCAAAGGAATGTACCTCGTAATTCAGAGCAGGAGTAAGCCATTCACTTCTTCATGTTAAATTCAGATGAATACTATAAATCCTTTGGGCTTCCACAACATTCCTACAATGGGACTGAAGACATGCATTCCAGAACCAACATTTGCAAGATTCAGATTCCCAGCTCAGTTGTTAGTAAAAGTAGAGTCAAGACCTGGTTGCTGGGAGTAGGTCTTTCCCAGGGTCATACAAAAGCAAGAATTAGCTTGTAAATTTGTGTAAAATACTGGATCATCTTCAATTGGAGTATTGCATCCAGTTCTGTGCATTATACTTCAGGAAGGGGATTAGAGAGGGTGTAGAAAAGATTAATTAGAATGGTTATAGGGATGGAGAATGTTCAGTTATGTAATCAAATTGGAAACTTGGGTCTCTTTTTGTATTATTCTTACAGTGATGAGGATTTGTTACTTGGACACTAGCAGAAACATCAGAACACACTGCCTTTACCACAAGGTATATTCTTAGTGATTCCAAAGACAATGTTACAAGATCCCATGTACAGCATGTGTACAGCAGAAAAAAAAGACTATCCAGCTTATCCAGCTTATCCAGCTTATCTGCATCAGTCAAAAATAAACATTTAACTATTGTAATCCCATTTTATAGCAACTGGTTCATAGTCTTGTAAGCCTTGGTATTACAAGTGCACATTCAAATACTTCTGAAATGTTGTGAGGGTTTCTGTGTCTACTGGCCTTACAGGCAGTGAGTTCCAGATTCACATGAAAATACATTTCAGAAGAAAAAGAAATCCTCACATCACCTCTAAATCTTCTACCCCTTACCTTAAATCGATGCTATTGGTCATTGATCCTTCCACCAAGGTGAAAAGACTCCTCCTGTCTACTCTATTAAAGCCTCCCCATAAGTTTATTCATGTCAGTCATGGGGCCAACACCCTTCCACCCTCTCAGGCTCATCTCCTCCAAGGAAAACAACCTCAGGCTGTCCAATTTCTCTTCATAACTAAAACTCGCTAGTCCAAGCAGCATCCTGGTAAATCTCCTCAGCACTTTTTCTAGTGCAATAACTTCCCTCCTGTAATGTGATTTCTAGAACTACACACAATACTCTGAACCAATGCTTTATTAGTTCCAGCATAGTCTCCCTGCCTTTAAACTCTTTACTTGGTTAATAAATGAAAATATCCCATGCGCATTCTTAACCACTTTATCTATCTGACCAACTACCTTAAGGGATCAGTATGCATGTACACCAAAGTTCCATTCTTCCTCAGTGCTTCCCAGGGTCCTCCCATTCATTACGTATTTTCTTACCTTGTTCGTTCTGTCTAATTGCATCACTTGAGATTTGTACAGATTGAATTCCATTTTCCACTGATCAGCCCATCTGACCAGCCCACCTATATCCTCCTGTAATCTAAGACTGTCCTCCTCACTATTTACCACCCCACCAATTTCTGTATCATCTGCAAACTTACTGATCACCGTCCTACATTAAGCTTTAACTCATTGATATATACTACAAACAGCGAGGGCCCAACTACAGATCTCTGGGGAACTCTACTGGACACAGGCTCCCAGTTACAAAAATATCCCTCTGCTTCCTGGCACTCAACCAATTCCAGATCCAATTTGCTAACTTTCATTCAATCTGATGGGCTCTTACTCTTGCTATTAATCTCCCATGTGGATGATCAAAAGGTAAATGATCCTGATCCATTATCAGTTCTCCAATATTCTCAAGATCCAAATAGAGATACTAAATTCAGCGGTGAGGATTTTCTGTTTGATCTTTGAGCGTACTTCAAATTAATTCAAACTATAAGCAAATGATTTCCAATTGCAATGGTGGTGCCACTATTTCTCAATGACTATTGCTCACAAACCAACACTGTTAACTTTGAAGTAAGTGGACTAATATCAGAAGTCTATAGTGTCTTCAGAGGTTCAGAAATGCATTGAGAGTGAGATAGAATGATAGAAACAGCAAAGGTTCATTCAGAAATGTTACCAGTACTGAAATCAATGGAATGTGGAATTTGAAATGCAAACAGGTCAGCCAAGTTCTTATTGAATGAATGAGCAGGCTCAAGGGATCAATTGTCTATTTCTGCTCTTATTTCACATCAATCAATTTTTAGCAAAGAACAAGACTAGAAGAAGAATGGCACAAGTTGAAGATTGGATTATAAAATAATTGTGAGCTCTAGCATTGTCATGATCTCAGCTGATAAGACTATAGACAATAAGATGTGGGAGCAGATGTAGACCATTTGACCCATCAAATCTATATCACCATTCAATGCGATCATGGCAGATCTGATAACCAACAACTCCACTTTCCTGCCTTTTCCCTCTGGCCTTTGATTCCCATATTGACTAAATACCTGTCTATCTCAGACTACTTAATGATCAAGCCTCAATAGCCCTATCTGGTAAAGAATTGCACAGATTCATTATCCTCAGAAAAGATTCCTCTTCATCCATCTTACTCTGAGATTGTACCCACTGGTGCTAGACTCTCCCACAAGAGGACATGACCTCCACACATTTACCATGTCCAGTTACTGAAGAATCTGCTGTTTCAATAATGTTGCCTCTCATTTTCCAAGTTCCAATAGTACAGGCCCAACATACTCAACCACTTTTCAGAAGACAATGTCTCCATACCTGGCATCGTAAGTACCCCATGTATAAATTAGCCTGTATGAACTGGATGTGAACTGGCCAGGAGGAGGAGGAAGGGTGTGGATGGAATAGCAAAAAAAAAAACTACTTAGGTAGCAAGAATCTAAAGGAAAACGCAATGTGCTAAATAAATGTCATGTAACTTTGGAGGGACCTAAAACAGGAAACAGAAAATGTTTGAGCCTCAAAGATCTGTAAAGTCAAACTCTGAGAATTGCTAAAAATTGACTAACAACACAGATGCTTGGAGGCTGGTGGATGTACAGGATGAACTAATGTCTAGGAATCTCACTGCTGTTTTGAAAGCAGTAGATAAAGAAACTAGCTTTCAAATGTGTTTAAACCTGAAGTGTAAGACGCTCAAAAACAAGTATATGTGATAAGCAGCGAAGGGTCAACCGATCATAGAGATGTGATACACTAGTGACACCTACTTGTTTTCAAATGACCAAATCAGACAATGTTTTCAAATCAGACAATGGGGTTGACCCATCAATCTCTGATGCAGGCTGTGTGCACAAACTGGAGAATAAGAATCCATGTCCCAGTGTAACAACTTGTGTGCTCAGGGAAAAGGTTCAGTCACTTGGAGGGTGGATCAGGGAAGAACTGATCGTCCACTTCAACCACTCTCAGGCGATGCATGCAACCAACCTGTGTTGATACATGAGTACAATGATTGCAGGATTAATACTCTTGAAGCACTAAATTCATTGTAGAATCCCTACAGCTCAGTAAGAGGTCAGTCAGCTGATTGGGTCAGCACTGACCATCTGAACAGCTTCTCACCCAAGATCCACCTCTTTCTCTAAATGGGTTTTTTTGTTTTTAACCAAGGCTAACCTGCTCATCACTACAAGGACTTTTTAACCATATCAATCCCATTAAGCTGCACGTCTTTGTTCTGTGGCAGGAGACCCACACAGGCACAAGGAAAACATGCAAACTTCACATAAACAAGTAGCCAGAGGGTGGGATCAAACCCAGGTCCCTAGCCCTGTGAGGCAGCAGTACCAACCATTATGCCAACATGCCACAATTGACATGCTGTGTGGGTAAACTTGGTAATTTTGTGTCGTTGATACTGTTATGAAGTTGAAGGTGTGTACTGTATCTTTAAGAGAGAGTGAATGCTGTTCTGAACTGAGAGATTACAAGCACATGCGTATATGACTAGATAGCAGTCTCAGAGTGTACTGGAAATTTGAAAATATGTAACATTTGGCTGTGAAATGGATATCTGAGTTTTGGTTGCTGTTTTGACAACAATTCAAGTTTAAATTATGCCTCAGGATATTAAAACCCAATCGAATTTGAATTGTTTTGCCAACATTGAACCAATGAGCCGATCCAATGTTAGGGATATAAAAATGCAGACATTTTGAAAATTGGAAAGAGAGCAACTGACATCAACACAGATCCAAGAAATTAGGAAACACTCTCTATCAAAGGTACCTATTCATGTGAAACATACTGTAAGAAGAAAGAAGATGACTCAGGGAGATCAGCAGCTAGAAGAGTGAAGTCACAGAAGATGACAGTGGCTGTGTGGTTTTGAAATTAAGTTGACATAATTTTAGTAAGTGTCTTATTGGAGCAGCATACTGTTACAGAGTTGGATGCAGATAATAAGCAGTTAAGAGAACAGGGGGCTTAGTGTTGTGAATAGTTGCTGTTTAATGTTTGCTTTTAGAGTTCAAAAATAAATTGATGTTATTTTCTTTAAATTGTCATATTTGGGAATTCTCTGTCACTCAACTTGAACAGATTATGAGGCCAGGGTGTGTGGCCAAATTAACAGAAGAGTTTACCACCAAATACACAATATAAACATTTGAAGAATAAGTAAGACTACAGTACCACTGGACAAATCATCTCAGAATTTTACCAGAATTGTTTACATCACATTTTGTTCTATTTAATTAATTAACATGGTGGTATTGTAAAGTGAAATGGTGGTAAAAGTACCCTGACTAACCTTGACCAATTTGCAGTAACCCTGTTTATATCTCACACATTACATGGTGAGATAGACAAAGGGGACAAGAGTTAGAGAAAGTTCCAGCACAGCCTTATTGAGCATTTTATCACTTTAACAGTATTTATCAGGATCTATTAATATACTTTAATTAAACTCTATCAAACTCTATCAATCCCTTCACAGTACCTTTCAGTAAATATTCTTAAATACCTGAGTAAGCAGTTTCACATCTACATTTGCTATGTATTCTGAGACACAGAGGATTCATTGCACTCTATCCAGAGGTCCCTATTGCTGTATTTAAACTGTTGGTCTAAAAAAAACTGATAGTTCCCATTCAATAAGGCTGGGACAGGGTTCGCTAATGCTTCAGGATATGCAGTCATCAATTTGGGCTTCCCCTCTGTTCTAGGGCTGGTTCTGGACTTTAGGTCATCTCACCAAGATGGTCTCCTGGGTCTGGTCAGCCTGAGGACACTTGCCACAAGGTACAAGGAGCTGGAGATGCTGCGTGGCTTGTCACAAAGCTGGTCCTTTTTTTCCAAAAGCTGTTTCTTTTCTCAAGGATATTGTGTCCTTGATTTTTTCTTCAAAGGGGTCGGAAAACAGTTCGGGCTCTAAATTGTCTGAAGTGGTACAGAGATGAAAGGGTTTACTGAGAGGCTTTTTGTTTATACATAAACCGATGAGACTTTAAGCCAAAGCTTTTATGCTTTAGAAGTAACCTGTGTAATGAAAGGGGAGTGGTCAGTCCTGAAAGCTGAATTCCTGTTTTTTACTTCAGCAGGAGCTGTGTGTGAAACAGGCTGCTGAACTCTCTTCATCTGCCCTTCTAACTTCAACCTGTAAGCTTCTGTTTCAGGTTTACTCTATGTTTAAGGTGATTTATTTATTGGGATTGTTGTTTACATTCAGAACAACACAATTAAGTCTAGTTTGGATAGACTGAGTTCTGTGGGTATTCTATATTCTGTGGTTGAGTTTCATTCCATAATTGTGTGAATAAATTTTTGTTCTATTTTAAAACCTGGTAGTCAACCTAGTTACCTTACTCAGAATAATTTTCACTGTACACTTATCGATACAAATAACAAAGTTACGGTCTGGGTTGCCTGCTGCAGAACTTTTTTATCCCCCTCTTCACAACCTTCTTAAAACATCTGTGGCCTATGTCCAATACTAACATTAGTCAGTGTTATGACATGGCAATGAACCCTTCTGTTAATTAAACCAAACACCCCGAAAAGCTCACCACGCCTCATGATCTGTTAAAATATAAGTGACAGAGAACTCCCAAATTCCACTATTTAAAGAAAAAGCAACTGTACCATTCAAGATCAGAGACGGTTACAGAGAGTGGTGTACTTGGCCCAGACAATCACAAAGGCCAACCCCCATCTATAGAATCCATTTACCAGGCCCACTGTCAAGGAAAGGCCTCCAGCATTCTTAAAGATCCATTCCACCCTGGCAATTGTTTTCCACAACCTCTACCATTGGGGAGAAGGTATAGAAGCCTGAACACACGCACCAGCTGGTTTTGAAACAATTTCTACCCGACTGTTGTTAGAATACTGAATGAACTCACAAACTCTTAACATTCGCCTGTACCTGTATTTTTGTTTTTGCTGCTGTTTACCTATTGTTTGCTTATGTATGCTACTTAGTTATTTGATCTGCCTGTATTGCTTACAAGACAAAGCTTTTCACTGTGCCTCGGTACAGTGACAATAAATTCAATTCCGTGACAATAAATTCAATTCCGTTCAATTCAATTCATTTCAATTCAATTCAATAATATCAGTTTATTTTTTAACTCTAAAAGTGCGCATTAAACAACAGCTATTCACAACTCTAAGTCCCCCTTTCTCTTAACTGCTTATTATCTGCCTCCAACTCTATTACAATATTGTGTTCGAATAAAACACATATTAAAATTATATCAACTTAATTTCATAACCACACATCTGCTGTCATCTTCGGTGTCTGTCTTCTTCCAGCTAAGGGTCTCCCAGAGTCATCTTCTTTTTTGTTACTGCAAGTATGTTTCACATGAAAAGGTATCTTTGATAGAGAGGGTTTCCTAATTTCTTGGATCTGTGTTGATGGCAGTCGCTCTCTCTCCAATTTTTAAAATGTCTGCATTTTTATATCTCCAATATCAGATCGGCTCATTGGTTCAATGTTGGCAAAGCAATTCAAATGCGATTGGGTTTTAGTATCCTGGGGCATAATTTAAACTGATTAGTTAAATTTGAATTGTTGTCCAAACAGCAACCAAAACTCAGATATCCATTTCACAGCCAAATGTTACATATTTTCAAATTTCCAGTATACCCTGAGACTGCTATCTAGTCATATACACAGGTGCTTGTAATCTCTCAGTTCAGAAAAGCATTCACTTTCTCTTAAAGATACAGTACACACGTTCAACTTCATAACACCAGGGACAGGAAGATCTGATGAGGAGACTACTTTCAGTATTTGGAGGCTGCAGAACATGGTTTTGAACCTTCAGCTGTCAAGTGCTGTCCATGTCAGGCTCTGCCTCTGACCTCTGACTGAGCTAAATGACAAATTCTGTGCAGCATTCTTCTAACAAAGCAGCTTCACCGGAGGAGTAAACAACTCTGAAACAATGTGGTTGATAGCACCCAGCCAGGCAGTTTTGATAGGAAGTTGGTTATCCAAGGCCTGGTTACATAAATACTGTATCGAGAGTGTAGTGCTGGAAAAGCACAGCAAGTCAGGCAGCATCCAAGGAGCAGGAGAATCCTGGCCTACTGTGCTTTTCCAGCACCACACTCTTGACTCTGATCTCCAACATCTACAGTCCTCACTTTCTCCTGCGTGAATACTGTCCATTCCAGCTCTGAAATTTGCAAATTGCAGAGACCAGTTGGGTTTAATCTTGGCTTCCACATTTTGAGTTTTTAATCACTCTCTCGAAAATGATCAATATTTCTGGAATGATCCTGGAGGTCATAGGTCACCTGACCACCATGGTTAGTCACTGCTGAAATATATTTACATAATGTGGCAGATATTCTGGAACAACAGAATATACATTTATTACAGAAAAGAAATAAAGCGAAATGACAACTATACATAATATATACATTACAATTAGAAATATCTTTCTGCCAACATCAAAATAAAGTTTCAACTTATTTTGCAACAGTCTATTACCATAATTCAAGTCCAGAGGAAGTAGAAAACATACCTCAATTTTCAAATTTACCATTTAATTGGTTCTTTTTAATTTCTCTTTCTTGAACTAGAGATAAATTTACAATTTCTTTCTGAGTCTGATGGCATGCACCTTCACAACTCTGATGGCTTAAACGTTCTTAATTGTAACAATCTGAAAATTTCCTGTCCCAAACTCTCCATGCTTGAATCATAGAATCCCTACAATGTGGAAACAAGTCATTTAGCCCATCAGGTCCACACTGACCCTCTAAAGAGCATCCCACCCAGATCCACCCTATCCCCGTAACCCTGCATTTCCCATGGCTAATCCACTTAATCTGCACCTCTTTGGACTGTGGGAGGAAATTGGAGCACCTGGAGGAAACCCATGCAGACACGGGGAGAACATACAAACTCCACGCAGACAAGCACCCGAGGAATCAAACCCCAGTCCCTAGTGCAATGAGGCGGACGTGCTAACCACTGAGCTACTGTGCCACCCCATGCTGCACAAACTGAGCCTCATTCTTCAAGATGCCCATGTTCACTTTAGCATCTCTTTTTCTTTTCCTCCCTTGCTATTTCGGCTACAGTGGCAAGTTCCCAGACAGCCTGAGGAGTATACTCCCACCAGCAGTGTACTATTCTCCCTGTCTGCATGGGTTTTCTCTGGATGATCCAGTTTCCTCCCATGGTCCAAAGATGTGCAGATTAGGTGGATGGGCCAATCTAAATTGCCCATCATGTCCAGGGATGAGCAGGTTAGGTGGATTAACCATGGGAAATGCAGGATTACAGAGATAGGGTCGGGGTGCGTGGGCCTGTGTAGATGTTCTGCGAAGGGTTGGTGTGAACTTGATGGGCTAAATGGCATGCTTCCACATTGTAGAGATTCTATGATTATTCATGATGAGTATGACAGCACAGCATTACAAATTTCTTTTATTTGTTAGATTGTGTTTATCAGTGTACAAATATCCAATCGACATAGTAAAATAAATTCCATGAACTGCATGATTCAACTCAGTACTAAGGGTTAGAGTTGCAATCCAAAATTAAGGAATCGATACAACGATACCCTGGTGTACTACTCTGATATTCCTGTTCCAGTGAGCTTGTTTTGGTCTGTTCCAAATTCCCTACAGGATTTGTGCTTCGTTACTAATATGTCCATGTCTTAGAGTCATAGAGATGTACAGAATGGAAACAGACCCTTCGGTCCAACCTGTCCATGCTGACCAGATATCCCAACCCAATCTAGTCCCACCTGCCAGCAGCCGGCCCATATCCCTGTATTCCTGATGAAGGGTTTTTGCCCAAAACGTCGATTTTACTGCTCCTCGGATGCCTGCCTGAACTGCTGTGTTTTTCCAGCACCATTCTAATCTAGACCCCGGCTCATATCCCTCCAAACCTTTCCTATTCATATACCCATCCAAATGCCTCTTAAATGTTGCAATTGTATCAGCCTCCACCACATCCTCTGGCAGCTCATTCCATACACGTACCACCCTCTGCATGAAAAAGTTGCCCCTTGGTCTCTTTTATATCTTTCCTCTCTCACCCTAAACCTATGCCCTCTAGTTCTGGACTCCCCGATCCCAGGGAAAAGACTTTGTCTATTTATCCAATCCATGTTTTTTATAATATTGTAAACCTCTATAAGGTCACCCCTCAGCCTCCGACGCTCCAGGGAAAACAGCCTCAGCCTGTTCAGCCTCTCCCTGTAGCTTAAATCCTCCAACCCTGGCAACATCCTTGTAAATCTTTTCTGAACCCTTTCAAGTTTCACAACATCTTTCTGATAGGAAGGAGACCAGAATTGCACGCAATATTCCAACAGTGGCCTAACCAATGTCCTGTACAGCCGCAACATGACCTCCCAACTCCTGTACTCAATACTCTGACCAATAAAGGAAAGCATACCAAACGCCTTCTTCACTATCCTATCTACCTGCAACTCCACTTTCAAGGAGCTATGAACCTGCACTCCAAGGTCTCTTTGTTCAGTAACACTCCCTAGGACCCTACCATTAAGTGTATAAGTCCTGCTAAGGTTTGCTTTCCTCAAAATGCAGCACCTCGCATTTATCTGAATTAAACTCCATCTGCCACTTCTCAGCCCATTGGCCCATCTGGTCAAGATCCTGTTGTAATCTGAGGTCACCCTCTTTGCTATCCACTACACCTCCAATTTTGGTGTCATCTGCAAACTTACTAACTGTACCTCTTATGCTCGCATCCAAATCATTTATGTAAATGACAAAAAGTAGAGGACCCAGCACTGATCCTTATCACAGGCCTCCAGTCTGAAAACAACTCTCCTCTACCACCCTCTGTCTTCTATCTTTGAGCCTGTTCTGTATCCAAATGGCTAGTTCTCCCTGTATTCCATGAGGTCTAACCTTGCTAATCAGTCTCCCATGGGGAACCTTGTCGAACTCCTTACTGAAGTCCATATAGATCACATCTACTACTCTGCCCTCATCAATCTTCTTTGTATCACTTGAGACATTGTAACATTAGGCAAGAGGTTTTACACCACAAACAGGAAGGTCAGCAGCCAAGGCTCTGCCTTTAGAACATAAAACATAGAACATTACAGTGCAGTACAGGCCCTTCGGCCCTCGATGTTGCGCCGTCCTGTCATACTACTGAAGCCCATCCCACCTACACTATTCCATGTATGTCCATATGCCTGTCCAATGACGACTTAAATGCACTTAAACTTGGCGAATCTACTACCGTTGCAGGCAACGCATTACATATCCTTACTACTCTCTGAGTAAAGACATCTGACATCTGTCTTATACCTATCTTCCCTCACTTTAAAGTTGTGTCCCCTCGTGTTTGCCGTCCCCATACTTGGAAAAAGGCACTCCCTGTCCACCCTATCTAACCCTCTGATTATCTTGTATGTCTCTATTAAGTCACCTCTCGACCTTCTTCTCTCTAACGAGAACAGACTCAAGGCCCTCAGCCTTTCCTCGTAAGACATTCCTTCCATACCAGGCAACATCCTAGTAAATCTCCTCTGCACCCTTTCCAAAGCTTCCACATCCTTCTTATAATGTGGTGACCAGAACTATACATAATACTTCAAGTGTGGCCGTACCAGAGCTTTGTACAGCTGCAGCATAACCTCCTGGTTCCAGAACTCAATCCCTCTATTAATAAAGGCCAAAACACTGTATGCCTTCTTAACAACCCTGTCAATCTGGGTGGCAACTTTCAGGGATCTGTGTACATGGACTTTAGTTGGTACAGTGTAGTCAGGGTTGCCTTTGTAGCCATAGTCACACATCAGAACTGTCTTTCCAAATCCCAAGAGAGAAGGTGAACTTGTGAGGGCAGAACTTCACACTCTTGCCAAAACTGTACAAATTCCTTCTGATTATGATTATTAAATTGGTGATTATAATGACTTTGCAGTTTTAGAAATTTTCTTTTGGAGATCCCAATAACCTTGCATCCACCTATATGAGGTATTTTTATGTACTTAACTGTTATCATGAAGCATAACCAGAGTCTGCAACTGAGAAATCTCAACTGATGAACGTTGAATCCATCTTTGGCTTCAGTCACTGAGTGATTACCGAATTATATGAGACAACACCAGGTAGATCTTTCAACAAAATTGCTCTCTGTCATCATCCACAGTTCTTTGTCTTATTTTCTACACCATTATTCATCATCTACATATGCCTCCTTCCACCCCTCTTCATTTCAACCTCTCAACAAAGCCTTCTATTCTATTCTCCCACATGCATTTATTTCCATTTATGCTCTTTGTCTCAACTATTCCTTGTAATAGCATGTTGCAGATTCATTGTTTGAGTAAGGAAGTTTTTAATAAATTCTGTGATAGATTTATTCATTTTTAATCATCCTATCATATTTTCGTATCCTCTGGTTATTATGATTTCGATGAATGATAATTTTTGGACGATCACACAGTAAGGTTTGAGAACCACTGCTTTAACTGTGAGAGACAAAAAAACGGCAGATGCTGGAATCCAAAATAGACAGACAGGAGGCTGGAAGAACACAGCAAGCCAGGCAGCATCAAGAGGTGGAGAAGTCATGAAGTCCAGTCCTGGAGAAGGGTTATACCCAAAACGTTGACTTCTCCACCTCCTGATGCTCCCTGGCTTGCTGTGTTCTTCCAGCCTCCTGCCTGTCTATTTACTGTCACAGGGGCTGGAAGCTGAAGGAAATGCATCAATGCAAAGTCAATGTATTCATAAGCGGAATTTTTGCTTTCAGAGAAAATTGCTCATTTGATACATTGAGACCTGGTCTAATCTATATCAGTTCAGGATGACAGTTAAATTAAACAAATAAGCAATGCTGCACATTGCAGGAGCAAAAGTTGGCATTTGTCTTAAATGGATGATCATGCCAATTTGCACACATGCCAACAATCTTGAACTTTTCAAGTTGTTGCTGATAATCATCAAGGAGTGACTGGGCTGCTTGTTGGCAGTCTAACGTTTCAAACAAACAAGTTGATGTCTATATGCTTTGGGAATTTTCATAACATTGTCATGATTTTGGATTCTTTCTCCATTTTTCTTAAGAAAAAATCATTTTTAATATGTGTTTTTGCAAATGTTGCCTAAAAGGCTTTTCTTTTGCAGTGTGACCCTGTGTAAAGTGCTGGACACTTAGTCAGAGAGAATATATTTGAAAAATTGTAGACATAAGAGCTCCTTCTCTGTTTGTAGGCTGAGACTGTCAGCACTAAATACAGCAAAGAAGCAGCATTTAATTGGGTCAGACGTGGTATGGCCCAGTTCCAAGCCCTGAGTCTCTGCCATGTCACCAGGAAGGGGACAGA
Source organism: Chiloscyllium plagiosum (assembly GCF_004010195.1). Taxonomy (NCBI): domain Eukaryota; kingdom Metazoa; phylum Chordata; class Chondrichthyes; order Orectolobiformes; family Hemiscylliidae; genus Chiloscyllium; species Chiloscyllium plagiosum. Next base: position 18,469,200 of record NC_057711.1, on the reverse strand, counting down.
AGTGAGCCTGCAAAAGGCAGAATGGGAGTAGGGGTGGGTTGCAAGGGTGGAATTTGGGAAGAAGGAGGAGCTGCAATGTGAAGACAGGAACTTACAGGAGTGGGAGTGGCTGAGAGTGAGGGAAGGGGTTGTGAAGAGAGGGGAGAGAGGCGGCAAAAAGGAATGATGACCTCAAGGGAATTTCAAAGACTGGAAAGGGGATGATAAGGGCTACAAAGTGGATAAAGGAGCCACTACAGGGAGTGAGTGCAACAAAGAGACAGTTCCAAGGGAGAGTGAAGGTTCCTAATGGGTGTGATGTATGAAAAGAGGACTAAAGGACTGTGAAAAGGGGACAGTAGCCACATTGGGGAGAGAGTGGTTGTAAAGTGGAATGAGCAGTTTTAAGCTTTTTAACAAAGGACTACTTAGCCAGATGGGAATGAGGAAAGTCTGATCTCATTGACCTTATGCATCCCTTGCAAATGAAGATAGGGTCTGTAAATTAAGCCTCCAGATGTTCAGGGGTTATGCTATGAGAAAAAATACAGTGAATGCTATTGTAATCACCACTATTAATTTAATCAATAGTTTTAATTCATAAGGAGTTGCAATTCTATGTTATCTCAAAGCCTTTGATACATTTGAAACACTTTGAGGGGTAGTGACTGTGTTAGAGCCAAACTCACATCTCTTTACCTGTAACCTTAACTATACCACGGAAAACATGTTCAGGTTTTTGTCGATGGAAGTATATCTTAGTTATTTTAAAATGCATGTTGTCTTTTGGCAGTTTAAACTATGATGTCTAGGCAATTGCAGACACAACACATATGGAAAGTATTATATTTCATGGAAAGTAATGATTTTTGAGGATATTGAAAATTTCTTCTCATTCTTTTAAGTTCAAATGCTACATTAACACTGATAGAAAAATTAATGTTGCTATATCATTGTATCACCTCATAAATGAGTTCATGAAAATGAATAAGCACTCCTGAAAACTAAGCTCCCAAAAATCAAAAAGTAGCCCTCAAAAAAAAAGACCTATTGAGAAAATTATATTAAATTATAAACAATCAGAGGCCAGTTGGTAGAAGTTGCTGATGCAAATGTCACACTTCCTGAAGTCCAAGATCGTTGAGAAACCCAGGCTACAATTAAGTGATAGTTGTCTAGTTGCCACAGGATGGAAGTCATGGGTTAGTGGGGTTGGTTGATAGGGCAGTATAGTGGCTCCCAGTGGATCCTGACTTCCAATGTTGGATCTCCGATCAAGTAATGAGTGTCTTTGAAGGCGGATCCTCTTTGTAAGTCCACAAACAACCCGAATAAGCTTTGACTTTTGGGTTTACCCTATAGCGAGTCCCCTGTCTGGGACTGGATGAATACCAGCAGTGATAAGAGCGGCCCTTGAATAGAAATTAATTCCTCCTCAAGAGTCTCGATTTGTGACAGGGCAAGAAGGTAATCAACAGTGTATGAATCAGGGTTTGAGATGACAGTTTCTTCACCCACCATCTTCTCACACCAATGTCCATCCATCATCAACTGTGCTTCTCCTTTCGGGAGTGATAATGAGAACTAATTGTGTAGAGAGCCAGCTTAGACACACTGGGATTAATGGCTCCTTTTTGAGTTGTAAGCATTTTATGATTCAATGTTATATTGGGTGTTTAACTTAAATAATAAATCAGGTACTGATAAAAAAGAGAAAAGTTGTATAACAATAGAAGGTATAAAAAGACAGAAAGGAATTGTAAAAATAAATTTAGAATGCGAAGGAATGAGACTCCACAAAAGTAAAATTTAGTTTTCAGCATCAAAAAAATTGAAAGTCAGAATGGACATTTATTACAGAGGTTGAAGTGAACAACTTTTTTTTGTGGCGAGTTTAGTCCATACTTAGCATTGAAACACGGCAACTAAAAGTATAAGAAAAGTCAATTCACTTCAATGGAATGTTCTTTATTTTATGTTATTTTTATTTTCATTGATGCCTCAGCCCAGGAGAAAGATTTCAGGACCATTACTGTACCCCATGGAATTTAATATGATTGATTTTAAAGAAAGGGGTATGAAACAGTGCCTGCTGCATTTACACAATTCACTCTTCTTGATACAGGTAATCCCCGTTTTTTGAAAGTTCGCTTTATGCCACTTTGCTTTTTCGAAAAACTTACATTAGTTCCTGTTTTCACGAACAAAAAGAAATCCGAAGAGGGTTTTCAGTTTTATGAGAAAAGGCAAAATTTTTCCCATGTAAATTAATGCTTTTGTGCTTTTTGCCATTTCGGCTTATGAAAGGTTTCATAGGAACGCTTCACTTTTAGATAACAGGAGATACCTGTACTACTTAATCTGCTGAGTCAAGGTTAATGTTCAGGTAAGGAAGGATGTCTAGTGTAATGATTGTAATGAGGTTGTCCTGTCCGGATCCAAACTGTGCTGGTCTGAATGTAGTCTGGAGTCCATGTGGGATCAGTTGGTTCCATAGGCAGGCACTGAGGAAGTAAATGTGGCTGTGGTAGTGTGTCTGTTTCAGGATATGGTTGAAGAGCTTTAGGGCAGAGGAGATGACCTGGGTGTTGCCGTGAGAGAATGACTCACTGAGATCTTTGTAGAGAGAGGAGGAGAAATTCTTCAAGGTAGGCATCCTTGCAAGAGGGTTCGCATTAAGGTTAAAATCAACTAGGCAAAAGTGAGGACTGCAGATGCTGGAGATTAGAGTCAATATTAGAGTGGTGCTGGAAAAGCACAGCAGGTCAGACAGCATCCGAGGAGAAGGAAAATTGATGTTTCGTGTAGGAGCCCTTCATCAGACTCGCTACCCACAGCCACATCTCCTTCCTCAGCGCTTGCCTATGGAACCAACTGATCCCACATGGACTCCGGACTACATTCAGACCAGCACAATTGGATCCAAACAGGACAATCAGTACAGACTACAAATTCATAACCACCAGCAACAGTTCTCCTTCAGGATACTCCACTCCACTCCTGTAATGAGGTCAGTCAAGTGGACCTGATAGAATATGAGTTCCTTGACTGGGGCTATTAATCTGCTCAAATCAGGGAACCCTGGCTGACAGATATAAACAGGAGTGTCACTTTTATGAGAAAAGGCTAAATTTTTCCCATATAAATTAATGCTTCTATGTTTTATGTCATTTCAGCTTATGAAAGTTTTCATAAGAATGCTCTACTTTTGGATAGCAGGAGGTACCTGTATTATTTAATCTGCTGAGTCGAGGTGAATGTTCAGGTAAGGAAGGATGTCTGGTGTAGTGATTGTAATGAGGTCAGCCAAGTGGACCTCATAGAATATGAGTTCCTTGATCAGGGCTATTAATCTGGTCTAATCAGGGAGCCCTGGCTGACAGATATAAACAGGAGTGTCAATAAACAGGATTATCAGAGGTTCCGTTCACTCTGAGAGCTGCCTCTGAGGGAACTGGATCAATGTGTGAAGGACTCTCCACTTTGTGTGTTAGGGAGAGGAGGAGACTGACCTCTGAACTGCCTGGACCACACAGTCAGTGCGTCTTATTACTGCTGTTGGTGTTTCTACTGAGGAGAGTTTTCCTTTTTGTCTCTCTCCCCCTTGTTTCAGGTAGACTTTGTTTTGATTTTTTTGGTTTTCTTAAAAAAAAGTAATACAAAAGGAGTGTCAGAGGTTGTGTTTACTCTGAGAGTTGGCTCTGAGGAAGCTGGCTCAGTGTCAAGGACTTTCCACATGTAAATAAAAGTGATTTAGTGATAGGATACTGGCCTCTGTGGAGTTATTTCAACCTAGATGAACCATTGTACTGTCTGCTGTCCCTCAATTTGGGAAAGACCTGTTCTCAGAATGATAAGAGTTTACCAAGGGTCTTCATATTACTGAACAGAGGGATTCTCAACCCAGACATATTTAAGCACATTGAACAGATCATTCCATGAGTTAGTAGGATCCAAAGTGTAGACTCTCATCCTTTTCATCTCTGCTGCCTCATCATGATACATTGTAATTCATAGCGCAGTGCAGCAGAATGCACAAGTTGTCCACATTTTGATTGATAGGAAACTTCACAATGTCATGAATTTTCATGCTGCTACAATTTAGAGAGAGTTTCAGATTGTCTTTGAAATATTTTCATTTCCGATGAAATGTTTCCCATTTGAGAATTGAAAAAAGAAACATAAATTGCAGGGAGACATTTTAAGCCTTCTGGACGAAGTGTTCACTTAGTTGAAAGTTAATTTTGCAGGGGTTAAAGTTGAATGCTTGTGGGATGTTCTTCAGGAATGACACAAGCCTCTGTTCAATGGTCTTTGCAATTTAAAAAAAAAATCATTTGTGGGGTGTGGGCATCACTGGCTGGCAAACATTTATTGCCCATCCCTAGTTGCCCTTGAGAAGGTGGTGATGAGTTGCCTTCTTGAACCAGCTACAGTCCACTTGCTGTAGGTTGCCATTAAGGAGGGAATTTCAGGATTTTGACCCAACAGCAGTGAAGGAACAATGATATGTTTCCAAGTCAGGATGTTGAGTGGCTTGGAGGGGAACTTGAAGGTGGCTGTGTTCTTATGTATTTGCTGCCCTTGTCCTTCTAGGTGGAAGTGATCGTGGCTTTGGAAGGTGCTGTCTGAGGATCTTTGGTCAATTAAACTGGAAGTTGTGGCAGAGGAATTCCTGATGGGATTTCTCTCAAGCTCTGATGTGTCACTGATAAACAATCCAGTTCTCACTGCAATACAGGTGTATGGTAACATCAACTGCTCCATACACCAGTCTTTGTTGATCTGTGGTGATGTTTGTTGTCAAAACCTTGTCTGCTATAGTGTGCAGAGGGCTGAGCTGGTGCAACTGATCGGGTGTTCATTCGCCATAACAATAGTGGCATTTTAGTAGGAGCTGCTGCCAAGGTGATACAAGTGCTCAGCACATCCCAGGTCCTTTCCTTCCACAGATATGGGAGGTGGAAAAAAGAAACAACAAAAGTGCTGGAGAAACTCTGCAGGTCTGGCAGCATCTAAGGAAAGAAAAACAGAGTTAATGGTGCGAGCCCAATGACTTATCTTTGCCATGTCAGCGATTCCTCTGGAAAATCTAAAGTTGTACTGCATCTCTCAGAGAATTTCCTCAGCTGCACGATGTGAATGCTTCAGGAGAAGGCTTGTCAGGACCTTTCCTACAATGCATAAGGAGGAAAGAGGCCATTGGTTTCCACCTCATGACTTACCTACTTTCTTAAAGGTAGTTACAATTTTCACGTTGTTAAACTTCGGTTGGAGGGAACGGAGTGGAGGTGGGGAGTTCACTTTCCTCCCATGTCTTCAGAAGAGTGCAGGGGATTTTGATGGGAACAAGGGTGCTCCTGATTTGATGACTGCAGATGGAATACCATCAGGGTCAAAGACATTGTCTGCCACCAACTATTTGATTGCATGTTACAGTTCTCCTGTTGATACTCATGCACCCTTAGATTCTACTACAGGGTACTAGGAGAATTGCCTGGAGAGTACCAGCTGTCACTGTGGATTCACAAGTGAGAATTTGTTGAGAACGCTCTTTTCAGCCTTGGTGAATGGCATTCTCAAGAAGAGAAACTACATCCTGTCAGCAAAGAGGGTTTAACCAAATTGACTTTGACGTGTAAGTGACCCTGGTGGCTTTAAAAGAAAACACACTTAACATGATTTCAGCATATTGTTGGATTTTCTTTTGGACTTTCACTTATTACTGTATGTCTTTGGGTGTCATTCTTTCATCTATGGAAGTACTGCCATCTTCAATTTCAATTTCAGAGGTTCTTTCAGGAGGCCAAATATTCCCATTAAATTCTCACTGGACCAGTCCTGTTTCATTGAAGTCAAAATCCAGCAAGGAGGCCCATTGGAAATTACTATGATTGATTTCAATGGAAGGAATGTGAGAGTTGATCTACCACCTTCCACCCTGCAATTCTCCATCATGGATTTTTTTTATACATTGACTAGGCAGAGTACAATGTCCAATCATAAATGGATGACTAGTTCGATTGCTATTATCCAAGGTAAGCAAGCAAAATTGAACACTTTAGATAGGACAAGTGACAACTTGGTCATAAAGGTAAAAATTCAGAGGGGAATTGAAAGAGGAATGAGAGAGACAAATTAAAGAGATTTAGAGAAGAATTCAAGTGTCGAGCCTTTTCTTGGTCACTTACTCCACAAATGCATTCAGCATGTGATAAACACAATGATTTTGAACCCATTAACATTGCAGAAGCCAACTTCCAATTTTCCATTGACACCAACATGGGTATTAGAGGCCTGCAGAAGTCCTGTTTCTGATTAGCCAGCTACAGATTCTGGACAAAATGCAGAATGGAATGCAAGCTGCATTTCTGTAACTTGTCTCGCTCTCTGACTTCTTTTGAATATTTAATGCAAACAGAATTCAACAACATTTACAGTTTAATGAACAACATAAGAACATAAGGAACAGGGTCAAGGGTAGACCATCAAGCCAGCTTTGCCTTTCAACATAATCATGGCTATTATTCTGCTTGAACTCCACTTCTCCACCCACTGTCCATATCCCTCGCTTTTCTGAAAGATCAAACATTTGTCTCAGGTTTATATACATTCAATAATGGAACAGACACAAACATTTGGGTGAATAAAGTTCAATTCATCCCAATCTTAAAAGATCAGCTCCTTATCCTGCAATGGTGTTTCTATGTTCTAGATTCCCTTCCCAGAGAAATAAACTTTCAGTTTAATCCCCTTCAAAACACGGCATGTTTTACTGAACCTCCAAAATTACATTAACTACAAAAATCGTAGTAACTGATTGCACAGTCCAAGCTCATTTGAATCACCTTGAATGTACCATGTCCATAATCTATCAATTTTCAGTCAAGACTGGAGAGTAAAAGGAATTATGACTTTGCTCTATATGTTTTTACAGAACCTGTATGAAAGGAACTATGTTACAGTTATGCCAGACTAAATGGAACCAAATCCTCAGTCTGGGGAGGTTCCAAGTGAGCTCTCCCCTCTTATGATCCTCCGTACTTTTGATCATATGAATAGAATTAGAATTAGAATTAGGTTTCTTGTCACATGTACTCAAGTACAGGGGTGCGGGAATACAGTGAAAAGTACACAAAGTCACCATTTCCAACATCATCATAGGTACAAAGGTGCCTAGGTACAAAACCTGAGGTACAAAAATAGAAATATAAAGAAATAAGATCAAAAATTCAACATTACAGTTCTTAGTATAAAACAAAAAATAAAGAGTAAAGGTAAAAGCTAAACATTAAACATTGCAGTCCTTTCTTAGCCATGGGCATGCAGATGCATCACGCTGGGATTTCCTCATAAGGGTTCACTCTTCACAACAGTGAGCATGCCTTTCACCCGTACTGTGCTAAGTCTTGCCAGGGTTTGCCAGCTGCTTTGCTACCGATTGTCACTTCACTGCTGACCACCATCTGGGTTCAGGCTGACCAACAAAGTTCTGCTCCGAGCCCCTAGACACTGCCACGCTCCATTACCATCTCCATAACCAAGCTCTCTCCAGAAGATAAGTAAAAAAAAAATGAAAAAAACTAAAAGAAAAGGCAAAAAAACAGAAAAGAAGGGAAAAAAGAAAAAGTGAAGCAGACCAAAGGTCAAGACCCAGGCTCAGGAGCCTGGACACTGCCTACTCCACCACCTTCACCATTTTTAAAGGATCGACTTTAAATTATAGCCCCAATAACTGACTGATTAAAGAAACCACATAGTGGGATATTCAACCCTTTTGGTCATGTCCACTTTTACTTTGATTGCAAGGCTGCGCTGAATTATTTAATCTCATTCAGACTCATGGTTGAGCTGTTAAAATCTGATCACAGATTGAAAGAACAATAAATAAATCAGTATATGTCTCTATACTTCACCATTTGGAGCAGCAGTAGGAGCAGAAGTAAGCCATTTAGCCCTCTTCAGTCTTCTCCATCATTCAATAAGGTTATGGCTGGTCTATGGCTTTTTGAATTCCACATTCTCATGTATTTTGTTTGATTCATTAATCATAGAGTCATAGAGATGCACAGCATAGAAATAGACCCTTTGGGCCAACTCATCCATGCTGACCAGATATCCCAAACTAATTTAGTCCCATTTGCCAGCATTTGGCTCATATCCCTCTAAACCCTTCCTATTCATATACCCATTCAGATGCCTTTTAAATGTTGTAATTGTACCAGCCTCTACCACTTCCTCAGGCAGCTCATTTCATTCCATACATGCACCACCCTCTGGGTGAAAACGTTAAACCTTTCCCTTTTGAATTTTTCCACTCTCACCTTAAACCTATGCCCGCTAGTTTTGGACTCCCCCACCCCAGGGAAAATACCTGGTCTATTTATCCTATCCATGTCCCTCATGATTTTATAAACCTCTATAAGGTTATCTCTCAACCTCTGATGCTCCAGGGAAAACAGCCCCAGCCTGTTCAGCCTCTCCCTATAGCTCAAATCCTCCAATCCTGGCAACATCCTTGTAAATCTTTTCTGACCCTTTCAAGTTTCACAACATCCTTCTGATAGGAAGGAGACCAGAATTGCATGCAATATTCCAAAAGTGACTTAAGCAATGTCCTGTACTTCTGCAACAAGACCTCCCAACTCCCAACCTTGATGCTCTGACCAATAAAGGTAAGCATTACCTTCTTTAAATATCTACACCTTAACAATATTGAATTACTACATTCTGATGCAGAGACTCCAAAGTCGCACAGCCCTCTAAGAGAAAATATTTCTCAATGTCTCTCATAATCCCTAATTTTCAACTAATAAATAAAGGAAAACTCCACTGAAACATCTCCAACGAATTATTCTGTGGCATGGGAAAGATCACATGGAAGTTGAACAAAGAGTGGGAGAATTTTGACATCAGATGTTAACAACAGGAAAAATCAGTTGGCCACAGTCGGTAATATATTATAGAATTCAAAGTCTCCTTGCTATAGGAATGATGTTGTGAAATGTGAAAGGGTGCAGAAAAGATTTACAAGGATATTGCTAAGGTTGGAGGATTCGAGCTATAGGGAGAGGCTGAAAAGGCTCTGGTTTCCCTGGTGCATCAGAGGCTGAGGGGTCACCTTACAGAGAATTATAAAATCATGAGGGATGGAGTGAACGGTCAAGGTATTTTTCGCAGGGTAGGGGTGTCCAAAACTAGAGGGCATAGGTTTAAGGCAAAAGGGGAAAGATTTAAAAGGGATCTAAGGGGCAACCTTTTCAAGCAGAAGTTGATGCATGTCTAAAATGATTTGCTAGAGGAACTGGTAGAGAGAGACAAAAATACTGCAGATGCTAGATTCCAAGGCCTCCAACTGAAAGCAAGAACACTTTCAGGCTCTCTGCCATTCGTTCACCTTTCATGAAAAGTTTATTGTTAAATATGAACCAAAATCTCATAGGCTGCCCTTGATATGATATTCATGAATGTTAAGGACTAAAAATGTTTTGACAGCACTGGGAACATATATCATAAAATTAATGCATCACTTTATAATTGTCAATTCATCAAGATTAATGGATAAAAATCATGAGCTACGTATGTGTGCAGTTTCATGACATGCACTCCTGGTGTGTGTCATGGCACAGAGGATGAATTTATATGCCTAAATAGTCAAGCTCTCTGACAGGACAGGGTCAGTCTGAGAATTTGATAAAGAAATATTGTTATATTTCTGAGTATGTTTCTGAAAATCAGAAGAAAAAGCATGCAGCCTGGACGGAATGGAATGAGCTTGCCTTTATTCGTAACAATGCTACACTGACTTGGAATAAGCTTTAATGTTGACACTTGGTGCCTGGATAGAAAACATGCTATTCCCAGATGTCACATCCCTCACCTTTATGAGGGCAAAGTTGACAAAAAGAAATGTTTTCTTTTAATCAGCTTACTGAAAAGTATGTTGGTAAGAGAGTAATCAATTGCAACAGCTTGAGTTAATAATTAATCACAAAACATGAACAATAATGTAATTATGGAATATTCATGTATGACCTTTTAATTAACCTAAAACAAAGTACCACGAATTTATAAATGATTCCAATGTAAGCAATACGAGAAACATTAATCCACAATCAAAATTAACAATGACATACAGCATGTGGAAACCTCTTGTGTGTGTCTTGGACCGAATAATACATTGTCAACCTAATGACAAAATAAAAGTAGACTGTTGCACCAAACTGATTTTCCAGTAATTATTGGAAGGAACCCTATTGTGATCCCACAAGGACCCATGTTGGGCCTTAATTATACAGCCAATGGGATAAAAAAGTTACTTGTCCAAATTTGCATGGACATGAAAATAGGGGACATAATAGGCAGTGATAAGAAAACAGGCTCATGCTAAATATGTTTAAATTTACTAGCTGAAGACAGATATTTGATTTTTTTAAAAAAGACAATCTTTAACCCAAGCAAGGTCATGAGTAAAACTGAAAATGGTTACCGTAATTTGTATAGTCCACATTCCAATCCACTAGGTTGAAGAATGTTTGGATTGAAATGCAATCTTGTACAAATGGGCCCCCTGATTTGCTGTAGTCATGTGATGTCAACTATGAGGCACACACCCTATTGATGGCCATCTTAAGTTCCACTTCAATAAGGTCTTTGTGTTGAATACACTGCTGTCTGGTGTAAAAAGAGGCACCGAGATGAGTGTCCAGGACTGAAATAAGAAGGAAACATGACCACCACTGTGGAGTAGTGAGCTGCCTCTGATAAAGTAAAAACACTGCTTAAGATAAATTGCCTGTAGTATTTCCCCAACCAGCTTCTGTTCAAATTAACAGGGGTGTGAGGCAACAGGGGTAGGAGGCTAAACTGGGAACTATTCCATGAGCTATGGTGGAACTATACAATCACAATATTGCTCAGATGCACCGAACTTTAAAATGTCATTAGCTGGTACAGAAATTAATCAGAAAATCCAATGGAATGCTGACCTTTATACCCAGAGGGTTAGAATACCAGAGGGCTACTAAAGGAATTAAAGGTTATGGTTAAAGGGCAAGTAAGTGGAGCTGAGGCCACAAAAAGATCAGCCATGATTTTATTGAATGTTGGGAGCAGACCCGAAGGGCCAGATGGCCTATCCCTGCTACTATTCCTTATGTTCATATTAATACAAGAGAGTTGAAGTCATGATTCACATATACAAAGGCCTGGTTGGTCCATGCCTGGAGTACTGTGAGTAGGTCTGGGTGCCACATGGTTGTAATGATATATTGGAGTTAGAAGATGTACAGTGCAGATTTAACAAAATTATATTTGAATTTCAATGTAGGAATTTTGATGAGGGCACATGTAAACTAGCGTTATCTTCCCACGAATATAGAAGATTGAATGGTGATCTAATTGAAGAATTTAGCATATTAAAGGGAATAGATAACATAAGGATTCTGGGGTAATCCAAATGGAGGATGGGAAAAGTTTCTGGCTGTAACAGCTGCTTCTTTTTTGAGGTATTTTAGGTACTGGAGGTGATTTCCTTGAATTCCAGGAGCAGCAATTACCATTTTATGTGCTGTTGCATTGTTTTGGAACTTTGGAGAACAAAAAAGTCAAAACAACAGCACCTTTAAAAGGGAGAGGAACAGACAAAGGAAGCACATGGTGAGGTCAGTGCAGGAGAGAGAGCAAAAAAGAAACTCACTGACACACCAGTGAACTTGCGCAGTTACTGCCTTTGCTGTTTGAATTCGTGTATATGAGCTTCCAGAGGAAGTGGTGGAGGGTAGTACAATTGCAACATTTAAAAGGCATCTGAATAGCAAAGGTTTGGAGGGATATGGGCTGGGTGCTGGCAGGTGGGACTAGATTGGGTTGGGATATCTGCTCAGCGTGGACAAGTTGGACCAAAGGGTCTGTTTCAGTGCTGTACATCTCTATTACTTTATGACACTAAATAGAAGCTATTTCAGCTCAATGGGGAATTTAGGACTGGTGAGTGTTTTCTTTACAAGTAGTGCTGGGTTTTTCAAAAGTGAAATTATAAGGAATCTTTTCTACAATGAGTGACATTTGGAACTCTCTTGTTAAATGAGAAGTCATGGTAGTTCTATTGTTACTTTTAAAACTGAGATTGATGGATTTCTGTTATCCAAAGGTCTTCAGCTCTGTGTGGAAAGTAGAGAGAAGTAGGAGATCAGTCATGCTCATTAGCCCTTTTCTTCATTTGTTCACAGGATGTGAAAATTGCTGGCTAGGCAAGTATCAATTGCTGAGCCCTAATTGCTCCGGACAAGGTGGAGATTTCAATTCCTATTGTTATGTTCCTGCACATGTAAGTTATTATAGATACAGGCTCACCTCTGCAAATTCCTGTTCTTCATTTATCATTAATATATGGTTTAAGGTCATTAGTTGGGTAATGTTTCCCTTCTGATTTTAATGAATCTTTTGGTATTGTAGAGACATTAATGATTGCACAAAGTATTACATGGAAGGATGATCCTTTCCTCACTTCTACCCACAAATCTCCACCTCTCTTGATTTTCTCCATTCTATTACACTATATTACGTTGAATTAAACAAACCTACTTTTATTAAGTCCAGTATCATCATTACTTTTAATGTTTTCATCCTATTTATTCTGTTGTAGTTACACCCACATACTTTCTCACAACATCTCTACTGTGTTGAAATCAAGAGGGATTTTATGAATATACATCTTCGGTTGTGATTACTTGTCACTCATAGGGAGAATTTGTAGCAGGCTCTCCAGTGATTTTCTATTTATTATGGGAGCTGCATGCACAACATTATGCATTGGGTCAAACTCCTAGCACATCCTTCCTAAGGCCACTCTGGCTGGACCAAAGCCCAAGGATTACAATAGTTCAAGAAGGCAGCTCACTTCCATATACTCCAGAACAATAAAGGATGGATACTGGCCTAGCCAGTAATGTACACGTCTTGTGAATGAGTACAAAAAGAAAAGGCAAATACGGTCTCTCGCTGTACAACTGAAAAGATGGAACAGAGGTTCCTGGTGTAAAATAGTGTGAACAGTAAAGTGAGGGTTCCTGAGGTCTAGAGCTAACTCTGAGCCAAATGACCTGTGTTTATGTCCCACCTGCTTCAGGGATATGTCATAACACCCTTTATGAGTTGATTAAAAATATCTGAACAGTAACGGGGTTCAGCTCAACCTGGAGTACTTTCTACAATTCTGGGCATTAATAGCACAAAAAAACAAGGAATTGTTGGAGAAACTCAACATCCATGGAGAGAAAGAGTTGAAAATGTGTTGCTGGAAAAGCGCAGCAGGTCAGGCAGCATCCAAGGAGCAGGAGAATCGACGTTTTGGGCATGAGCCCTTCTTCAGGAATCCATGGAGAGAAAGCAGAGTCAACATTTTGAATTCAGTGACCCTTCTTCAGAGCTGATAGTAGCAAGAAAAAGGTAGTATATGTGCGAAAGAGAGAGAGTGAGGGTAAAGGAGTAAGCAGATTGGTGGAATTAGAACCCAGGCAGAGAGAAAGACAGTTAGGAAGACAAAAGGATGATAAGCCAGAGAAGCAAAAAAGCTGATTGTGTGCAATCATGAATACCATCCTCAATTATCCGAATGCCAATTATACAATTTTTGCATTATCTGAACAAGATCTCTAGGTCCCGTAAAAACTGCATTAGGCAACACAGCATTCAGTTAAATGGCATTTTTGCATGCATTGTTGGATATTTGAGAAATGATTGATAACCTGCACTCAAATTACCGCTTGTTGATGATAGGTCACTTATCAATTAAAAGGCATTATGGCGATCATTGCTGGATAACTGAGCATGTTCTGATAACTGGCACTCAAATTACTGCTTGTTTATGATCAGATTAGTTATCCAAATGATCAATTATCCAAACAAAATACCTCCTGTCCGTCTCGTTCAGATAATTGAGGATGGTGTGATAAAACTGTGTAAAAGTCGGAGTTTTTAGATTATTGTTTAAAGTAAAATGTAGGGAATCGAATATTACGTGGATACTACTTTTGAGGGGTTGAAATTCATGCTATCATCCAAAATACTGTATCATTAGCAGAAGTCCAATTGATCTCTAAACGAATAAAGAAAAAAGAAACAACAAATTACAATAATTCCACAAATGCCACAGGGGAACTGGGCTCAGCTGCACACAAAGGAAGGTTGTCATCTGACTCTGTCCTACTGCGTCTTAAACAAATGTGCCAAATTCTTCTACTTCTCTTCCTTTTTTCTCGTCTATTGTTGTTTTAGTTTATCAAAATAATGTTTTTAGCTTTTATTTCTGATAAGTTATCAGACATTTGACTCTCATACAGTCTCACTGATCATTGTAGCCGTGAGAAATCGTCTCCAGCTGCATGGTAATTATAGTGAAGTAAATACATATCAACCTATCTTATATAGGAAATGATGGTGTGATAAACTTTGTATCACACTAATTGTACTAATCAGAGTGCTCATTCAGTAATACATTTAAGAAATATGTAGCCTAATGTTGGTGTGAATTGTACATCAAGATAAATAACAGCATGAAAAAATTTATTTCCTTATCGTAACATTTATGTACAGGATAATACCTTGACTCACAACTGTTGATCCATTATCTGTGAAGAAATATGATTGACTATTATATGAGATACATGGAAAATTCCAGATTTTTTGGCCAAAAACTGGGGGTCGATCCTTTATATGAGATTGTCTTTAACTTGAGTATATATGGTAGGTGAAAATGGGTTGTCTATGCTGAAAGTAGCCCATGTGATGACAGGGCCTGGACTGAGGGGATGGATAAAGCACATGGAGTGACATGCTCAGATTCTAAAATTATTGAGCTCGATGTTGAGTCCTGAAGGGTCACCCAAGTGAAAAATGAGATGCTGTTCCTCCAGCTTACACTGAGCTTCACTGGAGCACTGCAGCAAGCCTGTGATAGAAATGCTAGCCATGGAATTGGTAGTCAAAAGGTGTTGTGCTAGAAAAGCACAGCCACTCAGGTAGCATCTGAGGAACAGGAGAGTCGATGTTTCGAGCTAAGCTTGTCATCAGGAATCGGAGGTGTGTTGAAGGGGAGTGCCATTGGAACTGGATTGTCAGCACACTCTGACTTTGGAGAGAGGACAAGCAACTGAACAGATACTGTTGGGATGAGGATCTGTGGAGCTGGGTTAATTCTTTATGGTTCAGGGCAACTCTGAATATCCAGTAAGTGCCATCTGGGCTCACATCAGAGGAGAAAACAAGTTTAAGAAAAATGTCAGGAATCTTGGAATGTTTATACTGGAATAAAGAAAACTCATCAGACTTCTTAAAGGTTTTAGAACGGGTATATAAACTGAATCTCATAAATCATTTCAGCTTAATTACAGTCTTTGCAACCAGGGAATGTAACCTTACACTCAGAAGAGGAAAGGTGAACAAATACCTTATATTTTCCTACTTTATAAAAAGGATGATGAATGCGTGGAGTACAGGGAAAGTAATGCAGGCAAATATCTCAACAAATTCAAGAGAGATTAGCTTTTTTTTGGCGTAAACAGGAACATGGTTCTAGGGGATAAATGTGCTATTTTTTGTGTTTCATGCCAATTTGATGGGCCAGATGACTTTTTAACTAGTCCTGTATTACCACATGTTTGGCGGCATTAGCTGCAAAAACATAAATCTATTGTAAGGTGGGAAATGAAGTATCTTAATACATTTAAAGTGCTCCAATTTATGCGTGTTTTGAAAAATCAATATTAGCTTAATTTAGTCTGTCTGCATAGAGCAAATTGGATCATGCATTTTTACTGGATTTGTTTCACTTGTTTACTAGCATACTGCTTGTTGTGCAGTGATCATATGATCATAGATTAGGGGGTAGAGGTTATCCCTTCCAGGAGCAGCATGGTGAAGAGCAAGAAATTTGAGAACATTTGGTCTTGAAAGAAACGAAAATCTTGACATCATAAGAGCCTGATAGTCCTCTTATCCTTTCAACAGCATTTTCAAAATCTTTCAACACAACATTACCTCTGTGCAATTGCATCTCAGTATTTACCCAAATCGTTTCATTTCTGTATCACTTCCAATTCTCCTCTCTTTCCCTGAGAAACTTGAAGCAACTTCCTGATGTGTACATCAGAGTGGGTACCTAGAACATAGAACATAGAACAACACAGCACAGAACAGGCCCTTCGGCCCACGATGTTGTGCCGAACATTTGTCCTAGCTTAAGCACCCATCCATGTACCTATCCAATTGCCGCTTAAAGGTCACCAAAGATGCTGACTCTACCACTCCCACAGGCAGCACATTCCATGCCCCCACCACTCTCTGGGTAAAGAACCCACCCCTGACATCTCCCCTATACCTTCCACCCTTCACCTTAAATTTATGTCCCCTTGTAACACTCTGTTGTACCCGGGGAAAAAGCTTCTGACTGTCTACTCTATCTATTCCCCTAATCATCTTATAAACCTCTATCAAGTCACCCCTCATCCTTCACCGTTCCAACGAGAAAAGGCC